>NC_133170.1:62684621-62987651 GCF_040802235.1 Manis javanica | reverse complement strand
AGGACGGACAGGGTTTCCATGATTTCAGACCAGACACGCCATCCAGGCTAAATGCATATGAGGATGAAACCAAGATGCAGGATTCCCAGTAGGCCTCAGGAAGCTGGCTCAGCCAGAGGAAAATTGTTTGCAGTCTGGGGAAATAAATCAGAACATGCAAAGCTTCTAAGTACAATACCATTAACCCAGAAGATAAAAAGGTACATAATTTGATGAAGCCAAACATAAATGCCTGCCGTCAGATCCCCAATTGCCACCTTTTTCTCCTCACCACAATGAATCATTTTTATTGTGATTGTCATCGTTTATGGAAAGGGAAAGGAATCTTTAGCTATAATGGGAAATTATTTGCATATATCATGTTGGCTATGTACTGTACTGTTCGCCTTAGCACGAATTGATTCTAACTGCTGTGTAGGAGTCTCTTTAAGATAATCTGTACAGTGGTCCTCCTTTATCTGATGTTTCAGTTACCAGAGGTCAACCTTGGTCCGGAAGCAGATGATTCTCCTTCCGATGCATCAGAAAGCCAATAGCAGCCAGCACTGCGTCACTGTGCCTACATCATTCATCACTTCATCTCGGCACACAAGCGTCTTATCCTCTCACATCATCACAAGAAGAAGGGTGAGTACAGCACAAGAGGATATTTGGAGAAAGAGGGCAATGTTTTATAACACATTGCTTTTCTTACAGTACATTGCTACAATTATTCTATCTTATTGTTAGTTATTGTTGTTGATCGCTTATAGTGCCTGATTTATAAACTAAATGTTATCATGCGTACGTATGTATAAGAAAACACAGTATCTATGGGGTTCAGTACTGTGGTTTCAAGCATCCACCTGGGGTCTTTGAACATCCCCTTACAGATAAGGTGGGACCACAGTAGATGTGCACTGCTGTTGCTAATAGAAAAAGCCTTTTCTAAAGAGAAATCTCAGACCATTAGATATTTTATTTTAATACTGATCACTCTTCTGTATAAATGTCATCTCTCCCCTCCCCCATAAATAAATCAAGATAATGTTTTCCTACAAAAGAATTGAGAGGGCCTACCTATTTTTGCTCCAGGTTAATGGAATGTATTTATCAATGTAGAATAAATGACATGAGTCAGAGTTCAATTGTGGAGACTCCTATGGCTCTTACCAATCTTATACAAAGATGAAGTGTGCTGGAAGTCTAGATAAATGAGACCCATCTAGTTCTTAAAAGCACATCCAATTCATAATTTTAACTCAGCATCCCTGCATTTTTCACGGTCACCAACAAAGTGATGGCCACCAATGTATTTGGCCTTCAGCGATCTCACCTTTGTTGATCTGAATATCATCAGGTAAAATGAGCTAATGGATAATTCAGCATAATTTGGCATAATCACAAATACTCTCTGCTTGCAGCAAGTTGTCTAACACATTCCAATTTCTTCCTCATCCATTGATTTGGGGGCCAGGAAAACACAATACAAATTCCACAGACAAGAGAATGCTCACCTCTAGAGCCCCAGAAAGAATGTGGCTCATAACATTCGAGATTGGATTTGAGACGTCTTTCCCCTCATGTACACTCTGAGAAAATAACACTCACGAAAATGGTATTCCTAGAAGAAATTCATCAGCGTTTATGGCTCAGTCACAAGAGACAGCGCATTGAATAAATTGCACAAATTTGTCCAATAACTTTCACTTAAAAACATGCTACAGGGTTGACACCAGCATACAGTTTTTGGAAGATTTTTATGAAACTGTAACAAGTTTTCAGAAAAATGCACAAATGAGAAGTATATAGTTTGATAAATTATTACAAAGCAAACACACAAACACACCTTCCCTTGGGCCAATAAGTAAAATACCAAGGATGTTCCCAGACCCCTGTGGTTTGCATTCCAATCACTACCCACCCCACCTTCTAGGTCCCTTATCTTAGCAGCCCTGTTTTGAACTTCCCAAAGGCAGAATGCATCCCTTCGTTTGCCTGGCTTTTTTCCTTCTGAACGTACCCAGTAAGAGCCATCTATTTATGGCATGTTAACATTCTCATTTTATACATGGTATATTTATGCTCAGTACATTTTATCTTTGGTGTATGTGGTATGAATATACCAAAATGTATTTTTTACCTATTATCCTGAGCATTTGAGTTGTGTCTGGTTTAGAGCTATTTTAATATCATTGCTTGTAACATTCTTGTACGTGTATTTTGGTGCACATGTAAAATTGCTGGGTCTCAGGGTGTGAATATGTTCCACTTCAGTAGATAATACCGAGTAGTTTTCCAGTGTGGGTTAGACAAGTTTTGAAGTAGTGTTTGAGCATTCCAGTTACTCAAAATCCTCATCAATACTAGCTAGTTGTCAGGCTTTCAAATCTTTAGCCATTTTGATAGGTATGTAAGTAATCTCTTTGCGGTTTTAATTTGCACTCCTATGAGAAATAAGGTTGAAAATATTTGCAGTATGTTTGTTGATTGTGGGATATCAACCATCTACTCCCTGATAATTAACAATGCCTTTTCAGGAATTTTGCCATTTTTCTAATGGGTGTGAATATTGTTTGATTACTGATTTGTAGAATTTTTATATGTCTGTATATAAGCCATTTGTTAATTTTAAATGAGCAAATATGTTCTTGCTTGGTGGTCTGCCTTTCCATGCCCTCCATGTAGTCTTTGATAATGAGGCATTCCCAATTTTAATGCTTACTCTGTATCTATTGCTTTTTTGTTTGACTTAAGAAGGCAGCTTTTTTTTTTAAGTAGAAACCTGGTGACTTGCTTTTTGCATATAACTCTAAAATTTTCAAGAAACTGATATTTTTGTATGGTGTGACATAGAGGTTATGATTTTTTTCCTTCCTAGACAATATTATTGCGTACGCTAAGGTCATTGAAAAGGGAACCTTTCCTCACCGTACTGAAGTAAGTCAGGAGTCCACACAGGTGCCAATGTGTTTCTGAGGTTCTAAGATTGTTTATCTGCCCTTCATCAAGACCGCACTAATGTTGTGACTAAAGCCTTTTATTCTATCTGATAGAGTAATTTCTCCAAATTCACCATTTTCTTGAAGATTTTCTTGGCTCTTTGAACCATTTGCATTTTCATATAAATTTTAGAATCCACTCATCAAATATCTTCTGGGACTTTGGAGTCACATCAAAACTATATTAACACATTTACAATATTAAGACATCGTTCCATGAGCCATGGTCTATCCCATTATATGTATCTTCTTCAGTTTATCAGAATTATACTTTAGAGCTCACACTATTGAAATCTTGAATATCTTTCATTAGATTGAGTCTTCAGTATTTTATCTTTTCATACTACTTTCAATGGCAACATTATTTAATATCATTTTCTAGGTCTGTTACTGTAATATAAAACCATGATTGGATTTTTTATATTGACTTTCTATGCCAGTTATCTTGCTGAATTTACTTATTGACTTTAAAATTTTATCTCTATGTTGCTATAGATTTTGTGCATTTATAATGGTGCATTTACACATAATGGCAATTTTATTTCTTTCTTCCCACTTCAATATTTTCTTTCCATTTATTTATGAGAGTGGCTAGGACGTTAGCACAGTGTCTAACAGTAGTGGTGATAACAGGCATCTTCATTTTATTTCCAGACTCAGAGAGACAGCTTTTAGTATTCTGCCATTAGGTGAGCAGGTTACTGTACTTCATATTTTGTGGTTAGTCTATCACAGGTCAGTATACTTCTATTTATGGTTTTACATGTTTACCTTTCACATCATGGACGATAAAGAATTTTGTCAGATGCTTTTTCTTCATCTATTAAGATACTTAAGGGATTTTTTTATGTGCTAATGATTTTGTGTCCTTTTTCCATTTCTTTTAGAAAATACTTTAGGAATATTTTATATATTCAATAATTTTTTTTAAAAAAGAGAAAGTGATTCATTGGAAGGGTCAGAGATGTAATGTGGCATAGAGGAAAGAGATGGACTCTAGAATCATTCAGCTATCCATCTTCCCAACTGATGCTGTGGGCCCATGAACCACACGTCCGGCATCCTGGCCTGGGAGTGGCAAGCAGGACATGTGCGGCCCCTGTCCTCACAGAGCAGAAAACAAACATGAACTGCAATACCACCAAACACATGCTATGCTTCACAGAATGACCTAGGAACACCCAGCAAAGGAGCTTAAACACCCAGGGACTGGGAAGGTGGCCGGGGTGACACCTGCTCAGCTTAGATGGGTGGTGGGGTGGAGTACAGGTGGGCATGCGGAATCCAGGAGAGAAAGTGGCCTCTGCGTAATGGAATCTGGAGGCTTTGTGCAGATAGATCATGAAGGTTCACGCGAACCAGTCTGGAGTTTATCCCCAGGACAGCGTATGCTGCACAGATGGTGTCACCCAGGCCAGAAGCACATTTGGGATGAACTGAGAGCTCCTTCTGAGGGTCATGGGGACCCTCTGGAAGGGGCTTGTTCTGGGGTTACTGCCATAGCAAGTAGTGAATAACAGAGTGGAGCTCACCCCAGGGGTTCTGGCCTGGCAATTATAGAACAGGACATGCTGGGAGGCGGAAGCCACTTGACCTTGTGAAGGGAGAGAGAGGGGAGAGGGACTCAGAGGCAGCAGTCACATGGGTCCCATAGGCTTCACGGTGCAGGACGCAGGAGCTCGGACAGAGCCCCACACCATGGGGCAAGGCTATCCCCAGGCCCTGGGTCAGTACAGTTACTACCATAACTAGTACTCATAAAGAGTGCACTCCCTGCCTGCCACTCCTTGAAATGCTGGCCAAGTGGACACAAGTATTCCTTACCACAATCCAATGAGGTGGGACAGTCCCTCCATGTTACAGGTAAAACTGCAAAAGCACATGATTATGAGGTGACCTGGGAACACCCAGGTCAAAGGTTACAGGGCCAAGTTTGGACCCCTAGGTCTGACCGTGACAAAGATGCCTCACTGCCAAGCTGCGCTGAGAAACCCAACAGCAGCTTCCCAGTCCTACCTGTTCTCCATCGGCTGGCAGGGGACCCACCAGCACCCATGCAGGGCAGAAGCAGGCCAGCTGTGTCCCTGCCGTGGCCATTCTCATCCTTCCTCTGGAGAGACCATGCCCGGCAACTGCAGAGCGTCACCACGGCTCCCCACACCTACATGAGCCGCAGGCCAGCTTCACCACCTGCCAAGGGACCTTACGGATATGCCTCACCCTGCAGCCCCAGACTTGTAAACTGGGTCACAAGTGCCCCTCCTGTTCAGGGCTGTTGGGGAATCTAAGTGGGCTCCTGACCTGATACTTGGAGCAGCTGCCTTGGGGCTCAGCTCGTGGAGTCACCATGGCCATCACCCAGGGCCCCAGGGCCAGAAGTGGGCAGGTGACCAGTGCAGAAATGCAGGAGGCCTGAGGCACCTCAAGGTCAGGAGAATAGGGAGCTAACAGTTGTCAAATAGCTCATCTTTAGTTCAAAAGGCCATTTGTTATTCTGGCTCTGAAACCCTGCCAGTGTCAGGTGTGATCATCAACTTATCTTTAGCTGCCCAGAGGCTTTTAGCTCCAAACTCAGTAGGTGAGAGGAGCAATGGATTAACTCATATATGCTAACTACAGACAGATTCAAAATATAAAGGGGGGCACAATTTCAGGATGTTTAGTAAGGGAACATGTGGAATGACATCACCCTTATTTTCTTGAACTTTTTACATGATGACCACCTTCCAGGGCCAGGACTAGGTAAGACAGGGCAGGCACTCAGGGTTCAGGGCCAGCCCTGCGCCTATGTGGCCTGAGAGCCCTTGACTCCTTACATGTGCACCCAGGGGCCTGGCCTGCTTAGCCCTGGCCTGCCCCCAGCCACCTTCACTGAATGAAGACTGCCCTGTTACTGCTCTCCACAGATTGCCGGAGCCTGCATTGCTGCGGCTGGGGTCACAGCAGAAGTAAAAGGTCACTCTCGCTTCCGTGTGGAGCTGGACACTGATCTCTCCACCCACTACTTATCTCCAGACCACTTCAGAGAGATTTTCTTAAATTCCTACAGAGCAATTTCCTGACAATGATACTAGTAATAGCTGCTAATATGCACTTCATAAAATTGCAGAGTGTGTCCCAAGCTATAAAAATGTCATATTCTTCTTTGCCTTATGGAATGGCTTGAGCTTTGGAGCCACCAGCGTATTCAGGTCTGTAGTGTTTCCTGGTGAAAATGTTCTTTCCTGAACCACTTACAGTTTTTCAACAACTGGAAACGGACTCCAGCTGGGTCAGAGTCACCTTGATATGCAGGTCCTTAGACATGAGATAATCATGTCAATTCATTAGTAATTAGTCCTAATATTTGATTACTCTCTGCAAACCAGACACTGGGCATTTTTGTTTTAACTGCAGCCTTGGCTCTATAGGGAGGCGCTATTATAATTACCGTATTACAAATGCAATAGCAGCTAGCCTGGTGTGCGTGATCTTCTGGGCGCCTTGTGTCTTTCAGTGTTTGAGCTCTTCACAGCCTCCTCAGGAGATGGATGCTTTAATAATTCCCATTTCACAGATAGGACTGAAGGGAATATATGCTTGGCAGAATATGGAAAAGTCTAAAGATTGCCTTCAAACTTCTGTATTTTGCCCACACTGCATAAGCCATTTCATATGTTCCAAAATTCTTTAACATTCCCTTCTAAGTTACTCAAAAATAAGAATTTAAAAATCGATAAACATGCAAACATTTGTGCTTGTGATTTTGTAGTTCCTCTAGAATAACTGTGTTTTTCCCTAATAGGGAGGGTGGTCAATGTTACCTGGAATGGGAGAGATATCAGACTGGTCCTCAAAGAGGTATATGATCTGTTACATGAGGGTAGTGAAGGTACAGATGCAGGCAGGCATCGAGCTGAACAGCGGCAACAATCCTGAGCTGGGATAGATATTTAATCATTGAACAGTAAAGATAAGCACATATGCCAGTGTGCAGAATCATGGTTAGAGAGATTATTTTTTATATGGTTATTTTTTGTGACTTACCAAAACCCCAAGAATGATACCACCTTACTGGGTGGAAAAGAAATGAGATGAAGCAGTTGCAAAAATAACAGATAAGAAAGGAATGGGAAAGTGGAAGAAAGTGGGTGTGGGGTGAATCAAGGCTGAAACAAAGCAGACAGCTCGCCCCCACATAAGACGAAATGGGCATGCATGTCCTAGAATAAAAAAGTCCTCACATCACTTACTGTTAAGCCTTTGTTAACTTGGATAAAACATAAGCTCTTAGTAACAGAGAATAATGATTTGAGATTTGTTCCAATATATTATTCATAAGTTGTAGTTAAGCAACCAATGTATTGAATATACTTTCTCTCACAAACATAAACACAAGGGAAGGAAGAATATTCAGCTGAAGACTTTGGATGACTCTCTTGCTGGGTTGAATGGTTACCATATTACTGGTGGGGATTTATATTCCACATCTGAAATTTCTTAGCTTTGTTCCTCTCTTCCTCACCAAAGTAAAGGGTATTTCACTCAAGACCCTCTGAAAGATTTGGGCTTGAACATGTGCTCCAGATCATAAGCATTGTAGGATCATGGATGGCTCGTCTAACTCTCTGTGCCTCGAAATAAGATACTGAGATGCTGACCATTCCCTGGTATTTAACAAGAACCACAGCAGAAACCAGCCATCCTAGAACAATGCCTGTGTGCAGAGGAGGAGAATCAGCAGGAAAATCCTCTGTCAAAAGTCATCCAGTTTTCAATGCAGGTGGCTTCTGGAAACCAGAAAGGAAAGGATACTGATTCTCTTCTTCAGTCTCTAGAAGCAGAGCAGCCCTGGGGACCCCTTCACATTAGCCCACTGGAACCCATTTTGGATGACCTCCCAAACTGTGGAGCCAAGATGGCGGTGTGAGTAGAGCAGCGTAAATCTCCTCCCAAAACCACATATATTTATGAAAATATAACAAAGACAACTCTTCCTAGAAGAGAGACCAGAAGACACAGGACAACATGCAAACCACGTCCACACCTGCAAGAACCCAGCGCCTCGCAAAGGGGGTAAGATACAAGCCCCAGCCCAGCAGGACCTGAGCGCCCCACACCCCAGCCCTGGGTGGGAAGAGAGGAGTCAGAGCGGGAAGGGAGAGGGAGCCCAGGACTGCTAAACACCCAGGCCCAGCCATCCGGACCAGAGCACAGACACAGTGCATGTGTGGGGTCCTGTATACTAGGGAAACAGGACAGTAAGACCTGTGAGTGGGTCCCTGAGGCTGGCACCCTGGGGACAAAGAAAAGTGAGTGCTTTTTGGAAGCCTTAAAGGGACAGGGACCCCAATACCGGACAGAAGCAACTCGGGACACTTAGTCCACAGGCAGGGAATCTGGGGATCTCCGGGCACTCTAACGCCCCAGGCAGCAGGGAGCACAGAGTCCCCTCACAGAGATAAATAGCCTCCTGGCCGTTCCCCCTCCAACACAGCTCCACCATATCGGAGTAGCAGCCTGAGGCAAGCCACACCCAAAGCAACAGTGCAGATAAGCTCCATAGCAGCTGGGCAGGAATCAGAAGCACTGTCTGCACGCAGCTGCCCAGCACAAGCCACTAGAGGTCGCTGTTCTCCCAGGAGAGGAAGGCCACAAACCAACAAGAAGGAAAGTTCTTCCAGCCGAAACTCGTCCCAGCTCGGCAAACTATCTCTATCACCATGAAAAGGCAAAATTACAGTCATACAAAGATCACAGAGTCAACACCTGAGAAGGGGACAGACCTAACCAGTCTTCCTGAAACAGAATTCAAAATAAAAATCATAAACATGCTGACGGAGATGCAGAGAAATATACAAGAGCTAAGGGATGAAGTCCGGAGGGAGATCACAGATGCCCGGAAAGATGTCACAGAAGTGAAACAAACTCTGGAAGGATTTATGAGCAGAATGGATAAGATGCAAGAGGCCATTGATGGAATAGAAACCAGAGAACAGGAACGCACAGAAGCTGACATAGAGAGAGATAAACGGATCTCCAGGAATGAAACAATATTAAGAGAACTGTGTGACCAATCCAAAAGGAACAATATCTGTATTATAGGGGTACCAGAAGAAGAAGAGAGAGAAAAAGGGATAGAAAGTGTCTTTGAAGAAATAATTGCTGAAAACTTCCCCAAACTGGGGGAGGAAATAATCGAACAGACCACAGAAATACACAGAACTACCAACAGAAAGGACCCAAGGAGGACAACACCAAGACACATAATAATTAAAATTAAAATGGCAAAGATCAAGGACAAGGAAAGAGTTTTAAAGGCAGCTGGAGAGAAAAAGGTCACCTATAAAGGAAAACCCATCAGGCTATCATCAGACTTCTCAAAAGAAACCTTACAGGCCAGAAGAGAATGGCATGATATATTTAATGCAATGAAACAGAACGGCCTTGAACCAAGGATACTGTATACAGCACGACTATCATGTAAATATGATGGAGGGATTAAACAATTCCCAGACAAGCAAAAGTTGAGAGAATTTGCTTCCCACAAACCACATCTACAGGGTATTTTAGAGGGACTGTTCTAGATGGGAGCACTCCTAAAACTAAACAGATGTCACCAGAGAAAATAAAATCACAGCAAAGAAAGCAGACCAACCAAATACTAACTAAAGGCAAAAAAATAAAACCAACTACCCACTAAAATCAGTTAAAGGAAACACGAAAGAGCACAGAATAAAACAACCAACATATAAAGAATGGAGGAGGAGGAATAAGAAGGGAGACAAGAAAAGAATCTCCAGACAGTGTATATAACAGCTCAATAAGCGAGCTAAGTTAGGGAGTAAGATACTAAGGAGGCTAACCTTGAACCTTTGGTAATGACGAATCTAAAGCCTGCAATGGCAATAAGTACATATCTTTCAAAAGTCACCCTAAATGTAAATGGACTGAATGCACCAATCAAAAGACACGGAGTAATAGAATGTATAAAAAAGCAAGACCCATCTATATGCTGCTTACAAGAAACTCACCTCAAACCCAAAGACATGCACACACTAAAAGTCAAGGGATGGAAAAACATATTTCAGGCAAACAACAGCGAGAAGAAAGCAGGGGTTGCAGTACTAATATCAGACAAAATAGACTTCAAAACAAAGAAAGTAACAAGAGATAAAGAAGGCCACTACATAATGATAAATAGGTCAGTCCAACAAGAGGATATAACCATTCTAAGTATGTATGCACCAACACAGGAGCACCAACGTATATGAAACAAATACTAACAGAACTAAAGGGGGAAATAGACTGCAGTGCATTCATATTAGGAGACTTCAACATGCCACTCACCCCAGAGGATAGATCCACTGGGCAGAAAATAAGTAAGGACACAGAGGCACTGAACAACACACTAGAACAGATGGCCCTAATAGACATCTATAGAATCTACATCCAAAAGCAACAGGATATACATTCTTCTCAAGTGCACATGGAACATTCTCCAGAATAGACCACATACCAGCTCACAAAAAGAGCCTCAGTAAATTCCAAAATATTGAAATTCTACCAACCAACTTTTCAGACCACAAAGGTATAAAAGTAGAAATAAATTCTACAAAGAAAACAAAAAGGCTCACAAACACATGGAGACTTAACAACATGCTCCTAAATAATCAATGGATCAATGAACAAATTAAAATAGAGACCAAGGAATATATGGAAACAAATGACAACAACAACACAAAGCCCCAACTTCTGTGGGACACAGCGAAAGCAGTCTTAAGAGGAAAGTATATAGTGATCCAGGCACACTTGAAGAAAGAAGAACAATCTCAAATAAATAGTCTAACATCACAATTATAGAAACTGGAAAGAGAAGAATGAGGCCTAAAGTCAGCAGAAGGAGGGACATAATAAAGATCAGAGAAGAAATAAACAAAATTGAGAAGAATAAAATAATTGCAAAAATCAACAAAACCAAGAGCTGGTTCTTTGAGAAAATAAACAAAATAGATAAGCCTCTAGCCAAACTTACTAAGAGAAAAAGAGAATCAACACACATCAACAGAATCAGAAATGAGACTGGAAAAATCATGACAGACTCCACAGAAATACAAAGAATTATTAAAGACTACTATGAAAACGTATATGCCAACAGGCTGGAAAACCTAGAAGAAATGGACAACTTCCTAGAAAAATACAACCTCCCAAGACTGACCAAGGAAGAAACACAAAAGTTAAACAAACCAATTACGAGCAAAGAAATTGAAATAGTAATCAAAAAACTACCCAAGAACAAAATCCCCGGGCCGGAAGGATTTACCTTGGAATTTTATCAGACACACAGAGAAGACATAATACCCATTCTTCTTAAACTGTTCAAAAAAATAGAAGAGGAGTGAATTTTCCCAAACTCATTCTATGAAGCCAATATCACCCTAATACCAAAACCAAGCAAAGACCCCACCAAAAAAGAAAATTACAGACCAATATCCCTGATGAATGGAGATGCAAAAATACTGAATAAAATATTAGCAAACCGAATTCAAAAGTATATCAAAAGGATCATACACCATGACCAAGTGGTATTCATCCCAGGGATGCAAGGATGGTACAACATTTGAAAATCCATCAACATCATCCACCACATCAACAAAAAGAAGGACAAAAACCACATGATTATCTCCATAGATGCTGTATAAGCATTCGACAAAATTCAACATCCATTCATGATAAAAACTCTCAGCAAAATGGGAATAGAGGGCAAGTACCTCAACATAGTAAAGGCCATATATGATAAACCCACAGCCAACATCATACTGAACAGCGAGAAGCTGAAAGCTTTTCCTCTGAGATCGGGAACAAGACAGGGATTCCCACTCCCCCCACTGTTATTTAACATAGTACTGGAGGTCCTAGCCACGGCAATCAGACAAAACAGAGAAATACAAGGAATCCAGATTGGTAAAGAAGAAGTTAAACTGTCACTATTTGCAGAGAAGTGATATTGTACATAAAAAACCCTAAAGACTCCACTCCAAAACTACTAGAACTGATATTGGAATACAGCAAAGTTGCAGGATACAAAATTAACACACAGAAATATGTGGCTTTCCTATACACTAACAATGAACCAATAGAAAGAGAAATCAGGAAAACAACTCCATTCACAATTGCATCAAAAAGAATAAAATACCTAGGAATAAACCTAACCAAAGAAGTAAAAGACCTCTACCTTGAAAACTACAAGTCACTCTTAAGAGAAATTAAAGGGGACACTAACAAATGGAAACTCATCCCATGCTCGTGGCTAGGAAGAATTAATATCATCAAAATGGCCATCCTGCCCAAAGCAATATACAGATTTGATGCAATCCCTATCAAATTACCAGCAACATTCTTCAAAGAACTGAACAAATAGTTCAAAAATTCATATGGAAACACCAAAGACCCCGAATAGCCAAAGCAATCCTGAGAAAGAAGAAAAAAGTGGGGGGGATCTCACTCCCCAACTTTAAGCTCTACTACAAAGCCATAGTAATCAAGACAATTTGGTACTGGCACAAGAACATAGCCACAGACCAGTGGAATAGATTAGAGATACCAGACATTAACCCAAATATATATGGTCAATTAAAATTTGATAAAGGAGCCATGGACATACAATGGCAAAATGACAGTCTCTTCAACAGATGGTGCTGGCAAAACTGAACAGCTACATGTAAGAGAATGAAACTGGACCATTGTCTAACCCCATACACAAAAGTAAATTCAAAATGGATCAAAGACGCGAATGTAAGTCATGAAACCATAAAACTCTTAGAAAAAAACATAGGCAAAAATCTCTTAGACATAAACATGAGTGGCCTCTTCCTGAACATACCTCCCCGGGCAAGGAAAACAAAAGCAAAAATGAACAAGTGGGACTATATTAAGCTGAAAAGTATCTGTACAGCAAAAGACACCATCAATAGAACAAAACGGTACCCTACAGTATGGGAGAATATATTTGTAAATGACAGATCTGATAAAGGCTTGACATCCAAAATATATAAAGAGCTCACACACCTCAACAAACAAAAAACAAATAATCCAATTAAAAAATGAGCAGAGGAACTGAACAGACAGTTCTCCAAAAAAGAAATTCAGATGGCCAACAGACACATGAAAAGATGCTCCACATCGCTAATTATCAGAGAAATGCAAATTAAAACCACAATGAGGTATCACCTCACATCAGTAAGGATGGCTACCTTCCAAAAGACAAACAACAACAAATGTTGTCAAGGTTGTGGAGAAAGGGAAACCCTCCAACAATGCTGGTGGGAATGTAAATTAGTTCAAACATTGTGGAAAGCAGTATGGAGGTTCCTCAAAATGCTCAAAATAGACTTACCATTTGACCCAGGAATTCCACTCCTAGGAATTTACTCTAAGAATGCAGCACTCAAGTTTGAAAAAGACAGATGCACCCCTATGTTTATTGCAGCACTATTTACAATAGCCAAGAATTGGAAGCAACCTAAGTGTCCATCAGTAGATGAATGGATAAAGAAGATGTGGTACATATACACAATGGAATATTATTCAGCGATAAGAAGGAAACAAATCCTACCATTTGCAATGACATGGATGGAGCTAGAGGGTATTGTGCTCAGTGAAATAAGCCAAACAGAGAAAGAGAAATACCAAATGATTTCACTCATCTGTGGAGTATAAGAACAAAGGAAAAACTGACAGAACAAAACAGCAGCAGAAGCACAGAACCCAAGAATGTACTAACAGGTACCAAAGGGAAAGGGACTGGGGAGGATGGGTGGGTAGGGAGGGATAAGGGGTGAAGAAGAAAGGGGGTATTATGATTAGCATGCATAATGGGGGGGTGGGAGAAAGGGGAGGGTTGTACAACACAGAGAAGACAAGTAGTGATTCTACAACATTTTGCTATGCTGATGGACAGTGACTGTAATGGGGTTTGTGGGGGGGAACTGGTATAGGGGAGAGCCTAGTAAACATAACATTCTTCATGTAATTGTAGATTAATGATAACAAAAAAAAGAGAGAGAGAAAGAAAAGGGGAATTACTCCCTGATAGGATAAAACTAACTGCAAATCAATGATTAATGCATGCTTTACATATCCTTAATTTTGATCATTTAAAAAGTGTCAGATGATTAGCTATGGAAGTACACTTTTCTGATAATATTCCTTTCTCTTAAAAAAAAAAAAGCAGTTCCTGTGTGGTGATATCCAATAAGTTGTTCACAATGGTATAAAGGTCATATCAAAGTGTGGGCAAGGGGTTTGTTTGTGTTTATACAGAGGATCAAAGCCTAATTTGGCTACCCAGAAAATGAATTAAGATACGATATGAAGAAGAACTTCCAACATCAACATCCTCGCGAAGAGTCATTCCAGAAGATGATCATCAAAAAACTTCAACAAAGATCCTGGCCCTGTTGCAGTTGTAGCTGCATTCATCCCACCGGTTCCTGGACTTGCCATTGGAATTAAGAAGGAGATATCTAAGTTGGCCTGTGCATACAGTAAAACAACAAATTTGACTGGATCTATACTGTTGGAACTCAACCAAGAATTAGGAGAAGTGCAAGTTGTAGTGCTCCAAAATCATGCGACTATTGACTATCTACTGTTAAAAGAACATATGAGATGTGAACAGTTCCCAGGAATGTGTTGTTTTAATTTGTCTGATTTTCCTCAAACTATTCAAATTCAGTTAGACAATATCCATCATATCATTGATAAGTTTTCACAAATGCCTAGGCAGCCTAACTGGTTTTTTTTGGTTTCACTGGATATGGCTGGTAATTGTAGGTCTGCTTTTGTTATGTAGCTGTATTCCTATTATGTTAATGTGTGTACACAATTTAATTAGTAGTTTAAAACCTATACATGCTTATGTTACTCTACAAGAAGATATGTCAAAGAAATAATCAATCTTCCCATGTTTCCTTCCGTCTGCTACTTCTATAGCTTTTCTTCTTTCTTTCTAATTACAACCCTTTAGTAGAATTCATGCCTCAAATCGAAATTACCAAGTATCATAATTCTTTCAAGTGGTAAAGATATCTCAAGATGAATGCTGGGCATAGAAGCCACAGGGCATAAATCTGTGGCTAACCTTTTCAAAGGATATTTCTTCTCTCTCACTTACCAACTTTACATTTCCCTGTATGGCCCCGGAAGATGACTGGTTAGCCAGAGACGGGTAAGATTCCTCAAGGGAGGAACAACCTAAGACAGGCACAGTCACAGGGGTGCCATCAGGTGAGAAATTGGGGATCAACAGAGGTGAGGCTTAGAACCTCACCCCCCCTGTTTTGAGAGAAATCTTCTGCATCTGTGGATGTTTTGTTGCCCTTGTCTAGCCTGGATTAATACTTAGTCCATAGGCACACACCTGATCGACTACATTTGCCCTCTTACAGCATTAAATTATGTTTTCTACCTTTATCTTGCATCTACCTACCACTTCAGCATTTTATTAATAATAATAATAATAAGGGAGAAATGTGGGATTCACATTTAAATCAAGTATAAAAATCAAATGAATAATCATATTTGACCTGATTGTTTATAGTTCATGATGCGTGATCAAAACCGAAAATTTCTGTGATATGACTGCCCTTGCACTGTTCACCATGTAAGAACTTATACACTTCTGTAAGAACTTGTTCACCATCTAAGAACTTGTTCGTTATGCTTCAGAAGATTGGAGACTGTTTAGAATTAGGCTTGGGGTTGATTGATGATTGTGCATTGAGTCCCCTATATAGAATTTTATTATTGTTAACAATAAATTGATCAATAAATATGAGAGATGCCCTCTCAAAAAGAAAAAAAAAGTCATCCAGTTTTATAGTGAGCCACATTTATGTATATGTAATCATAATCACTCGTCATATTTCTATATTGCCTCAAAATGTACTATGAGCTGTTAGACACAGAATTACAATCACACTTGCCAAGATATACAAGCAGAGATTTCAGGTCCTATTCTACAGGTGAAGAGATTGAGGCCACAAGAAGTTAAGTGGCTTCGAACCGCACTCTACTTATCTTTGGGCTTTAGCTATGCCACTTCTTCACACCTGCTTCTGCTTGTGCCACTGTTTGTCCAGATTTTGCAAAGCTGGGTTTTTCACTCACTCCTGATGCCCTAGAGATGCTCTGTCCCATCACCTTGCACTTCTGTTGGAAAAACCACCATTAGTTAAATTTATGTTGTTACTGGGTTTTCTTATCACCATGTACCCTCCGTATGGATGTGAGCTCAAGTGGGCAGGGGTCTTGTATGCTGTGCTCATCCCTTACAGCAAGGTTTGTTAGAAGATAGTCAATAAAAGGCCTTCCAAAATGAGCAAGAAGGCAAATGCTCACATAGTGTCCTTAGGAGAGGGAGACACGCACAGCTCTGGAGTCAGACCATCGCGTCCAATCTCCAGCTGCTTCACCTACCAGCTCCGAGCAACACTCAGGGTTCATGATGTTTACCAAAGCTCTGTTTTCTTATGTATAAAGGGCAATATACATTGTGCCCAGCTCCCAGGGTTGCTGCATAGATAACTCACATGATATGCTTTGCACATGCCTGGCCTGTTTTAAAGGACTGACATGAGCTGCTGTTGCCACAGGATGCTGCACACAGAGAAGGCACGCAGAGATGGACGGAATAACGCTGCAGCGGATTGCATCATTACTCCTCATGCTCTCTGCACCCCACCCATTCATCATGGACCTCCCATCCTTTGCCATGTGGCTTTTCAGGTCCCCCTGCTAGAGGGAAACCACATTTCCTATCTCACTGAGGCTGAGCTGGGCTATAGGACTTGCTGCAGTGGATGGAATGTGGACAGAAGCAGCAGGTCCCAGAGTGGGTATGAGGCTCCGGGGCCCGGCTCGCTGCCCTTTCTCCTGGGGTTCCTGGGAGAGCACGCCCTCCAGCCTGTCTGCACACCAGCAGAATCACACACAAGTCAACTAGATGACATTGCTGCCACCCCACAAACTCCTCATACCCCTTCTGGAGCAAACCCCCTCAAAAGCGACCACTTTTCTGACTCCCATCACCTTCAATTGACCTTGCATCTCCTTAAACTTCATGTCAGTGGAATCATAAGAACTTTTAGTCCTCTCTTCCCAAAAGTAGAATGTTCCTCCCTACAAAAGGAGTCAAGGTTGAGCTGGAAGATGTTTCAAGGTTTAGCTGGAAAACTCCAGTTTTGGTTGAACTAGAGGAGCATCCATCCTCTTAATCTTAAATGTTTCACAGTTGCATTTTCTTTGTAGTCTCCTATTCTCTTCTTAACTGCTAAAAAACAATATAAGATTCCACTGGTGCAGAAGATTCTAAGGAAACCCTTGAGGAAAGCTAGATATGTCAACATTCAAATCACACATGCTTCTGGTTTCACCCCTGGTGACTTTGATTTACTGACAATCTGAGTAAAGGAACGTGTTTGCAAGCTCTCCTAGGGTGTTAGGGACACTTCATAGTCTAACAGTTCCTTTGGGCCCAGTGCACAGCCTATCTTAACTTTAAGGTAAGGCCTAAGGTAGCGGTCCACAGCCAATAAGGTCTTTGTTTAACCCAGCACTGGCTACAAGTCTTTGAACATAGACATTTCTTTTTCAGAACATCTATAAATATTCCATAGAAACACTGTGGAAAACTATTAATTAAACTTTATTTTCCTAATGAGAATTTTCTAAATAGCTTTTGATAGTGAATGAAATATGCAAATTTTATCATCACCCATTAATTGATTAATTCAATTGCACGTTCATATTTAAAGCACTTAATTAAAAGACTATATAGCAGTTTTACAATATTGCCTTTTTCCTCTAAGCTTGCATGAAATGATTTTGTCAATCGTTTTATAAGTTTTTATGAAACAATGCATGCCACCAAATGGGACTGCTTAGGTACTATGCTCCAGGCATGGCTGGGTCCTGGGCCCAACACTGGAAAGTGTTCTCTTCGTCTCTGTCCATTGCTTAGCTCCTCCACCCAGCAAACAAAGCCTGAGGGGGCAGAGAGGAGGCCTCCAAGAAGAATCTTGATGCCACGGATACGAAAGGGGCAGAGGCTGGGAAACAGGACGGTGAGCCACCACGGACGGGCATTCCCTCTCGTCCCCACACCTTGAGAAGCTGCGAAAAAAGAAAGCTTTTCTGGAGGAAAATTTCATTTAGATTGTTAAAGGACATTTGCACCAGCAATCATGAGGATCTTTAGAGGCAGATTGAAAAGGCAATTTTATTTCCACATGCAGCTGGCTGAGCCATGCAGGGCCCTTCGAGCTGAAGGACGTCTTCTTCTCCATGGCCCCTTATGACACGTGCTGGATGCACTCACCTCTGCAGTCACGTATGGGGTGGGTACCAAGTATGATTAAAAGCTCAGTCCTCTGAGTGTGCAGTTCTGCTCTCTGGGTCTGCAGGCATCTGAGTACAAGAAGCTTTCACAGGTGACCAGCTGTTATGAGCTGTGCTATGTTCCTCAAAAACTGGGAGGTCAAAGCCTTAACCCCTAGTACCTCAGAGTGTGACCATATTTGAAAATAGGCTCATTGCAGATGCAATTAATTAAGATGAAGTCATCAGGGAGGGTCCCAATCCAATATGACTGGTGTTCTTAAGAGCAGGGGAAATTTGGAAGCAGACACACACGCATGTACGCACACACACACACACAGAACACCAAGTGAGACTGAAGCAGAGACTGGGGCAATGGCTGTCCAAAATAAGGAACACTGATTGCCAGTGGTCTTCAGAACATATTTGTGACTGAGTAAATTTGTGGGGGAAGTCAGCAGATACAAGCAGCTTGCAAAATGAGGGTTTTGCAAAACACCATTAAGTTGTCACAGGCCAACTGTTCCCACAATTATGTACAATAATTCTGTGATGTTCTCTCAAACCAGGAAAATAATCTCCTTATGCAAAATGTATGTGATTAATAAAAGATGAACATTTTTATTCAGCTGTTCTTGCCCTTCCAAATACTAATTATGTGTATTCCCTTTTATTCATGGCAAAGTTTTTTCATATAAATGTAATCATGGCTTAGTAAATCCATAACCATTTGTTGAACCGCAATGCTGATCACATCTCTTTGACTAAGACTTGCAAAGCGTTTTATTAAAATGGTGTTCTGCATCAAGGTTCACCCAATGAATTGAATGTATGACAACAGCATAATGCCACATGCACACCAAGTACTTTGAAAAAGCCTCTTTACATAGTATCAGCCAATGTTGCTGGAAAACTTCCTCATCCTCAAAATGATGGGCAAAGGGGTAAGGATGATGGTCAACACAGAAGCACCTCAAGACAGATGCACAAAGGTCTTTGTTCTAGATTTTTACTTTCTGGTATATAATGAAAAAATAATAATAATGAAGGCATCAGCCTTGCAGAAATAACTTGGGTGAGAAAAAATGTCCTCTGCCCTTTTGAGAGATTTCTTTTGAACAGTGCAGTCACCTGCCAAATGCAATGTTTTGAATATCCTTCTGCACCAGTGCATCCCAGCGACCTCAGTAGGAGAAAGAGCTGGAAAGAAGTCAGTGAGGTCGTACAAAGATGGTTTATGATGCACAGAATTACCTGCTGGGGAGGACAGTGTGTTAGGCAGCATCTTACAGCACTCACTGCACACTGCCTACACTTGACTGAGGGAACTATACCACAGTATAGTTAAGAAAATTTCCCTCTAGTTAAGAAAAACTTTCATAATGAATCTAGTGTTTTTGACTTTATTATTTCCAGTGTATCACACTGTGCAAAAGGCTCATTAAGGGAGTTTCACACTTGAGCCCATCTGCCCCAGTCTCACTGGAAAGGTTCTCCTTAATCTTTTTGCATCCCTGTGCCTACAAGACCCTCGTGAGCTGACAGTGAGGTGGACACTTGCAGATGAAGCAGGATGTTTTCTCTGTGTGTAGAGAGTGTGGTGGGGACGTACTAATTTGCTCTGCTCTTTAGGAATGCATCTGTCAGAGTCACGGGGTTCATACACAGGGTGGTGAACAGGAAAATCCAGGACACAGGAGGCTTCTGCTTGCTGGCTGAAGGCAGGTCATTTACGTAGTGGGGAAGGTTGGGGTCTGGTTAGGGCGATGCAGAGTGGGTAATTATTACTTCCTGGTTTATGCACCAGCATGCCAGGCTCGCTTCCCACAGAGTCACCTTTGCAAAAGCACTGTCTTTCACAAAACTTAGGATCTCAATATTATAGATCAGCAGACCTCAGAACAATTAAAACAAACTTTTTAACATTCAGAGCATTTCTTTGCCATTCTTAGTAAACAGCCTTAGAAAGCAGTTCAATCTTATGCTGATAAGCTACAGACCAGGTCTGGCCATCATATAACTTCTATGGTAGCTGCTGTGTAGATACTCACCAACATCTTTTTTATCTCTCTAAGGTGGTGTAAAGTTCAGACAAGTGTTCTCTCTTGTGTAAAAAAGACATGCTAGGCCTGACACCATGCCCCTTAGAAGCCCTTGGCTAGCATCTGGTAAAGGTAGTTCCTTGTGCCTAAACCATGCAAACAATATGGCTTATGCCAAACACCTTTCCTTCTAAGAGTCTGGAATTTTGGTACCTGCCAGACAGAGGGTGCCTATATGAGCAGCCCCCAGTAAACACCCTGGGTGCTGGGTCTCTAGCAAGCTTCTCTGATAGATGACACTTCATATGTGTTGCCTCCAATTGCTACTGGAGGAGCTGAGTGTGTCTTGTGGACTCCACTGGGTGAGAATGCTGCAAGCTGGAGCCCAGTTTCCTCCAAATACTTCTACATATCTTCTCCCATTGCTGATTTTGCTTTATATATTTTTCCTGAAATAAGTCACAGCCATAAGTATGATTATGCTGAGTCCTGGGAGTCCTCCTAGTAAATCATGAAACCAAGGGGTGGGCTTGGGGTCCCCCAATACAGCTCTTGTCCCTGATCTTAGGGGGAAAACTTGGATTTTTATCATTTAGTATGAGCTGAGTGGATCATCATAAATGAATGGTATGAGCAATTAGCTGTTAGTATAACTACTATCATATGTAGATCATCATAGATGCTGCCTATCAAGTTGAAGACATACTTAGTTTGCTGAGAGGTTTGATTAGATCCAGATGTTCCATTTTGTCAAATCCTTGCTGTGCATTGATGGAGATGATCATTGTCTTCCTTTTTAGCTTCCTCATTTGTTGAAATGCATAGACTTATTTTCCTGTGTCAAACTAACCTTGCATTCCTGGGAAGGCCCCACTTTATCATGACACATTTTTCCTTTTTCTTTATCATTGAATTCTATTTGCTGAATTTTTGCATCTATTTCATGAGGAATATTTATTCTGTTATGTTCTCTCATTGTAATATTTTGGTATCAGAGTGATCCTGGCCTCATAAAAAGAGTTGGGAAGTTTTCTCTACACACACACACTCACACACACACATACACTTGGTAATCAGCTGTATGCACTGTATGCACCCTCTGGAGATCTCCAGATTTCTCTGTGTAGTGCTCAGCATGCTGGTACTCTGCACTACAAAGTGGCTGCCATGACCTCCCAGCTCCGTCTCCTGAAGAATGCCCTGCACTGCATTGGTTATCCCTCTCTGCACCTCAGTCCCGAATCTCTGCAAGCATTAAGCCAGGGGAAACATAGAGCTCATGTCATTTATTTCTTGCATCTCACAAATTACTGCTCAAAACTGCCTGATGTTCAGTACCTTGAAAACCATCACTTCATTTATCTTGGAGGTGAGGGTTGTGTCAGGAGAGGAAGTAAATATTTCCCCTCTTACTTTATCTTGGTTGTAAGTAGTATCAGGGTTCAGGATTTTGAGTTTCAAAGGCCTTTTTTCTGACTTAACATCCCTTCTCCAAAGCAATCAATTTCCAGAGCTTCAATACCCAAATGTGAAGAGGGTCAGAAATGAAAGGAAATACTGAAGAGAAATATCACTTAGTGTTACAAATTATTTTCCATGACACATGCCCTCATTTTCATGCTCATTTTCATCTTGATCAAAAAGACAAGTTATAAACAAAGAAGGAAGGGAAATGTCTGTGATGTTGCCCAGTGATCTGCATGGGGAAAATTCTCAGTGGCTGACAGGCAATCATGCAACAGAATTCCATGAATTCAGCTTGTCCTGCACCTAGCCTGCCCTCTCCTCTCAAGATGAGGGCCTTTGTAGAGCAGTGTTTGAGAGAATTATTCTCCAAGATGTTTAGCTCTAACACTATATGACCCTATATTGAAGTTCTAATTGGAATTGCTAAATTACAACAAGCTTAATGAAACCAGGAGTGTAGACCAAACTACCCTATAGACTGCATGGCCTACCAGGATTAATTTGGGGTTTTCACCTACAGATTGCCAAGCCCATCCTAATAATCCTAGCATGTGTGTGCAGAGCACTTTACAGTGACAACAGTGAAATAGGTCCATGTAGTCAACTTTGCTGGTAAATCTACTCAGCAACCAGCACCTCTCTCGCTCCCAATAGCATCCCAGTTTTGTTCAGATATCAACTCGTACACAGAGCCATGAGCCTTGGGACAGACGCATCCTATTCCAGTGCCAGGGGTGGGTCTAATTGGCCTAATGGGAATTGGTTCTCACCAGCATTGATTGGTTCCTCCATGGATATGTGACTTGGTATTTGCCAAGAAGAAGTTCTGCTAGGACATCCTTGGTGGGGAAAAAAAAAATTTATTAATCTAATAAAGAGCCATCAGAAAGAATCTGTTTCTCTGGTTTCAGTAGATGTTATGTCTAAATGCAACAACTGACACGCTACAGTGGTTCTGCGACCTGCTAGAGGATGAAGGAGATGCCTGCGATGGTAGACCAGAAAGATGGAAAGAGCCTGGCTCCTTGAGGATACTACAGAGCTTCTGTAGCCTTTGTACACTGGATTTTCTGATGTCGAATAAGAAAAAATTCCTTTTTTGTTTAAGACAATTTGAGTTGAGATTGTATTTCTTCATTTGAAGTTATTCAAACATGTAAAAATGGTTATCATCCTCACTCATAAAAAGGAATCTCAGGTAATGTGCCTGATCCAACATAGCTTGTACACGGTGGAGCTAGGAATTGAACTTAGTTCTTATAGTTTCTGGTTTGAGTCTGTGGAAGGACAGAGGGGAAGAAAATCAGAAGTAAAGCCTTTAAATAAAATGATGGTCCATAACTGAGAAAAAATTGCATTATACGCTAGTAGAAATTTTTTTAGAGGAATGGATAACATCTAATCCTTCATCATCTTTTCTCTTAAGCTTCAATCTGGCCCTCATTTCAGCTGTTAGATTGAATTCTCAGAAAAAAAAAGATAAATTGAAAAATGAGTTTCCAACTATTTTTCTTTTTGATTTAACTCCCACTCACATCCTGTCCTTTTCCCTGATGTCTCTGATTATTCATTGGTTCTTAGGGACTGAAGTCAAAAACTCAGCTTATGGGAGTGATGTCGTTCACACGTGTGCCTTATACATCTCACACTTTGTTTCTGGCAACACCAAGCCCTCACTTGGACATGGAAACATTCAGGGTTCAGCCTTGCTGCTCTCTGTCAGACGGAATGCAGGTTCCCCAGTTCACCCTGCTACTTGGCAAAGTTTCTAATAAGCCCACTTCACCCACACCTGTCCTCCCGGCATCCTATTACCATTTATGTGTCATTTCAAGTGGCAGTCCTATTTGTCTTTCTCTAATTTTGGAAGTTTCTAGCCATCAGATATCCAACATTGTGGCTCCCTTAGTCTATCAATGATCAATGTATTTCTTAATGACAAATCCACCGATGATAGAGAATTGAGCCAGAGAACCTCCATCCTCTTTCATTTTCCCACCAAAATGGAATATTCAGAGGGAAAGACCCTGTGTGTGTGTGTGTGTATAGTAGAGAGCTTGATTGACATTTGCCTTTCAAATCTGTGAACTGACATGTTTTCTACAAAATGCATCTCATGCCTGAACAAATATTAATATCTGAGAAAGATAAAAATGATTTTCTTATGATTTTTCACTGTTTTTACCACTTCATTTCCTGAAACTATCTGGTACAAATGCTATAAATATTCTAGTTTGTTTTAAACGCATTAATTTATGGAAGCACAAAGAACACTGACTTAACAATTTCAGGAGCTATGACAAAAAGCTCTTTATTATTGAACCCTATTTGTAACAAAGAGGAAATTTTTAAAACCTAACTCTTGGAGTTTTTGAACATGAATCACTCCAGTAACTTATACCGCCTATAAGATGTTGGGAGTTTAAAGTACTCATATGTAGGTGTAGTCTAAATTTCTTTCTGGTGAGTGGTAATTCAATCTATATATTCTAGGAAAGACCCCAGGGCTTGACATAAAGAAGAGTTCATAATTCAAACAGAAAGGGTCTTATAAGTGTTTTCTCTTTGGTTCTGGATTGATGCTATTCAATTCGATTTTGGTCAAACTTGTCTTAAATGTAAGCTTCTTTAACATGCATTCTATTTTTGTTAGATGCTCAGTGACGATGCGCCTATCAATTTCTTCCTTCTTAACCAACAGCAGGCAGAGACTTCCCCTGTTTCCAAGGTCATTAAGGTCACTCAAGAGGACATCAGGCATAATAGGAGAGGCAAGCTTCAGAAGCCAGCAAGTCCCATGGGGTTGGGACTTGGATTCCCAAGCGATGCTGTCAGTATTTTTCTTCCTGCAAGGAATATAGCCATCTTAGTCATATAAGAGAAATGAGAAAAAAACCCACCTCACGTTATTTCTAAAAGCAGTTCCTTAGAAGGCTATGCGAATGAGAGCATGAGGCTGGAATTTAAAATGTTTCACATCTAAAACTTGGTCTTTCACCTACTTTTTAAAACAAGAACATCACATTGCACTGGGAACAGAAATCCAGGATTACTCCCCATGACTGGGAAATGACTATGAAAATATAAATACAATGAAATTAATCTTATAAAATGCTATAAAACCCAGCTTCTCTTTTTGGCTGAAGATCCTGATCCTGAGTTTGGCTTGTCTCTGAAAAGTGTTACAAACTTACCTGCACCAAATAAACCCTCCTCTTTATGTAACTGAAAGGATGGCCGAAGATTGAAACTAGAATACCTGATTTGATGTAACTTACTGCTGTGTCTGGTGCTGCTGAAAATCACTCTGGACTGCTACAGGCTGTATGGGTGCAGCTCTAGAGAAGTTGATCTGGTCTTAAAAGCTTCATTTTTAATGGCAAGTTTTCAGCACAGACAGCGAGTGTGATTTATGCAAGGTCTGTGGCAGAAGGACCAGGACCATGTCACTGATGTCTAAGTTTACGATCATTTTGCTTTGCCCCACCAATTTTACAAAGCCCAAGATATTTAGCAATTCTTAAGCCTTGAGATTTAGAATACAAATTACAAGGATGTGCAGGAACAAGCTACGTGTCTGAGCATTCTGTGCCTGGCCCTCTGCTAGGACACAGCTAGACAATGGTTTATAAAACCGAAATACTACCTGCCCTTTCGAAATTCACAACCTATTAGCACATAAGTTATTTAAAAATAATAATTTGGTAACATGCCAATTACCTATTATCTCTAATCATCTTGTAATGTTCCAGGTGCCAAATACCCTAAACTTTATGGTGTAAAACAGAAAACCTTGGCTCACCACCAAAATCTAATTTGCTGCCTGCTTTTGTACATAAAGTTTCACTGAAGCACAACCACACTGGTTCATTCACTATTGCGCATGGCTGCTTCCATTCTGCAAGGACAGAGAAGAGTGATTGCAAAGGGACTGAACGGCTAAAATGTTTACAAGCTGCTCCTTTACAGAAAAAGGTTGCAAACCTCTGGTGTAAAACGACAACCAAAAATGTGTTTGAGCCTTCTTATGTGCCAGATGCTGTGCTGGGCTATGGGTGGACACTGACCTATAAACAGACCTAATGTCTGTCCTTGTAAAGTTTACAATTGGAGAGCTAATTTTTTTTTTAGCCACCATCAAGAAATATATGCAAAACTAAGAACGTCATTACCTGGCAAAGAAAAAGCATGTCACTTGCTTCAAATACAACACAAGTATATTGCCTTGATGCAAATGATCCTCGTGGGTATTGGTTCATGATTTTTGCCCACTATAAAGACCCTGCACCTTTGGCTCAGTCCCTCCTCTCAGAAAGAGTCCCCGCTTCCTTGGAACATGTTAGCATTTGGAACTGGCAAGTCCTACTGGTTCCTGCAGGCGAAGAAAAACTTGCTTCATTTCTGCAAGTGTATCTTCAAGAAAATCAATGCATCTTCAAGTAGAAATTGGTTTCCTTTTCATTATGTTGCTAAACAGACTTCATGAGTCTATTTAGGATTACAAGACAGTGCATGAAACATTAAAATGATCCTGATCTCTTAACCCAAAACATCTTGTGAACTCATGGACTGCTTGCACATATAACTCTCACTAGCTTACTGGGAAAGAAGTCCACACATCATTACTGGATCACGGCTCCCGCCTTTCTCTGGAGAAAGGTTTATGCTTACTTTCCCCTGTCTTTGGTTTCCCTCCTACATTTGTAATTCAAAGCTGAGGTTTAAGTTCCTCCCCAGCTGAGACATTAGTGGAAGGAGGAAAGACATCCATCGCATTGGACTGATAATGCCCTTAATATGCTGGGGGCTTCGTGCTCTGCCTTCTGATCCGTTAATGCAAGTTTACTCTTCTGTGCCTCTAGGCTCAGACGTGAAGTCTGAGTCTTAAGTAGTAGGAGATGGTCCCTCCAGCCCTGACTTGGACGATTGCTAAAAACATTCAGTGCCCACAGCCCCGGGCCCAGCAGGCCGAGGGCACTGTGTACAGACTATCTGAAAAAAGCCCATGCAGCTCAAATCCCAAACCCAGTTCAAGGCTGGAAGTTTTAGCCTGATGTCTGCAGGCTACCTTGGTTCTCAAAAATCTGTTCTGAACTTTCTTTCCTTCTTTCAATATTGGCCTGCACAATGTTGAAAACTAAATTGCACTAGTTGCCAACATACAGAAACAGGGAGAGTTTAAAACAAATTCTAGATTTCCGGCATCTCTTGAAAAATCAGAATATCTGTTCATACAAGGGCCACATATCTACAGGATGACCAGTAAGGGAGGCGCAGGCCGCTGTGCTCTTGCTGCTGATGTCCGGCCTCCTTCTCCTCACGTACCTGGCAGGTATTTTCATTTCCAAAGCCTGATTTAAAGGAGGCAGAAGAGGAAGAACAGGAGAGAGAGCACCGGCGAAAGGCCTAGCTGGGCATCACTCTGCCCCCAGAGATGGTGGGGGCAGGGAGCCGAGGAACGCAGGCAGCCTCTAGAAGCTGGAAAAGGCAGGGAAATGGGTTTTCCCCTGTAATATCCAGAAAGAAGCACAGCCCCACAGACACTTTGATTTTAGCTCAATGGAATATGTGGAGGACTTCTGATGTTGGTAATTGTAAGATAATTAAGTTACACTATGTTAAGCCATTAAATATGTGGTGATTTGTTACAGCAGCAATACGAAACTGATACAGGTCAAAACCAACAAACTACAGTGAAGTTATAAAATCCATTGTGTAGAAAGAGCAAGGATCCCTTGCCAGTGATTGTACACAAATGAAATTTTGCCAAGTAATCGTACACAAATGAAATCAACTCCTTCTTCCCTTATAAAGACTTTATAACACATTGTATATCAGATATGGTAGGCATTCTGAATTTCCTCTCTGATATCCCTCACCTAATATTTTTTATTGCCTTTACAGATCCCATATGTTCTCCAGGACATCAGTATCCCTATCTCACATGATGAGCTTTTTTTTTTTCCATTGTCCTGTTCCCTCTTGCAGCTGGAGGTGACCCTTTGATCCCATTCTACCCCCCATGAGACCCTATTATACTTTTCTGGATGGGTGCAAGTTCTTTAAAAGTTATTTTTCTGTCCTAATAAAAGGGGAGATGTGATTGTCATTACTCCTTTTACATTCTTCTTTCCTGGACGAGAATGTGATAGCTGGAGCTTCAGCAGCCTCCTGCAACTATGAGGAAAACCTCAAAAGAATGAAAAAAGCATTCACCTAGATTATATTGAGCTGCTGAAGTAAAGCCAGCAATCTCTAGACTTCTTGATAGAGGAGAAAAATAGCTCCACATTTATTTATCCTATTAAAGTCAATTTTGCAATTGTGATCAATACCTGACACTATAATACTCACCACAGTTTGCAATCATGATAGGTAATGTTGCACAGGTCTGTCTCATCTATGGACTATAAATTCTGGGGGGACAGAGTCATGATTTACTTAGCTCTGCATCCTTCAAAGTTCCCAGCATACTATCTTCTCTGCTTTTTTAAACCAGTGGAGAGAATTGTCTGTGTTAATTGAGGTGTCTACAAGAATACCAGGAAGCATCTTGGAAATCCAAGTCAATGAGCATTTATAAAGTGTGTGCCAATTATTGTGCCTAATGCTGAACACAAAAATCTAAAACAAAGCATTGTCCCTACCCTCAAGGAGTGAACAGTCTCCTGGAGAGAAAACAAATGTCTCTAAGGCCATGTAATAAATGCTGCAATAGAAGTATATGTGAAATACAGCAGCAATGTGCCACTGACAAAGGTGTTTTGTCTATACATTTCCAAAGTACTAGGAATAGGTAAAGAACAGCTTGGCAGCTTCTGAGATGACCCACTGTAACTCATTCCCAAACGACGTTATCTCCCAAGTGGCCCTTCATCAATCCAGATTCTACGGAGTTCCCTTTACATAAAACACAATGTGACTTGCATCCCCAGACTTATAAAACCAAGCGATCCTGCCCCAGCACATGCACACACCAGAGTGCTCTGGGTTCACATCCCCGGTCCAGAGGTATTGCTGAACCTGGAACCCGTCACCGGAAGCCCCACACCACCACACCTGCTGCTGGCTCTGACCTGAGCCTATTAAGGACACCCTGCTGAGTGAATCCCTCCATCAATAACTTGACCTATGCATCCCCTACAGCCTCTCCAATCGTGGTCCCCACCCAGACATACTTTTCTTACTGAGAAGCTGTGGAGTCTGCAATCAGGTGGGCCCTAGAGGGTGCACGTTGAAACCAAGGCTTGTTGGTGTTTGGTTTTAATACTGAAAGTCCCCTAGAGACCATCTAATACCTTCCATCCCAGAGGTGAGGAAACTGAGACCCAGAGGTGCCACAATGGGCCTGACCTCACTGCACCCACAAGTCAGAATCCCTTCTGCTACTCTTGAACTTCCCTGAGCAGATACAGAGAAGAGGTCTTGAATTTACCTAGACAGGCAAGGGGTGGGAGAGGCTTGAGTGTCCAGGGAAAGTACACACGTGTCCCCATTTCTGCCATTCACCATCCCTCTTTCCACCCAGCGTCTCTCCTTTCTGGGACAGAGCACATGGGTGATGCTCAGAAGGGACCAGATATTCTACAAGTGGCTTCGCAGACAAATTACATTACTGATTCTGTCACATTCTGCCTTCATCTCGTTGTTTCTTGAATTCGATAGAAACAGATTCTACTATTCTAACCTGGGGACATTTTGGAATACAGAGAGCAGGTGGTGCCAAAATATCAGCAGCGATTTGAATTCGGTACTGAGATGAAGTCACTGTATCTCAGACTCAAAGAGTATTCATAAACATTCACTATTGCAGTTGTGGAGCCCCCAGGCTCTTCCCAGTTGCCTGGAAGCCAACTTTTCTAGCTGAAAAGCCCAAAACCATGTAACAGGCCATTTCTATGAAGGTTGGTCAGGAAGGAAGGCACAAAGCCCTGCAAATACGGTGGTTGTCTCCATTGTTTCTTTCCTAAAGTATTAAGTAAATGTCATGTGCATGCAAATGAGGCCTTCCCCTCTGGCTCCAGGAAGCCCATGAAGGCCACCCCATTGCCACAGGGCCCTGGGGTTTCTGGTGGGAAAAATGAGTGATTCTATAATTAAATACAGTCAGTTATTTAACACTTCAGTCCCACCAGCCCAAATCTCCATTCTGGCCAAACAGCCTTCCAACCTTTTCCCAGCATTCATTTTGATGTTATACTCAAATGTACCCTGTTCTCTGTGTGGACCAGATGCACCATCTGAATCTCCAAAACAGGGGCTTATTCACCTGCTTAAGCCCATGAGGACATACTCAACATGAGTTTTCTTTCCTAAACACCTAGAACGAAAAAGATGTGGTATCTTTTAGCTGTCCCCTTCTATTATAGGTCTCTCTGGACCTGGCTGTCACCTGTCCTACTGAAGGCAGCACTGGTCACAAGCAGGAGCAGATGGAGCGAGGCAGAGCCCCGGGGGGAGGGTTTGGGTAATGCTCAAGTCGACCCGCCTCATCAACTCTTCAGCAGAAAATAGCATTAGCCACATGGTTATTAAAGGACCTTGTCCTGAATATGTCCCTCCATCGAGTAATCCACGACCAGTTAGCCTACAAGAACACTGGAAAATTCATTTATTGACCAATTTTTTCAAAAAAGATTACTACAGTACCAGGGAAAATGAAAAGTGCAGTTTTACATATATATTCATTCCTGTAAATGTCACAGAGTTTGCAGTTGTCAGTGAACTGAATGTTTGTGTCCCCCTGCCCAGCCCCGCTGCCGATGCATCTGATGAAAACCTAACCCCAAAGGTGCTGGGATCGGAAGGTGGGGACTTTGGTGGTGTTTATGTCTCACGGGGGCTCCAGAGAGATGCCTGGCCCTTCCTGTCACCTGAGGACACAACTGGGAGACAGCGGCCTGAGGGAAGCAGCTTCTGGAGAGAAGGCGACCATTCTGGCCACTCCAGCTCCAGCATCCGGAACATGAACAGTACACCTGTGGTGCGGGCAAGCCGCCCGGTCTGTGATATTTTGTTACAGCAACCCGACCGGCTAAGACACAATTGTTAAAACTATTGTGGAGACCTTCCCACAGTAGAATGTGGTGGATGATTTTTCTATTTCCTCAATTAAAAAATGAAAAATTTTATTAGGCTTGAGATGGATTAATGATTGTACATTGAGCATTGACCCCCTTATACTGAATTTTATTGTTGTTAACAACCATTTGATCAATAAATATGAGAGATGCCCTCTCAAAAAAAAAAAATGAAAAATTTTATTTTAAAAGCAATTTCAAGGGATTCCCACGTCAGAGCAGCCTTAGCCAATGCAGTCCTTGTCTTACAAGCATCACTCTATGGGTTAGTTCCCATTCAGGGTGGGCCTTTGGCAGGAGGGGGGCGATTCGTTCTCAAAGGTCATCACTTCCCTGAGCAGCCCTGAGCGAGGCAGATGGGCCCAGAGGAATCACAGGTCAGCAGTGGGAAGGGGAGCAGCTCGCGGATTGTGTGAAAGGACCCCATAACAGATAATAGGGAATCCCTGGACTCAGTTTCCACATTCACCTTTCTTTCTTACTGTTCAATACTTTTCAGGATGATCGTTCCCGAAAAGTCTCGCTCACAGAGCTTTCACCACCCAGGGCATTCCACAGAGAACTCCCTGCACCCTCTGGATAAATATCCATCTGGGCAGGGAAGGCAGCTTTTTGTTACCTAAACTTGGACCTCCCAGCTTCTCAGTTTAAGGCACAATCTGGTAAAATGGTTTATGAGTGAAAGGAAGACTTGGCCTTCTCAATACAAAAGGTTCAATGTTCTCCCTGCAACAACGGACCCACAGGATTCCAATGCTGTTTGTGGTCTCCAGAAATTTGGGGCTGCACTTGTCCTGCTGGCATCCCTGCCTAGATGAGCATCTGCCAGACTGGCTTTGGTTTTGTGAGACATGTGTTCCAAGAGTATTTAGAATTAAGTGTCATAAGAACCCAGCAGAGCTTTTAGCAACCCCACATGGATGGAGAGGCAAAAACTATGTTTATAACTGCCAAAATAATCCAGGACTTGAGGGATCATGATCCTGAAAAGAAAGGCGGTGCAGAGAAGCAAATGCCACCCCCAATTCAGTTCTCAAAGCACTTGCCAGGTTCTTAAATGGCACAGTGCGGATCCTTACACACTGGAACAAAATACTGCTGGAAACCAGAGCAGTTTACTGGCATTCTCATGGTCCAAAGGAGACAATCCTGTGGCAGGTAGTATTTTACTCCATTATCCAAGACAAAACTGAGCCTCACTGTAACTCCGAGGAGAGGAAATCCCAGGGCAAAATACCTCTAAAACCGAAATCAGTCAAAGGGAGAAATAAAGTTGAAAACCCATTTATTGCTTACAGACTGCTGTCTGGGGGCCGTCTCGTTCCTGCTCCAGCAGAAGCAAAAGAGACCTCCCCCCAACCTCTCAGGTTTAGATAAGCCCAGTGTTTATCAAATCAACCCACATCTGGGTCCTCGAGACCTTCACAGGGCCTTTTGCACCTCTCCTTTCAGTCATAGCCCATACGTCCTTACAGGCCTTTATTGTTTCAACCTCCCCCAGATTGGCTAAAATACAAGTAGCCTCACCTATGGGTTGCCCTATGTGGGGGGCAAGAGTATTCACTAGGGAACCAAAGAGAGATGTGGGAGCCGTATGCAGCACCAGAATTCTCATTCCTACCATGAAAACCTCCTCATCAGGGCCCTGGGGGTTCATATTATAGATGATATTTTTCATACCCAATTCCCCCAGTACCTGTTGGAGCTCTGCATACGTTTTCAGCTAGTGGATAAATATGGTAAATCACCCTGATTAGGCCAAACTATCCTGATGGCAGCTGTCAGCCATTCTGGAAGTGTCTGATTCCCTGAGGCATGACGGGCATTTTGCAACCTGCTGAGGGAAAGGTGAGTCGTCAGGGAAGCCAGTCTACTCATCTCAGTACCCGACACAACAATGTTTTCTATCCCCACATCCCAGAGACATGAAAGTCATGTACACAGAGATTCCGAGGGTTTCTACCTATATCGTATGCTCATGTCCACCAGCTCATCCTGGGTATAGGAGCAGAGCATGGAGTGCGCCACAACCTGGGGAGGGGGCTCCTCCTCCCCCTGGGAAGCCTGTGGTTGTTTGGCTTTTATTTCCTTAATTACAGCCAGGCAGGCCTTATCCAAGAGAGGCTGGTACCTCGGGCGGTGGCCTCGGCAACAATCAGCGCAGGCCCCGCCTCCTCCTCTTTTCCCTCCCCCTACTCCCCTCCATCTCTGGGGCTGAAGGCACCACTCCTTCCTGCCCCTCCCCCACAGCCTCCTGCAACACAGCTTTTCCTGCTGCCTCCTGCCTCGCCGCTGCTAAGGAATCTTCCAGGAGCGTGACCTGTCTTTTCAATAACTGTCTCTTTTCCTTAGTGGCATCCCATAGGTTATCACTCAGCTCCTCCAAGTGACGCTGAAGTGCCTGTCTCTCCTGCCTAAGTCCCTCTTGTCTCCTCACTAACCCTCTCGATAATCCTCTCTTTCTCCTGGATAACATTTTCCACTAAAGAGACCCTACAATGCCAGCCATTGCATGGCCCCCTAGGGTCTCCAAGCAGTCTTCCAACTCACAGAGGACTAATTCTGCAGCTTCCAGTATGTCCACCCTTTCCCATTTCTGGGGAAGGCCCCACCCCTCTAGGAGGTACTTTACACTAGGCCAATTCCCCACTAAGGGCTCCTAAATTAGAAGCCCCACAAATGGGGAGACACTAACAGGTGAAGCTGCACCCTCTGCCACTGCATCCACTGGGCTCTCCCCACTATCCACAAGGGGGGTGTTCCAGTCATCTCCCCACCATCCCTAGGGGCAGCCCTCCCAAAGGTCACACTCATTTAGACAGATTTCAGGTTCAGAGGTCCTGCCGACTGCCACCAGATGTAACTCCAGGGAGAGGAAATCCCCTGGCAAAATACCTCGAAAACCAAAATCAGTCAAAGGGAGAAATAAAGTTGAAAACCAATTTATTGCTTACAAACTGCGGTCCAGGGGCTGTCTCTATCCTGCTCCAGCAGAAGCAAGGGAGACCTCCCCCAGCCTCTCAGGTTCAGATAAGCCCTGGGTCACCCAGGTAATTATGCATTGATATGTAAATGAACTACTTCTCTCCATTCCTGTTCATATGTAGATGTACTAAAGCCAGGCAAGAGATTCTGGAATATTACAATTTTACCCACACTCAGCAACACAGCTGCAATTTGGTGGAGCTGGATTTGATTTTGTCTAAGGCCCTCCTCCCCTGAGATGGTCCTGTATCCATAGTGGCTCTTGTGTCCACTTCCATGAGGCTCTAATGAAACATCTGGTCAGAGAAACCTTCTAGAAAATGGTCAGTATGAGATGGCCATCAGTCCCTAATCCATGACATTGCTTACCTCCCTTCCCTAGCTCCCCCAAGCACTCATCTCCTGGCAATGTGTTTCTGTGGACATATTCTGCATACCACCTGTCTGACTCACTAGGCATCATTGTTTTGTTCACTGCTGTGTCCCCAGTGACGAGGACACAGCCTGTCCCCCACTCCTGGATCCTCCATGCAGATTGCTGAATGAAAAGAGGAGAGAGTAAATTCTAGATCTTATACTCTAATGCTGTGTTGTCAAAAATCCATCTCTGAATTTTCTAAAAGGGCATAGTATAAATTACACAGAAAGTCATGACAACATTATTCACAATAGTCAAAACGTGGAAACAACCCAGATGTTCATCAGCTGATGAATAGATAAACAAAGTATGCATATCTGTACAGTGGAGTATTATTTAGCCATGGAAAGGAAGGAAACCCTGACACATGCTTCCATGTGGATGAACCTTGCAAACATGATGCTAAATGAAAGAAGCCAGACACAAAAAGCCACATAGTGTAGGATTCCATTTAATATGAAATGTCCACAACAGGCAAATCCAAAGAGATAGAAACTCCCAGGTTCCCAGGGGCTGGGGAAAAATGGCGAGTGAGTGCTTCATGTGTACAGGGTTTCATCGGGGGGGATAAGAATGTTCTGGCACTCGATAGAAGTGATGGTTGTATATCATGGTGAATGCCACTGAATTATTTACTTTGAAATGTTTAATTTTATGGTTTGCTAATTTTACCTCAACATTTGAAAGTTACATGATTCTTGGTCTTGACCAAATAAGCTGTCTGGGCTTCAGTTTCATTTATAAACATTTCTAAATGGCTGACTGAAGCCGTCTCATTAGAAGATTTGACAGTGATGTAATGTATGACAGCAGTTTGTAGAGCATGAAACAAACAGAAGCACTAGTTGCTGATTCGGTTTTCCTCTACTTCGTTCCTGAGAGCATGTCACCATTTCTGATCCTAGAGGAACTTTGGGAAGTCACCACAGTTAAAATGGGAGTAATAGAGACAGCTTTATTTGTCCAATGAACAATTCTTAGCAAAGAGAGATGCCACTGTATCAGCCATATCTTCTATACCTTTGTCTTGAGTGCGTGCCTATGACAGCTGAACCTGAAAAGAACTGTCTTCTGGGTTAGGTGGTTCCTGTCCACCCCTCTAGACCCACTTTCCACCCGCTTCTCCCTGACCTGCTCTGTGTTCAGGAGGTCATCAGCTGATGAACCTGACTTGACCAAGTGTTAATCGGGCTCCTCTCCTTTCTCCAAGCCCCTAAACCTTGGCCACCTGTGAGCATCAGAACAAAGGAACAGCCCCACCTGACAGCTGTCTGACCTCCAGGAAAAGTATTTCTGGATCAATTGTCTGATCAATCCCCCAGCTCATCCCAGCCCCCACAGCCGATTTTTCTTGGCCTGTGGAGTCCTCCTTGTAAAAGAAAAGCCCTTTTCCTCCTGAGCTTGAAGAGGTTCACTGGTCTCACGGTCAAAGTGTCCCCCTTTTCCGCTGTCACACAGTACACCCCTTAGGTCAATAATCATTTTGCAGAAGTCTCTCTTTACCTAAGCCCAGATCTGTGTTTACTGAACACCACCTAGGAAGGAAAGTTTGTGAATCAGGATGGGACTTAAACTGCAGTCTTTGTGAAGGATGCCTAAGCAAGTTCACGTTTACTCGGAGGAAGACCCAAATGCAGTGTGGAGAGGCCACCAAATGCCCACCCAGTCCCCCCAAACCCATCCCTTCTCTCCCTATCACACTGCCTGTTAAACGAGCCTCCCAGACACCAATGTTTGAGCAATTCCTCTGGAGCCGGCCTCCAGAGAAGGAAGGCTCCAGCGTCCTGGACTTCCTCCTCAGATCTTGCAAAACTCTGGATGCTAGCCTGGGAATTCCTCATTAAAAAGCCATTGGCTGCTATTTGCATTCATTCCTTTTTGTTGCTCTCCAGGGGAGGGTTAATTACCTTTAAATTATTCCAGAATTACCCAACCTGCCTTGACTGAAAGTAAAAGCTTTTCATTATTCTTTTATTTATTTTTATTGATTCTTTGGTCCATGATGAATGGGTTTCTTTTTTTTCATGTGCTTATTGATGATTTTTATCTCCTGAGAACTGCTTTTTTGATATAATATTGATTTAGAATGAACAAACCCAAGAGTATTTTAACCCCTTTGTTGACATCTCTGAACTACTGCAAATAGAACCGCATGTGTTTGGCCATGTCAGGAACAGTTGATTATGAAATATGAGGCTAACTTCCTTTTATAAAGGATATAAGCTTCCAAAATAATAGGCCTTTCCTCTGTTTGGGCTCCTGGGGAAGGACAATGTTGCCTATTTTCAAAGTGAACTGCATAGACTAGTTACTTCTCAGCTGTCACTGAGGGGGAGGGTTAATATAGCAAATGCAAATGAAACCTAAATATGACCAAACCACTTATTTAATACTCTCTTGTCACCAAAGCATTGAACTAGCTAATGAGCCCCAGAGTTGGCTTATTTGGGGTTTTGCTTCACCTTTACAGGCTGAACTATAGAAAGTCAGTAGAGTATCCAGAGGGTTAAAATGAGGATAGATTTTATGAAGAGCGCAGGTTTTATACCAAATGCCAAAGGATCTAAATGTAAATGTCTACCCAGAAAAAAAGCAAAAGCCACATTTATGGATCAATAGCCTACCTTGGCTCACTCTGCCTAAGTGGGTTCACATCCTGCATTGCCATTGATCCTGACCTTTAGATGTAACATCCCTTTTTACAGATGGGAAAATGGGGTGTATAGCTGGGAAGTGGTTAAGGAGGACTGGGATCCCAATTATCAGACTGCAGACACCGCTGCTCTGTACCTCTACCCGCCTAATGGCCATGCACACTGCTTTAGCCTTCTCCTTCAGTCCCCACACGGATGCCTCTTAAAAGGTGGTCATCATTGCTAGTTAACAATGTGGTCACTCTATGGTGAAGGCCTTGTGCTCTCACAAAGCTCATGTGAAGACCTGCACCTAACCAAGGAGTCTTCTCACTCATTTGGGTCACAGAGAGGCTAGCGACCACCCCCAGGCAGCCCACGGTCCCTGTTAGGATGGCCTCAGAACACCAGGTCACTCGGAAAGGCCTCTGCTGCCTGGAAGCAGCATTTCCAAGTGGCCAAAAGCTGCTTTACAAGTAGACATCAACATTTCTGGTATGAAGTCAGTTATCATTTCCCTAAGAGCTCAAGGAAGACCAAGATACCACACTACCCATCGCTGGCTCTATGACCCGCTTTGCAAGAGGTATGGATGAAAGAGCTACATTCACTGGCCCTTCCCAGTAATGGCAAAGCCACCAAGAAGCAGGGCCTGTTGCTCCCAGGAACTGATGGAGCAGAGACCCCAAATCACAAAGGCCTTCTTCAAATGCACAGAGTTGGAAAAAATCATATTTCACCTTCCACTACTTTGTGCAGAAGGCACCCAGCAAATACTTCTTGAACCCTTGAGTGTTGGGTCATCCTGCCTGACCGCCTTTCAACTCAAAGCCACCACGCAAGGTGGATGTGATAGTCCCACATTTGGTGAGGAAATGGAGGCTCTGGGGGCCAGTCTGATGCCACACAGCCAGAAACATGCAGTCAGACATGAGAACCTGGGTTTCCCCCAAGGAGGGAGGGAGGCGGGGAACAGAAGCATTTCTGTGGCTGAATCTCCCAGTCGGCCTCCACCAGCTGCATCTCCCTGGCGACACTGCAAAGGATCAGACCCACAGAGATAACGACCAGGAGTGGAAACCCCAAGCCACCAGTCAGGTCACATGCACACAAGTCACTCACGTGTTGGCAGGTGTCACAGAAGGTGCTGGGAGAGCTGGAGCATTGTATCCCTGGCACAGGGCTCACAGGGCACCAAGGGATGTGCCGCAGGACATGCCAGCCACAGCAGCCCCCTGCTGAGCCAGGTCTGCAGGTGGTTTGTGTGGGAGAGACAGGGGTGCAGCGGCAGAGAGCACAGCGAACCCCACCAGCCCCCCACAGAGCCTCGTGGACACATGCCCCGAGAGGCTCAGACTCTCACTCCCGCTTCTGGGCTTTGGTGTGGGTGCCTCACACTTTCTTTGACTCATTTGCCAAAGAATAAATTATATCTAATGGAGCTCAAGCGCTGACATTTACAGAGGGCTAGCACTAATGATATTAATGACATTCTTGTTAGTTCAACATTGTTTTTGTGCAGATTCCAGTTCATGCTGCATTCATCCCAGGGGCATAAGTTAAAGGTTTATTTAAAAGCTTCTTAGCAAATGTCTCAGTTAATGGAAACCAAAATAAGCCAATGACCCTTTTCCTCTAACCTTGAAATTGCAAAGAACGACAGTGAACTCTATAATGGCTCTCCCTCCACTTGCGTGGGCTTTGAAAGCTGATGTGTCCTTCCCGTGATCGTACTCCACCCACAGACCACGCATACTCATCTCACTTTCTTTCATGAGAAGAAATCAAAGGAACTTAGCAACTATATACAACCCACAGCTAAAAATAAATGGCATTTCTCACCTATCTTGCCTAGAATAAAGAGCATTTCTTGTCCAAGGATGCTTACTATTTGCATGGTGGTTTTTAATTTATCAATGTACTCAATAAATACAAATTGAGCCTCATTTATGCACTGGACAGCACACTGGTGTGTGGAGAGGCAGTAGGAAGCAAAGGAAGGGTCTTTTCCCTTTCAAACAGGTGTCAACCTGGAAGACAAATAGTAAAACCAGACATTCGTCTTGTGCCAAGTGGCAGGAGAGTGCCAAATACACAGCGTATTTTTTATCAAATTAATCGTCAACATTTAATATCATAGTATTGCATGTAACCATAGCACCGTCTAATTCCTTTTAAAATATGGAAAATTAGTCCACATGGGCCCATGTTCCTCCATGGAGACAGCTGACCGGAGGTGAGTGCCAGCTGTTCTCTGGGGGGAGCACACCATCGCTAGTGGGAGCGCATACCCTCCCCCTAGCAGTTCCTACAGTCCCCCACTGCTTCTGTTATTTGATTCACCTCTCCAGCTAATATGATATTTGGGAGTGTGGCTTTGGAAAAAACCTAATTGCCCAGATAATTATGTAATCACATCTGTAATCTGAATTACAAAAGCAAAGTTCAAAAGCGTGTTCTGCCTCGCAGAGCATCCGGTAGCCTCAGGTTCCAGTCCCTTTGAGATTTCCCGAAGTCAGGTTACTGGACTGAGCACAGACAGGTAAGCCTTCAGATCCACTCTGAGCTTTACAGATTGAGCTAATTTCATGCTCCATTAAATAGCTACCTGTCTTTGCTTGATAATGTGCATATTAATCTAGCTAAATACATCTGTTGCCAGGAGATGGTGTGCTTCAAGACTTCTGTGTACAAGGTCCAGACAAGACCTTGTCTTATTGTGAGGATTTTAAAGCTGCTGAAAAATAATCCTGCGGCAAAGAACGATGTAAATCCTGATGTTTTAACTTTAAGCAAGATGCTGAGCTATTACAGTATTCAATTATCTAAATGCTATAATGCTACAAAGCAAGTATTCCCAGGTCTGGCCTATTAATCTACTTGACATTCAACAAATAACGCTGTGTTTTTATAGAGTGACACCCGTTGGAAAAGGCCAGGACTCCTGCCATTCAGCCTGTCTCCTGCCTGCCCTGAGCACCTCTATTAATTCAACTATTACTGATATAAAGGGACACATGAAAATGTTTGAAGAAGAGAAGGTGTCTGCAGCTTTGAAAAGACAGTTCTCAAGGACAGAAACGCGCAAGGCACAGGGAGAGGCACTTTACATCTATCATCTTGTCATCATCATAAAAACAATAGCAGCTAAATCCTAAGTGCTTACCATGTTCCGGCATGGCTCTACAAACAACACTGGAACCTTCCATTTAACTCCCCCTACGAGGAGCAGCTTGTATTGCCCATACTACCTACTAGCTCATTACTTTGACTATTTGTTTTACCAAGGGGGAAACTGAGGCTGCAAGCCGTTAATCTGACCCAAATTAAACAGCCTGTACACATAGCATGGGTGTAGGTGGTTGGGTCAACACTGGCCACCATGTGTGAGCCACAGTGGACGCCCCACCCTCTGTGCCAGCCGGGGGCAATCTTGACCACCACCTGGCAGCACGCAGCTGCGTGATAAAACCTGAGAATGTGGGCAGCTGAGCCTGGGGACATGCAGACCCAGAGAGATAATAAACGATCACTTTAAACCATTACATTTTGAGTAACCAGGTATAACTAGGTACTACGAATATTCCAGTTTTACCAATGACAAAGCTGAGGCTAAGGAGAATTTCTTTGCCCAAAATCAAAGACATATTGATGGAAGGTCCAGGAAACAAGATCAGGTTCCTCGGACCTGATTGCCCTCCTTAGCACAGCTGCGACCACATGTTTTCATCATATATGTATATATGACTATTTGTGTCCTGAACACAGGCTCCCAAAACCATCAGTCATGAACCATGCAATGTATGGAGATGTAGGACAGCATATGCACACATTTCAAAATGTGTCCATTTTCATCCACCCAAATAATATGTTTTCCAAGGAGAGGTCATGACACCTGCTTATGTGAGAAACGATGAAATCAGCTCATTGACTCCAATGTTAACATGACACCAATGTTACCAACACCATCCTCTGCGGACCTCCAAACAGCTGCACTGGCTTCAATTAATTTTGAAAACATCCATAGGTTACCGTGGCTTTAATCTGCAGAGCAGGGCATTACTTTCCCACATAGCGTAAAAATCATGCCTCGCTTCAGTTATCATGAGGAATGAGCAGTGATCCCGTGGCAACCACGGACTGCTACTTCTCCTTGTGGCTTTGGACATGTTTGTTTTGTTAATAACAGCCTTATTGAGAAACAAATCACATACCATAAAGATCGCCCTCTAGAAGTGTGCAATTCAATGGTTTTCAGTATGTCCACAGGGGTGTGCAACCATCACCATTAGTGGCAGGTCATTTTCATCCCTCCCCAAAGAAACCCTGTGCCCACCGGCACTCACTTCTCATCCCTCTCGCAACTGCCCCTGCAACCACTCACCTATTTTCTGTTCCCATAAACTTAGTTATTCTGGAGCTTCATGTAAGTGGAATCAGAAAACAATTTGCACTTATGTGTCTGACTTCTGTCACTTAGTGTGATGTTGTTTTCAAGATTCATCCATGGTGTAGCATGTGTCAGAACCTCATTGCCTCTATGGCCAAATAATATTCCTGTGTATGGTTAGACCACATTTTACTTATCCATTCATCAGCTGATGGACATTTGAGTTGTTCCCACTTTTAGCTGTTACGAACAACATCGCTATGAATGTTCATGAGTAAGTTTTTGAGTGAACTTGTATTTCCAAATCTATCAGGTATATTCTTGCAGTGGAATTTCTGGGTTGAGCATGTTTCTTAATCTCTCAGTGCCTCTGTCTCCCCATCTACAAAAGTGATACTCACATCTTCACAGGCTTGCTATGAAGATTAAATGAACCAAATCTATGGAAAGCATTTAGGACAAGTTTCTATGACAACAAGCATTCATAGAATTTCCTTATCTCCCTGTGCTCACCAACCAGGAAGCTCCCCAACACGCTCCTTTTGGGCTTTTATGGAGCCTTTGTTACCCAGGCATGATTGCTTAACTCATTGGCTTTTGGTGATTGATTCAACCTCCAGCCCCTTTCCTCCCCAGAAATCAGAGGATAGGACTGGAAGTCCCAACCCTTTAACCACAGGTGGCTCCCCTGGCAACCAGCCCCCGTCCTCAGGTGCAGTCCAAAAAGTCACCCACTAACATAACAAAAGACACCCCTGTATCTCTCATCGCTTAGGAAAATCCTGGGGTTTTAGGAGCTCTGTGCCAAATCAGAATGAAGACCAAATTTGTTATTTCTTACTATAAATCACAGAGTCACAGCCTGAAACACCTTTTCACTGTTCTATCCTTGGCTGGATTTTTTCATCCTTTAGGTCTCAGACTAATTACACTAAAAACCTTCCAAATTCAGCCGTCTCTTAGCACCCCATGTAAAGCAGGCTCCTCTTCCTTATTCTGTGTCACAGTCCCTGATAAGGTCTGTAGAGGCAGCAGGGCTCTCCGCAGAGGTTTGTCTTTGCATGACTGTCGCCCCGCATCCCCACTGTGTGGTGGGTAGGTGGCACACCTCCTCACTATTCTCTCTCAGGACCTAACCAAAGTGTTCGTGCTCCAGAAATATTTGTCAAGTGAGTAAATGAATGAATTTAAATTATTTTTGGTGGCTGCATAATACTTTGTTGGCTATAAGGTTTTACTAAATTTATCAATTAATTTTGACCACATGTGTCCTCTTCAGCTACCGAAGCCTAAAACATAGAAGTGTTGGAAAAAACTCTGCAATGAGCATCACGCAAGAGAATTCTTACTTATCTCTTGTGAGTTAATAATGCTTAATTGGTATAAGCCTAGCTCAAACAGTCTTATGTAAAAGAAGAAAAAGAAAAACTCACATAATTTTAAAACCCAGGGAAATCCTGAAATTAAACATGATTGCATCCAGGTACTTGAATGTCATCATCAAGAACCTCTCTTCTCCAGTCCTTTCATCCATTACCTGCCAGCCACTAGCTTGGGTAACGGGGGAATCACCCATGAGCAACTCCTGCCCTCATGGAGCTGGTATTCCCACCGGAAATGGGATGGGGCTTCCATTCTAAGTCTACGTGTTCAATTTGAGTCTTCTCTTGTTGGCTTGCCTTTTAAACAGACCTTCTCCGCAAGATGGCATTGAAAAATTCAAGGCTTACATGTTGCAAAAAAGAGAGTCTGTTTTGTCCCTACACAAGTTCTGAGCATGACTGGTACAGCATCAACTGGGCACGTGCCCAACCTGAGCCAGTCCTGGTGGCCAGGAGGATGGAATGGACTTAACACACAGAGCCCTCTCCTGGAGCCAGGGTGGGCCTGCACACCTGGACCGGCACAGGACAGTGACTTCTACAAAGGGAGTTTCGGGTATGGGTACCAGAAGGAGGGTATCATTTACTGGGCAGAAAAACAACAAACAACCATACCATTGACACTGTTTGCACTGCATACATTCTCCAAAGTGAAATTGTGGAGTTCAAGAGTAAATACATGATTGAAGATGTTCAGTTCGCATTGTCAATTGTAGCCCAAAGGGGTGTCAATTTATTTGTATTCCATGACTGTGTTATTCTATTTTTTGGTAAATAAAAAAAATCTTGAAATAATAAAAATTGGAGTTAAAATAAAAGCTTTTAGATAATAATTAATAGAGTTTCTGATGATTAAAAATTTCTATGGTATTTATTAGCTTAACACTGTCCTTTAACTCAAGTTCCAATCATATCTAAAAAGAAACCTTATAATTAGTTTGGTTTGTTTGTGTTATTGTTTAATAAAAAAGGGGGAAGAAAGGTATGTACCATCTTTGGAAAGACTTGACCCTTCAGTCTACCTGACTGGATGCCGACTCAAATGTTCTGTTAGCCTTGAGAGAATTAATGATACTCTTGAAAATGTCCATGTGTCTCAGTTTTAACTGATAAATTTATCAAAGGTAAAAAGAATGTAAAATGGAAGGAAACTGAAAGTGAATGCACAAAAACACATCCAAATGGATTGCTTCAATGGCAAATGAATGGAAAGGAGAAACAACATAAAATACGCCTTATCAAATTAACAAACCCGTGATCTTTCTGAATTTCCAAAACACATTTCCCCCTTTTGTGCTTTGAAACATTCCATTTATGAAAACCGTGATCTCTGGAGCCAGCTCTTTCTTTGATGTGTATCCTCAAACTTGTGAAAAAATGAAAAACGGATAGGCTCTCACCTGCCCCTTACAGCTGAGAACCCAGGAGTCCTGACACCCAGGCGATGGTTCATCATCCATCTCCCCCGTCCAGGATGCAATATGCTGCGCCAGCCCCACTTGCTTTCCTCATCACTGACCTTGAAACCTTTGCACACCTCCCGGATTTGTAGGTGGGCTTCACCATTTTCCTGGGAGTCCACCTGTACACCAGGGCAGGGACCAGGAATTCAGTACCTATGTGTGCTCATTTTACCTGCAGCATTGATAGGGACCTCATCCTGCTGCCTGCTGGATGGTAATGCCTTCCTGAGGGATGATTCCAGCCTGGCTGCATTATTCCAAAGATGAAGGAAACAGTAGCCTCCAGGTCAACCTGTCCTTGAACAACAGGACGGTCAAATGAAAGAAAACAATGAAAGTCAGAGACAGCAACAGAGTGTGAGTTCTAACTCTTTTTATCTTCTGCAAAGTTTCCTCTAAACTCTGTCCTGGGTGGCTGGGCAAATACTTGAGCTTTGAAATGAAATTTTGGAGTATTTGGTATCTCACACAGACTAAATCAATCATGAACGGGTGTAATAAACTTTAGCCTTTGGCATTTCGTGATTTCAAGACTTTCATTGCGCCAGCCACTTTTATAGTTTATCTTCTAAGTTATTTGTGTTTTCTTTATATTCTGTGTCAATTTTTTAGGAAGTTCCCCTGAGTCTGGGAGTAGGACTGAAATGTTATGATCTTTGTTTTATGCAAATTATATTTTTGTTCAATATTTTTATTTTCAGAAGTATTTCATTTTAAAAATGATATTTCTGGTAGAGAACATACTACTTAGTTATATTTTAGCAAATACCATTGGCACATGGAGTGTTCCAAGAGGCTCATGATCATGGAAACATTGTTCTTGAAAAATCTTCAAACATAAAATTTACCTTCATATTTGTTTAACAGTCATTGAGGGCAAAGGACTCACACACAGAATCCATCAAACAAGAACTGACTATGTTGAACAAGCTTATACTGGCATCAGTCTCTTTATTAGTCAGATCCATATTTTAAACATTTCTTTTTCCTATAAAATAAGAAATGTCAAAAAAATACCAAGTATTGCTTAGAAGTATTCAGATTTTCAAATTATTCATCACTGGTGTGAGAAAATAGTAATAATAATAATAATAATGCCAATAATGACAACAGTATGACAAGTGCCTAAACCCCTTACCCTGTCCCAGGCTCTCTGCTGTGTTCTGACTTCTTTACATAGCAACTCACTTAATCTTTGCAACAATCCCATCAGAGAAGAACTGTTTTACCTGCAAGTTCCCAATAAGGAGACTGAAGCAGAGAGCAGTTAACATGTCTCAGGATCCCATTGTTAGTAAGTGACAGAACTGGTATTTGAATCTAGGTAGGCTTGTTCAAATATTGTGTTTATGACCTCAAAATTAGTCCAATACATAAAGAATTGTGCCATTCATATCAAGAGCTTTGCGTCATCGTCCTTGTCATTATTTAGCTATTCCAAATAATGCCACCACCTCTTGAACATTCTTCCTTGTACACAAAGGCAATACCCCCACTAGCCCATACAACTAACATGTTGTACAATTTAGAAAATGTCACTTTTTCCATGCTTCTGCCAATAAATTTTCATATTATATTGATTTAGTAAGACTGATACTTTGTACTACTGTCTGCTGGAAAACAGACCAAATAATAATATGCCAACATGAGTATCTTGGCATATACATGGCCCAGCTGTGTACTGTACAACCTACACAACTGCACATGGTGGTCTGCTCACTGGGCTTGATTCATTAAAGCATCATAACCTGATACAACGATATGTACATCTCAATTGTTACTGTCAAAGTACCTTCCTTAAAGTTACAAATATGCCCATTTTCACCAACATGACTCTTTGAGATCTAGAATGTTTTTAAAAATATATTTCCGGTGGAGTGATGGAAAGAATCAAGATTAGCAAATAGGTGATAATTGTTGATCATGGGTAATGAGTACTTGGACGTTCATTTACTTATCTGTCCATTTTCTATTTTGATGTATGTTGAAAATTTCCAAAGGAAAGGAAAGCGGCATTTTATTTCCTCATAAGAGAATGAATGAAATAACCCAAAGTAACTAATGCTATAGAGACAAGAACATTAGGTAGAAGTTAAGTTTTTCATTCAGTGAATTATCTGTAGACTTAATTTACTGGATCTTAAATGTAACCTTTGTTATGATGCTCTTAGAACACGCTGGGCAGGGTGGGGAAACTCTGTCCTTACTCACAGTGACATTTTTGTGCTCCTCTCTTAACAGTGAGAGGTTAATTATTTTAACCTTAAACATCCTAACGGATTTCTTTCCTGACACACTGTATGTGAGAAAAAATTAATAGCACAGAAAGGTGAAAATTGTTAACTTTAGGATAATTCCACAAGTTTCTGAATGGAGCTAAAGCTCTTGAATGATGCCGTATTGAGAGCATAGATAGAATTAGCGTGACACAGGTCCCCCTTATTCCATGTTCTGCTTCCCCCACAGAGCCTGCTTGGTGCTCACCTCCTTCCAGGCACTGGGCTTGGTGCGGGGGCCACAGAGACAGATCAGATGGTAGCAAGGCAAGTGACAGTGTGGGGCTTATGTGAATCTGAGTGCGAGGTGCTTAGCGGAGCACTCAAGCAGTGCATCGCCAATGATCAATACTCTGTAGCTACTCCTGTGATAATTATTACAGGATCAGCAAGTTCAGGGGATTAAACAAAGCAGTTTCCTTTAAACAATTCCCCAGGGGCATGGCTCCAGAAATAAAAATCAACTACATCAAAATCCATGGCAACAGGGCCCTGAGGCAAAGCAAGGAAAGAAAGTGCCCAGAGACTCCAGCGGGAATGAAGCAAAGAAGGAAGACAGGACATGAATGGAGAGGAGGAGGGCCTGGGAGCTCTGACCCTGGGGAGAGGTATTTAGATCACAGGCTGAGCCACAGCCGGAGCCAAGTTCTTCCCACAAACGATCATGATATGACAACCCCAGAACCAGACTGAGACTTGATGTTCCCCCACATGGGCATCCAAACACAGCCATGTGTCCCTCGCATCAAATGAGTCGGCACACCCTGGCCCTGAAACGTGTGACCTCGGGAACTTAATAAATGCTTCAAGTCTCTGTGTTCTCATTTGTCCAGTGACAAACATAAAAGACCCCCCCTCCAAGCTTGTGAGGACCCAGGAGACAATATAAAGCTTGGGACACAGTGCCTGGCACCTGCATCTGTTAACAAGGTGAGTGATGGCAGCAGGCTCTGTTGTTAATACCCCAAAGATCACATTTGGTGCCCTGCCGATATTTGCAAAATCATGCCTTGATGGAATCAGAGCTATAGTAAAGAATAAATATTATACAGGCATTATATTCTCTTTATGAAGAATTTGGAATACAACAAGTATTTATGTTTACAGTTGGGAGGAAAAAATAGAATACAAAGTAGTGTATCAAATATGATTAGAAGGAAACACAGAAAAGCACAGAAAAGAGAGACACAATAGGTTGGTTCATAAGCTTCATTTTTGTTTGTATATTTTTCCTTACTTTATTTTTCTGTATTTTCAAAAAAGTCTTCATGATTGGTATGTTATACTGGTTAAAGGAGTTTATACTTTTAAAAAAGAATAAATAAGTAAGGGAGAGCATCTTTAATTTCCAGTCACCAACTATTATGTATATTTTGAAAAATAGAGGCCACTTTGAGATGTTGTCCTTTCCCCACATGATGACTGGGAGGGATCATTAATCAAAGGCACATGGGCCTCTCCCTGCTGACCCTTCAGAGCAAAGGAGAGGAATTCCAGTGTCATTCAGAGAACCAGGGACAATGTATCTACACCAAGGTATCAGATGAAACAAAAAGTAGTAGAGTATCAGGTAAATTAGACATTAAGGAGGAAAAGCTGCATCAAAATTAAGTGTATGGGAAGGATTTTTAAAGGAATAAGAAATCAAGAGAAGAGCATGAATAAGTCAAGATAAAAATAAAGAATTAGCTTAATTAGATAAGATAACAATAGTCAAGTAAAGAATTAGTTGAGATAAAAATAAAGAAAAAAATTCATTCTCCTTGACACAGACTCATCCTGATCCTGTCAACATTTTTACTGCCATCAGCATAATGCAGGAGAGAACAGAGAACAGAATCCAGACCATCCATTCAGAGAAACAGAAGAGTGTGTTTCTCCTGCCATATAGATAAGTCAGATATCACCAGCCACCCAGCTAAAACTGTGCTGTAAAACTAAATTAAAAAAGGATAGATCCTCATAACCCCACACATACACATTCCTTCCAAGGAGTTGCCCAGACATGTCTTTCACACACATAAACACAAGGCTGGCTAGACTTGTGCTGTATTTAACACTGCAGCCTACATTTCCCAGCAGCACATGAGAACACATTTCCCACCAAGAGTGGCTGTGTTCACAACGCAGTCTTAGGTATGCAAAGGACAGTTCTTGAGCTGGAAGAGCGGTTTATGGCTGCAGTGGCACAAGAGGAATAGCTGCCATTCCTACAGGAGCTCCCAGGGTATGGCACACACTGAGCTGAGAATGGAACCTGCCAGTGAGGCAGCCCCAGGAGAGCCCCAGGAGCCACATTCCTGATGGGAAGGGAGATTCCATTTCAGGGTCCAGCAGGAATAGGATGGGGCTGCTGCTGGACAACAAAGAGCAGAAATGATGTCTTTAGAAATGAGCTACACACAGGATCTGAGTAGTAGAGTAAGTGATATAGTGGGAGATTCTGAGTAACCACAATTAAATTGAATTAATCCATGAATGGGTCTGCAAGGAATGTGGTATTTGATTGTACATTTCTCCTCCTCCTCCTTTATTATTATTATTATTATTATTATTATTATTATTATTATTATTTTATTGGTGGTAAAGTCTATTTTAATCACTTATTTATGTGATCCAAGCAAACAAAATCCAACATGATAAAAGGTTTACCACCTAATCCCAAAATATCAACTGCTCTTTAGCTGGGGTATAAACATGCTCTGGGAGAATCGCTGTGCCATGTACCCCACCACCAGCCTCACAAATGCCCACTTCTCCTCTGTCCACACTCCCAGGCATCTCTATGAGCAAAGAGCCACATTGAACACAAAAGGGGCTTCCATAGGGAAATGCTGAGCTGGTTAATGAAGGGGATGGAAAGTGGGGCCTTAATGAGCTACTGAATCATCAATGAGAGCAAATTACATTGTCAGTACTATTTACCATCTCATATAACACCAGGCCCCATAGTTATGTCTAGGCAATGATCCCAATCAGAGCACTTTCAGAAAGGAGTTCTTGCCTTGGCCAAACCCATTTGGAACCTTCTGCTCTGCACAGAAGTTAGCCCAGTTCTAAAAGGATCCATCACTGCATATTGGGAGGCAAAAATGTGGGTGAAGGGTCTAAAGATGGGTGCATACCTGAGAAACAGAAGCTCAAAAGTTTAGAGATAATATGTAATTGTGGATTGTATAGTCATGGGTTCAAAACATTTACTTGACTTCCAAATATCCATGTGGTTAAATCAGAATAGACCTCAGAAATCATCTGTGTCCACAGGTTTCTGAAACCTTTGAGAACTCCTTCAGAGATAGACCTTTTTTTACATAAAATCTGTAAATATTTTTGGTACATTTCTCAATGATAAAAACCATTTTCTAAACATCATCACAATACCATATCATGCCCAAAATGATGTGCAATAATTTATAGCATCAAATACCTAGCAAGCTTCAAGTTTTCTTAAATGTGTGAACCTATTTTTAAACCTGTTGTAATATAACTTGTGCAATTTAATGTTTCATTTCTATAGATTAGCTGTCAACCTTTCATTCTACTTTGCTTCCATTAAACTCCACAAATCCTCTAATTAGATTCATCTTCACCAAACGGCCCATGGCTGCTGCTTCTGTTTGAGCCTAGCTTCTTGCAGGATTTAAGCTCAATGGACAAAACAAGGTTTGGTTTGTTCGAAAAGATGAATTTTGTTACCATCCTATTGGAAAATAGAAGCCCTGATGGAAGGGAGTGAAATCCACTTTCTTCATCGTGACTACAAGGCTTACAATTGCCAGAACAGAAGTTAAGAATCACCATGGCTGTGACTCAGTAGAATTGTCTTAACTGATAGAATTTCCTGGGCAATGCTGGGCAACCCCAGATGTTACCAGACAGCACCCTTGATGTGAAAGCAGGCATGGCACATGCTGCCCACACAGAAACTCCAATCCTGTCCTGACACAACAGTCAAAAACAGAGTCTGCACCCAGGGATTCCTAGAGAAGTGTGTCTGCACACAGTGCCTTCGGTGCTTTGCTGATAGGACTTGGTGCACAAATTGCTTGTGAGAACCAGCTCCCATCCTATTGATCCAGGCAAAAGATTGTTCGGAAAAAGCAACAAACTAAAACATCTCCAAAGACTATCCTCTTTCCTCCGCCAATTTTGAATTGGTTTCTTGTAGACAAGGGATCAGGTGACCAACACTCACACACTAGGGCTACCCAGTCTGTGTCTGTTTCTGGAACAAGCCGAGTCAATTCCTGCCCCTTCCTTGACCTTTGCCCAGAGCTCCAGCACCTCCCCTCAGAGGCCATGTCCTCATGCACCCCCTGGAGGACCCTTCCCTCTAGTCTCTCCCCATCAGATCAGCCCATTTATGGCCTCCTTGCCATCTCATCCTCACCTAGAAGTTGTGGGTTTATTTATTCACTGTTCTGTATTGTGTATGAGCTCGTGAAAGCAGGGAATCCACTGTCAACGCAACAGGGATGCCCCAGGACCACATCAGAGTAAGGCACATGGGAGGATATGGATCAGGGAGTGGAGCCCCTGAGGATGGGAAAGAGGCAGACCCCACACCAGTGACAGTCACACTAAAAGTGTCTTTGAGGAGTCAGGTCTTTGGCTGGAAACTGGAGAGAATATGGGGGTCCTCCGCTCCTTGATTTCCAGCCAAGAACACTCTAAAAATAGCAGCAAAAACAAGGCTAGGTGGGGAACATCAAGGTGCCCCAATGACTGAACTAAGTAAAAATGATACAAAGTGATTTCTTCCCACCACTGTGAATGATGTCAGTCACATTTTGGATCCTTTCTGCTCATCACAGCAGGAGCGCAGCGACTGTGACAAATCTCAGGGTGTTGGAAGTAGCCCCATGTTGTATCTGAACTCATATCTTGTTTTACACATGGAAAATTCAGTCATGAATTGGATACATGATTTGGGTCTTTTTGGATCCTTACCCAGGTCTGTTTCAACTCTGTCGTGTCATCCGGAACGAGTGTCCACAGCTCTGCAAAGTCCCCATGCTGACATCCTAAGTAATGTCCTTCTGGAAATGGCACCCATCCCACTTATGATGGGGGGAAATAAAGGGGAAAATGAGCTCTAAATGGACATAAGACCTTTGTCAAAAATGTGTGATGTCCTTTGGTAAGTTTCATCATGTTCTTTGCATCTACCAGAGTTTAAACATCACATCCATCAGCAACAAGGTAGAGTCCTTTAAGAGGCTCTGTTGGAAGTAGACAGTCTTTGTGGATCTCTAAACTGTTTTTTTTGGTGGAAACTAGTCACCACAGGCCATTTTCTCATCATTACACAGAGGGCAGCGAGGTGTAGGTGGTACCCCATAATCCACTCCCCCCACTCCAAGCAGACCAGTGTGCCTGGGCATCCAGCCTTGGAGCTCCAGCACCCCATGTCCCAGCACACTTTGCCCCACAGCCTGGAGACCAGCTGGTGAGAAGAGGGCAGATGCTAACCTCTGCCTGATTGCCTCCATCTACTCTCCTTGGGAAACTATTTTGGCAGCCACTGGAGTGCCATCCTCTCCTCCCTGGGCTTCCTCAGCACCTGCCAGGAAGAGGCTGGCCCAGCAGGGAATGGAGAGGCCACAGCTGCCCAGGCTGGGGGAATCTGTGGCCCCCGAGCTGCCAGACTCGGGGAGGCCAAGGGCCCTGTAGCCCAGGGGAAGCGTTGCCTGCTCTAACATCAGGAGGCAGGAGGCTTTCCCAGGAGATTCACCTGGACAGAACAGCCCAGGCCCAGAAGTCTCGGGCCAGCATTACCTAACTACCTCCAGATGGAACCTCCAGCCTCCAGGACAATGAGCAATAAACTTCTGTTCTTCTTATTAACTTTGTATTAAACTTCTGTTCTGTTCTTATACGGAGTAATATATGCTACTCAGTCTGAGGTGTTTTGTTACAGCAGCCGGAACAAGTCCCATCTACTAGGACTAGGTACTGACTGACCTGGCGTGTCACTCGTGGATGCCCACCACCTGCATTGCACGTGTTTGCCACTGTATCCCAGTGCTAGTGTACACGGAGGCTTTGTGTTTCCTTGGTAACTGTTACCAGCTCACCCTACCTCAAAGTTCAGTTCTTGAGCTTGCCCCCAAGGCTGGTTCATCTTCCTTAACAAGGGGCTGTGGGAATAACTCACCTCCAGGCAGCAGGTTGAGAGTTTGGGGCCAGACAGTCCCATGCAGCACCCATACAGGCTCCTTACAACTGGTGACAGGCCACAGTGAGGGACACACCTGTCCACACATTAATGACAAGCTCTATCTTCCAGGTGTTTCAATTCACTCTCAAGAGGTCTATAGGAAAGAAAAGGAATATAATGTAGTTTTAATGAAAGTTGAAGTATCTAAGGAAAAAAATACACAGAAACCACAGATGCCGTATCTCAGGTTCAAATTTGACCACATACAGTGTAAGTTCCTCAGCAGCCTATTTAGTCCTGAAGATAAGGATCTGTTTTGCCATAAGAATTCTCTTTCTGATTATGCAAAATTTACAATCCAGTTTTCACCAACAGAGGTACACAAATCTCCACCAGCACCAGTAACGTGAATGAAGGACAGCATCGCACGTACTGGTGGCCCTTCCCTCCCTCAATTCAAGTTCCCAGAAGACCTGCTGTAGGGGATAGAGTAAAGAATAAGCAGTTCTGGGAGAAGAAACTGGAAGCAGCTATTAAGGCCAATCTCCAAAAAACTTATTTAATATGTTTGGGGAATAATACATTTAATAAGTCCCGGAGGACACTTAATGGATTTTTAACTAAAAATGATGTTCACCAGAAACTTATTCATTGCCTGGAAATTGAAAAGAAAATTAGCCATCATTGAAAAGGAGTTTGGCTCAATCTAGAGCTTTTTTACTCTACTCCCAGCCAAGAGAAGACTCACCAATTGTGAACTTGTATTTATAGCAACTTTGTCACAGCCAAAAACAGGGTTTAGCCCAGATGTCCTCCAGCAGGTGAATGGTTACCTAAATGACAGTGCATCCACAAGGTGGGATGCTACTCAGACATTTAAGAGGAGCACAATGTTGACACATATATACTTGGAGGAATCTCCAGGGTATAATGTTGAGTGGGAAAGAAATCCAATCCTGAAAAAGTCAGGTATTATGTTATTTTATATATGTAATCATTTTAATTGAACTATAGTCAATATATACAAGATTATATTAGTTTCAGGTGTTCAACATACTAATTAACAATTATATACATTATAAGGTACTCACTCAAATCTTTATAAACAATGCCCAAAGGAAACAAAATCCCTGATTTGAAAAGATACATGCACCCCTATGTTTATCACCACACTGTTTGCAATAGCCAAGATATGGAAGCAACCTAAGCTTTTAGTCAGCAAAGAAAGATAAGTATAGTTACCTTCTGTCACCATAAAAAATTATTACAATAATATTGACTCCATCCCCTATATATATACAAAATGTTTTTGAACTGACAAACATTTTAGACAAGGAAGCAATACAGGTGTATTATTTCTTGCAACCCCCTGAGACAACAAATGATTTTATAGCGACATCAAAAATAATCTCTAAAATAAATTTTTAAAGTATAATTCCATATCTAACCATCAGCAAAATATTATGCAAACCCAATTTGAAGGACATTCTATAACATGCCTGCTTAGTACTCCTCAAAGGGAGACAAGATCATCAAAAACAAAGAATGTCTGAAACACTGCCTCAGCCTCAGGGAGTCTAAGGAGACATGACCACTAAGTGTAATGCACTGTTCTGGATGGGACCTTGGAGCAGAGCGAGGTCATTCCGTAAAAACTAAGCAAATCTTTATAAACAATGCCCAAAGAAAACAAAATCCCTGATTTGAAAAGATATATGCACCCCTATGTTTATCGCCACACTGTTTGCAATAGCCAAGATATGGAAGCAACCTAAGTGCCCATCAGTAGATGACTAGATAAAGAAGAGGTGGTACATATACACAATGAAATAGTATCTAGCCATAAAAAGAAAAGAAATCCTGTCATTTGCAGCAAACATGGGTGAATCTAATGGGTATTATGCTCAGTGAAATAAGCCAGGCAGAGAATGACAAATACCATATGATTTCACTGATTTGTGGAATATAAAAACAAAGCAAAACAGAAGGAACAAAACAGCAGCAGACTCACAGACACTGAGAAGGGACTGGTGGTCCCAAGGGGGAGGGGCTGGACAGATGCAGGGGTGGGGATAAAGAGGCACAATAAATCGCAATCACAATATAAGTTGATCATGGGGACTGTTGAACCACTGTGATGTACATTTGAAACCAACATAAGATTGTGTATTAGTGATACTTTAAAAAAAAAGAATGGGCTTTAGTTAATAATAATGTATCAATATTGTGATGAAGTTGCCATACAAATGTAAGCTGTTAACACCAGGGAAACCAGGTATGGTTTATGGGAACTCTCTGTACTGTTTTGACAACTTTTCTGTACATTCAAAACTATTTTAAAATTAATTAATTTTAATATGTAATTTAACAAGTAACTACCAAGTAAATCATTGCCATCCACCCAGGGGTAACACCAAAGGGCAGGTACAGACTTTGTCCTAATGGTACCAGGAGTCCTCTATCAGCTCCCCTGGAAACCACCTACAGCCAGGACCTGCATGGAAATGGCAGTCTGTTTCTTTACGGTAAAAGCAACATCCCAGGAGTTTCCCAATGAGGCCACCAAACAGAATTCACACTGCTGGACAAGACTATTGACATAAGTGCTTCCAGGATGGCCTAAGTGAGGTTGCTAAGGGATGCTTTGAGCTTTTAGTCAGCAAAGAAAAATTACAAGCTAAAATATTTACTCTAAGCATGAGGGCTGCGTGATATATTCAGCTAACGATGTTCTCAAATTACCCGCCTCCGGTACTGCTGTGACATTTTCTGGCTAGGGAATTATATTTTGCTATCATACCTACATGATTCAAAGCCTGAGTAGTGGGGTAAAAACATACTAGGGCAAATACAATGGTGGTCACAGCCTAGCTGTCTAAAGTATTAATCGGGTAGGACTTGAAACTAGTAGGTTACAATCATAAATCATCCCAAGCTCAAAACCCAAACACATCAAGTCTATAGTAAATTTGTCCTCACAAGATACAGGTGACCACATTTAGATGGAATGGGAAGCCTTCTGAAATTTACTGGGAAAACAAACTGAAATGAGATTCAGTTCTCAAGTCCTGCCTGCTTTCTTAATATATGAGCTGGTGTAGTCCCCAGTAAAATATGAGACTTTTTTAAATACACTTTAGATAAGTTGCTTTTTTAAATACACTATGAATTTGTCTCTGGGAAGCTATCAGTAATAGCAGATATAAAAAAGTATTAATAAAGGACTATCCCTAAGCACCAATCACGTGTATTACTCTTTAATATATTGGTCATGAAAACTTTGCTCACATTCATATTTTCTCCAACATATTTTCAAAAAAAAGGGTTGCTTTGGAAACAGCAAATTCATCTTGGCCAGAAGCAGAAGTACCCTTGTTGTTACTTTAATCTCCCCAAGTAAAAAAGTCAGACCATCTCTTTGTTAAAATGCACCACTTTCCCCTTCATATGTCCAGTTGCAGGCCAAATGCATTGCATCAATTTAACTCAGGAATTCTCGGGGCTTAGTCCAGGGTGTGATGTTCAGAGGGTAAAAACAGAATATAGAAAAGAACAAGATCTATTTCTCACTTTCAAAGTGTGTTTGTCCTGGCTTGAAGCAGAGACTAGCCCCAAACAATTCTATTTCATGTAACACTTTCTCTCACAGAATACGGAAACATATGCTCAAAGCAATAAATACCACGTCCCATCCTGCCACAGGGTGAGATTAGCCTTCATACGATATTAAGGTATTAGTCAAGTTTAGCATTTTACAAATCCTCTGGATTTAATTGGTCAGTGGCAGTCCTGAAATTCTGGCAAAGATATTCCCGAAAGGGAAGTGATAATGATGGCAAGGCACACCAGGTACTTATTTTCATTCCCAGAAGGTAGGTAATGGAGCCCATGGTTATAGGGGTAAACCACCTCCCAAACTGGTGTGAGGGTTTATTTAGATCAAAGGGCTGTCCTTTGGAGTGGATAACAGTAATAGGAAGAAATGTTTTCCATTTGTAGCTTGTTGTCTAACACTCTTCTCCTGGCTTTGACTCCTGGAATTAATCTGGAAAAGTAATTGTCTATTGTTTTAAAACATAAATGCCTTTGCTATTTGGGTTCACGTTTACTGTAGACTTCCTTTGGGTTTTATGTGGGTGATACACCAGCTCGGAGCCATTGTTTTAAGTGTGAATGCCCGTGAAGTGTAATTCATCTGGAACAGAGAGCCAAATTTAACATCATCAGGAAAACCTTTTGGAAAGCTGCCAGTTCAGAAATGCTGAAATATTCAAGAATAAGAAAACACCAGACTTTTTTTTTTTAGGGGGAAAAGGGGTGTTGGAGAATGACAGGCTGTCGGTCTACCAGCAACTATAAGCCACACCCAGCAAAACAAACTTCCCAGCCTTTCTTGAAAGTGCTATTTTTTTAAAAGAAAAGATCCATCTACAGTCCTAATTCATTTTATTTTCAAGAATAAAAAAAAATATTTAACTAGATTCTTTGAATATAAAGAATAATGTCATAATTGTTTTAATATCCTTGTTTGCTAATTGCAATAGCTATACCAATTTTTGATTATTTTGATTAATTGATTGATCTCCCCATTACCAGGTGTTACTGATTCTTTGCATGCCTACTAATTTTTGACTGGATGTCAGGCATTGTGAGTTTTACCTTGTTGGCCACTGGACATTTTTGTATTCTTAGAAATCTTCTTGAGCTTTATTCTGGGATGCAGTTTAGTTACTTGGAAACTTTGCTCATTTGAGATCTTGCCTTGAAGATTTGTTAGGCTGAATAGGCTAATCTGATTTAAAGTTAATTATTCCCCATTACTGAGGAAAGATCTTTCTGAGTACTTTACCCAGTGACCCATGAATCTTGAGGTTTCCTAAACAGACTGACGGAAGGACAAAAGCACTATTCCCAGCACAGTATGTGTGCCAGGCCTGTTATCTCTCATTCTTTCTGGGGGCTCTCTCCTCGATCTCAGGCAGTTTTCTCGCACACACACATTAATTTCACACACAGAGCTGAATCCCCGAGGGGAACCCCAGGCGTATTTCTGGAGTGCTATCTATACAGCTCTCTTCTGGCTGGTCCTCCTTCGTGCTCCAAGCTCTAGCTGCCATGGTCTTTCCAAGCTCATAGTTCCACTTCCCATGGGGTCTGCCAGGCCCCCTGGCTCCCTCTGTTCCACACTCCTGAAACTCAGGGCAGCAAGCTGAAGCAGCTCTGGGGCTCACCTCCTTTGCTCCCTGCCCCTCTGGCCTTTGTTGTTTTAGCTTTGGTGTCTTAAAATGACAATCCATGTACTTTTATTTGCTTGTTGGTTGTTTCAGACAGGAATCTGAGTTTGGCCCCTGCAGTTCCATTTTGCCTGATAGCAGAAGTGTACCCAGATGTTTCTATAGAAGCTTCTACCTTTGCTTAGGCAGAGGTTTTGCAACCAAAGAACCTTAAATGAAACACTCTTACTGCCGACCAGTTCAAAAGAGGCTCTTGTTTGAAACTCAGTCACTCCAAGACATTGAAGATTCAACAACCAGGACTGAAACATGTAACACCCTGTAGCAACCTGTTTTTTTTTTTGATACAAGTATCAGCCTGTATTCTTGATCAGAACTGCCAACAAGCTGTTTATAAAACTTCTGTTCTAAGGGATAATATTTCCATGTAGAAGTAAGATCTGCCTCAAAATGTGAGAACACCAGCCCTCTAAGCTAAAAAAGAGCGATCATTGTAAGAATTAACATTGCCAATAGTGTCCATAAATATGCACCAATCACCAATGGTGAGAGCTTTAAAACATACTGTATTATCTCCTTTTCTTATACAAGCAACCCTAAGGACTAGATCCCATCATTATCCTCACTTATAGATGGCGAAACTGGAACTTAAACAGGTTAAGTAAGTTGCCATGTAGCAGGTGGCAGAGGTGGGATTCGAACCCAGCTCTGTCTGACTAGAGTCCACATGAACTGTTTCTCTTGTGCTCTGCCTCCCTGTATAAAGAAAACCCTTCAGTTTATAAAAATGTATTGTATCCGGAGTCTTAGCTCAAGTGTTACTCTTTGCAAAAGGACAGTATTTCTGCAACATGCTCCTTACCTACCCTTGAAGTTGTGTGTGGAAATCTGTGCTAAGGGGGCATGACAGTGTGCCAAAATTATTTACTACAGATTATATAATGTAAACATTGTAGACTTTATCAGGATAAAATGTGAGCTGTCCTAATCCCAGTACTGTAGGAACATTATTATGGCAAAACAGGCTCTCTGGGTATTTATTTACCAAGGCAATTTATTCAGAGTTCTGCCCAATAGCATACATTGAATAAAATCCCTAAAATTCTTAAGTAATAGTTTATACCTAGCAACTCACTGAGAGCCTCTGAAACAGGGAATTTAAAGCAAGGAAAGGAATATGGACTTTCAATTCTTAGAAACAAGTTTATACTAGTTTGACACACTAGATATAATCCAAGCAGAAATACTCAGGGCCATGTCTCTTATTCAGATTTTGCATTCTTAAGGAAGAGCGGCATGTTAAGCAACATCTCCCAAGGGAGACCTCGTTGCCGGCTCTTTTCAATCCACACTAGTGCAGATACTCTGGGCTCGTTCAGGACAAGGAAACTCCAGTACCTCTGGTGCTGACCTCTCCATGGGCTGTGCTTTCTCAGAGACCTTCCAAAACAATCCCACTTTGGAGCTGCCAACAGCGTTTGAGCCAACACATTGTCCCCAGAAGGTCACCAGATCCAATCACAGACTAAACCTTCCTAAACTTGTGCCATCATTTTACAATCAGTTTTTCCCTGGGAGACTGGGTTGCCAGCCATGAGAAAATGCCTTTGAAAGGCCTGAGAGACATCAGGGCAGAGAAGCTGAGAAAACACTTGAATTCCTCTAAGGGTCTATTCTTTTCATTCATTCATGGAGTCAACACATATGTACTAAGAACATATTATAGGCCAGGTGTTCTTCTGGAGCCTGCTCAACATTTGTCAGAATAACCACTCTGCTCCTATCCACATGGCAACATGGGTCAGAAGACCAGGGGAGGGGAGATTCCAGTGCCTGTTGTCAGGTCCCCATTTCCCGTCTCATGTATCTGTGTGCCTTGAATTCCAGGAGTGTGAAAACATGAGTCTTACACAGTAGCGGAGGCTGTAAGGCCAAAGGAAATGATGGCCTCTCCTCTGCTCCCACTGGTAAGGGGACCCTTTATAGGGAAATCAGAACGTAATAGGGACACCAGTGCATCTGTCACCCAAATTTCTAAGGAGAAAAACAACAGGATAGCTGAACTCTGGGCAAGTGCAGTTAGGATGTTTGGCATTTTCCCCTTTGTTTTCTGACAACAGTTAACAGTTTGGAGTGTCACATTTTAATTCACTTTCACCAGCCCTGCCGTAAAGGCTGCTTGCTGGTCAGAGCCTCCAACTGAACAACTTTGTCTAGAAGTCCTTTGTGAGGTCCCAGGATAAGGGAGACTTTAGGGATTCAGAAAAACAAAAGGTAAGCCCAAAGTCCAGAGGAGATGGTAGGGTCTCTGTCTGCAGGTGTGGGGGCTGGGGACCATGTGTACTAGTTCAAGCCTGACACTCCCCAAAACAGCAAACTTCCCAGCAAACTCAAGAACAAATACAATCTGTCCACAGTTCTAATTAATTCTACCCTAACAATGAAGAAAAAAATGATTTAGTTGAAAATCAGTTCCATTGGGTAGGGTGAAACATTGTAAGAAGTGCAATTTATAATCTTTGTTTCGGTTTAAAATAGATTAAGATATTAAGCTTTCATGCTAAACCCAACACTAAACATAATCTCTGCATGTGTCCCTCTGGAGTTAAATTGGATTTTGAAAGTAATGGTGAATTCAGATTGATTCCTGACTTTAGAACAAAAATGAACAGATTCCCTCAGAAACCTTGTCTCCAATGAGCCACCAGCAAATCATTTTCCTTTCACCTGCCAACTGACAATTGTGGTTCTCAACACATCTCTTATTTTCCCTCCATTGTAATTACCAAGGCAGGCCAATCTAATCTGTACTGTGTTTGACTTAGTTAAATATTGGTTAAATTCAAACTGTATTTACCCACAACAGTAAAACATGGACACAATTAATAGGAAGCAAACTCAACATTTCTTCCAAAATGTTCAGCCAGAGAAGGACCCTTGCTACATAAACCCACAGAAACATGCACGTTTCAGCCTATAAGAGCTTTGATTTCCAATGTTGACGCCATTTGACTGTGGTCCCAGGCCAAGAGTGTCCCAATATTTAGTTGAATAAAGCCATCACCATTTTTCCTGAAAGCGGCATGTATTCAAAGTGGAAAACTCAGGGAGAAAAGGAATATCATTTGCAATCTTAACAACCTCACCTACCACTGTGGTTAATCATCTTTGGTGTGTATCATTCAGCTTTCTGTTTTTCTTATGAAAACATATGTGTTCACAAAAGCCACTGAATGCCAATCACCAGTGACAATGTGGAGAAAGTGGTCACCCATTCACTGCTCGTGGGAATACAGAATGGTACAGCTGCTCTGGAAAATAGTTTTGCACTCATTTTAAATTAAAAGTGTACATTCCATACTACCCAGCAATTACATTCTTGGGCATTTATAGTGATTTCTATGCAGAAACTTGCAAACTAATATTCATAGCAGCCTTATTTATAATCATCCTGAACTGAAAACTACCCAGATGTCCTCTAACAGGTAAATGGTTAAACAAAATGTGGTGGACCCATACCACCGAATATTGCTCAGCAACCAAAAGAAAAGAACTGCTAATGCACAGAACAACTTGGATAAACCTCCAGGACACCATCTGGAGTGGAAAAGCCAATCTTACAAGGATACACACTGAAGATTCCACTTACATAACATTTGTGAAATAACACAGCTATGAGATGAGAACAGACTAGCAGTTGCCAGGAGTTAGGAAAAGAGAGAGAACTGGGGACAAGTGAGAAGGAGAGCATCAGGGAGCTTTGGGGGGAAGGGTTGCGTATCCCATGTTTGTGGTTTTGGTGCCCCCAAAACTGCACACCTGGTAAAATTTCAGACACACTCAAGTGCATGCATAACCAGAAAACTCTGAAAAAATTCTGTGCATTGGACAAGATCATCATTTCCTGATTTTGATACTTCATTATAGTTATGCAAGATGTTAATACTGGGACGGGTCTAGTGAAGGGAGCAGGGACCTCACTGTAGGTTTCTTTGCAACTTTCTGTGAATCTGTAATGATTTAAAAATTTTTTTAAAAGAGTAAGGCAGTAACCTTGTTCTACTAAGGAATGATACATCATTTTTCATTATTTTTCCTAAAACCATTAAATTGCCCCAGTGTAATTTTAAGATGAAGGTATGAATTAACATGATGCATGAAGAATATTCTGTTTTGCCAAAAACATATTACAGTTACTATTGATTTTTTAAAAAAGCATTCGGCACACATTGCCTTGTAACTTAATTTCATTTTAACTGTATATAACTGCTATTTTCCCATGTCAGTAAGTACATTTTGCAGGCGGCAGCATCATATTTAAAATGATGCATTTTATCAACTCACTGTATTTCAATGTGTGACTAGACTCCATGTCCTCAGACATATAAGCAGTTTCATACATGTTACTATCCTAAAGACCACTGTGATAAAAAATTTCAGACACACTCAAGTGCATGCATCACCAGAAAACCCTGAAAAAATTCTGTGCATTGGACAAGATCATCATTTCCTGATTTTGATACTTTATTATAGTTATGCAAGATGTTAATACTGGGACGGGTGTCTTTTGGATGCCGTGATGGCTTACTTTCCTAATTATTTTGCGGGTGATTTTCTAGAAGCACAATTTTACAAATGTCTCAGGCTTTAAGGAGCATGCACTGCTTCCCCCATCTCACGAGGCTGCCCACATTTCCTCTCCCACTAACATTTATGAGAAATTGGGGCTTCCTCCCCTCTTCTCCCACAAATAAACCTGGGCAGAAGTTTCCCTCTCGCCCTACCTCCTCAGCAGCAGGCCAGAACCAGCTGAAATTCCTCAAGCTGGAATCCCCAAATTTGGCGCAGCCCAGAGGACCTGTGAGAAGGATCCCCCGGGTACTGGATAGAAGGAGCCGACGCTCAGGTGGGCAGAGGGACCCAGGCTAACCACAGGGCACTGGGGCCCCAGGAGGGCTTGAAGGCAGGTGAGAGCCCTCTGCATCTTCCTCCCCAGCAGAGGTCTTCCTTCTCCCAGCCTGCTTGAGTTCGTTGTAATAAAATGGCAATAAGTGGGTATATTTGTGAGAATTATTTCTATTGCAGTGTACAGCTGACACTGTTCATTTTCACCACTGTTTAGTATGATTTGTTAGTTTATTCTCCCATTCTACTCTTGGTAACTGTACAGGCAGTTTCCATTTCTGACTTACATAAACAGTACAGCTATGGACATTCCAGCCCCTGTGTTTAGATGGGCATATTCACACGTGTCTGCTGGGTACAGACTTAGGAATGGGCTCACTGGATCTCAAGGTACACATCTGTTCAGTCTTAGTAGATCCTTTTCTTTTTCAGGTTTTTGGTTTGGAGAAAAATATAACCTGCAAAATATAATTTACTCAGCTTGGAAATATGGTACTTCCTAAAAATGAGCGAGGCTGAGTTTTGCCTTTGGTCACTCAGCTGTGTTTTTACAAGATGCTAATTTCTTCCATGGCCCAACCATCTGGAGCCAGGCCACCTGGGTCCAGCCTTGTCACTAGCTCTGCAACCCTGGGCAAGTAACTTAACCTCTTGTACATTAGATTTGTCACCAGTAACACTGGAATATTAATAGTTCCTGTCTCCCAGGGTTCTTGTCAGGATTAAGTTAGTTCTAATAGCTAAAGGGCTTGGGAGAGAGCCAGCATATGGAAAGGCTGTTACATGTGAGTTATTCTTATATTTTAAAGAAAGAATCCATTGAATGCTACTGTACTCCATGGGCAATTAGAACTTATATTTGGGGCATACATGGAGATTTTCTAAGTTGAGAAGCTTTTTATTTTTTAAGGAATTCTCTTTGCAGAAAGCACAAGGGAAGCCTGGTGGGCAGGAGGCAGGAAAGGGGACTGCCCTTTCGTTGTATGGAGACCTTGATTTCCAGGACACGGTCCTAGCCCCAGGCTAGGTGATATTTCTGCTGAGACCCAGATGAAGAAGAGGGGAATTTAAGAGACTACACTGCAAAAGTCAATGGGGAAAAGGAAACTCTGAGTGTGGAGACCCCAGGAGGGAGAAAACTCACAATGCTGAGGCGCTCAGAGGAGGTCGGTGTGGCCGATGAGAGGAAGGGGCACCGTGATCGAGCTGAAGAATCGAGCCAAGGATATGCACTGAAGGGTCCACTCACATAACACTTGTGAAACAACAAATAACACAGTTACAGAGAGGAGAACAGACTAGCAGTTGCCAGGAGTTAGGAAAAGAGAGAGAACCGGGGCCAGGTGAGAAGAGTGGCATCAGAGCAATGACGCTGAAGTTTTTCCTACGTTCCAGTAGTTTCATTGACTCAGAGCAGAGGCCTGAAGTCCTGAACTGTGGGTTTCTGATTCATTGTCCACTGAACTGCCCAAGCAAAGAAAGGATTAAATACACCAGCAAAGAGAAGAGTCAGCAAAATTTAACAACCGATGGTAGTGGAGATTTAAACTGTTAAAGGTTGCTTCAAGAATTCTCATCTCCTGAGCCAAGGTGAGTCATGGGGAAGGGCTGGTGAGCACAGACGCGTGTCCGCATCTAGGGGATTCACACCCTCACTTCTCCACCACTGTGGCAAGAGTAGGTTCAGGATGCAGCAGGTCACACTATTGGCCCCGCTCCTCAGAAGGGACTTGGAAGAGGACAAAACACTTGCACGAGGTGGAAACAAACTTCTGCTGCTTTCCTTTGTTTTTAGGTAAAGAAAAAGAAATGACAACAAAGTGATGTATTCCCAACAGAATGCATTCCCAACATGGTTTTACTTTAAAGATGATTTATAAAGAAATATTTTACAAAAGGTAGTTCTTCACTCCAGTGCCTCGAGGCCCATTGTCTCCCGCAAACCTGCTGCCACTTGGTTCAGAGTTTCCTGCTTGCCTCTGACCTATTGTTCCTGCTGCCCGGGAACATATTCTCGTATGACAACAGCTGCTCCTGAGTATTTATTCCTTATTTTGCATTTTTGATCGCCTTGTTCAACATGCTACAGCTTAAAGCCTTGCTCATTCTATGGGTACTGCATTCTTATGTTTAATTTAAGGTGAATGTTTGTTTTCTGGGGTGGATTCTGTTGGAATTAATAAAGTGGCAATCTAGGAAAGAAAGCAAAGACGCTTTCCTCTATGGAGGAAAGAAACCATCTGTAATTGTCAGTTAAGGACACCTTCTGCCACTCACTTACGAGACCGGAGAGATGTGCTTACACTGCAGAAGTGCACAGTTGTCTGGGGGCAAGTGGGAGCTGAGTTCTCCAACCCGCCTCCACTGTGCAGGTCTGCAGCATAAAGGAAGTGAAGGAAGTACTGGAGAGACCCCTCTCCCACCTGCATGGTTTCCAAAGATCCAGCTGTGCCTCCTGACTCTAGAGAGAGTTGGCAAATACTTCCCATCCATTAAATTTGATTTCTATTCAACTCCTATCAATTCTGATAGATTGCATCTATGTAGAGTGAGTTTTGAAGCTTTGCACAGTCTCAGTGTGAGCACTGTAACAGACCTGTGAACTGGGCAGGCAGGTGGGAAATTATACCAGCGCTGATGTAGGTGCCCCCACGCTCAGTGGGTGGAGTCCCAGGGCCCAGGTGAATGTCAGGATGTGGCTTCCCACACCAGAGCCAGGCTGTTTTTGTTAGTGGGGTATGTGGTTAGGGATGCTTACAGTATTTTTAGTCAGGATCTACACACATCCACTTGTTTTGTTTATTTACATGTCATGTCAACACATATGTTATGATGCCTATGATGTCCATGCACTGCCCTCGGTCATGAGATTGCAGAAGTTAGAGAAACATGCCCTGCCCAGCCCTTGGAGACTTTCCACTCAAGGGGTTGCATTCATTTTCTATCTGCTGTAACACATGGCCTCAAGCACAAAACCTTACGGCAGCAGCACAGATGTGTACCTTATAGTTCTGGAGGACGGAAGTCTGCAGGGGGTCACAGAGGACTGACAGCAATGTGAAGTGCTCTTCCCAGAGGCTCCAGGGGAGGACCTGCCTCTTACCTTTTCCAGCCACCAGAGGTGCCAGAGGCCCTTGGCTCGTGGGAGCACCACCCCCATTTCTGCTCCCGTCCTCACTGGTTCGGACCTGCCTCCCTCTTGAAAGTACCCCTGTGATCATACTGCCTCCTGGATAAGCCCGGGTCATGTTCCCATCCCCACCTTAATGGAATCCCATCTGCAAAGCCCCTGAGCCATGAAAGGTGGCACATTTGCAACTTCTGGGGCTTAGGATGTGGACACCTCTACGGCCACTAGTCTACCTACCTCAGGGGATGATACATCAGTCAGGTATGACTGTAAAATGCAAGAGAAAAGGGGTACTGGGGACCCAATATCCATATTAAAGCTTATACCAAGTTCCTTTCTTACAACATGGGGTATATTTTTTTTTTTACCTGATGAACTAAGCCAATTTACTTTCCAGCTTACAGGTTGATCTGATTTTTATATGAATACAATCTAGTCCTCACCATCCTTATTGAATTTATGATGCATTTTTATCCTGGACATTAAATATGTAAAAGTGCTGATAAACTTCATTAGGGAATTTTCAATGAACAGCTAATGACTGTAATTTGGCTCTATAGAATGAGGGAGCTGGAAGGCTCTACAGGCGATTGATGATATTAATAACATACTGACATAGGAAACCAAATGGAAATTTCTGCAGACGGCAACTTGGGAGCTGAACAAGAAAAATGCCCTCTTGTGTTTGTGTGTGGGAGACGCCCAGGGTGGGGCTCTATTTATTCAGGACATTGGGAGGTAGGAGGGATCTGGGAAGCCTCTGTAGGGCACACTGGGTAGAGCACAGACTCTGAGTCCAGCTGTTCTGGGGTCCATCGCATTCTACCTGTGAGACTGGGATGAGCTGGTTGGTCCCTCGCTGTAAGATGGGCAGGAGAATAGCTGTCACTGCCTTCTTGTCTGCCCCCTTCAGAAGTGAACTGACTCTTGGTGAGTGTAAGCTATTATCATTATCATTACCCTATTAGAAGAAGCTAAAGGTGAAAAAAGTGAAGTTAACAGAGCTCAACCTCTCCCCCTGCATATGGGAAATGTGACGGCACGTCATCACAGTGCCGGGAACACCTGTGTTTTTGGCCCTCCCACATCTGAAGCCCTTTGCAGTGTTTGGATGACCAGTCCTTGGATGCAGTGACTTGGACACCAGTCCCTCAGCCACTGTGATGCCTCAAAGCCAAACTGCAGTGAGCCAACACCAACTACAACAAGTGCACTTTGCTATTGTTTAGAAGGTGCCCACATCAATGCAGGAAGAAGCTACATCTCTGCCTTGGGGGCCGATGGAGAACTGAGAGCCACTCCTCAGTGCTTGCCGGGAGACACCTGCTATTTTCTTCTGACTTTATGGAAACAAACATGGTCAGTGGCCCACCCTTGCAGCGTGCACTCCTGACAATCTGTCTTTAAAGGTGGGCTTTTTGCGAAACACAGTTTCCACCCCAGCAGAGTGGCTGCTTGCTGGGCTCTGGGATCCCTTCCAGGGCAGCCGTGCTGTCCAGTGTTTCTTATCTAGCCCGGACCACTCACTTCTGCTCTTTGTGAATTTATTCTCATGCTGGCATTTGCACCTGGCTGTTTATTTCCTGTTTCTCATTTGGGCCACCTCCATCAGCAAGCCACATGGTAACACCCTGCTCTTTTTATATGTACTGAATACTTAGGTTTAATTGAGGGCAATTGATTTCGGGATGGTTTTTATTTGAGTCACTAAAGAGGTAATAATATACATAAAAAAGTATATCCTTCTCCAGTCTCCTTCCAGGAACAGTCTGCAAGGACAGGGCCTTGGCACCTCGTTGCTCACCAGGCCCAGAGGTATGGTTACATTAAGTGATGACAAAGTGGCTTGGAGTCATGGAAAAACCGTCCTGTAGGTGACCTCAACTGCAGAAGTCTGCAGCATAACAAAAAGGTCTCATAGTCCTTCCCTCTTCTACCGATTTGCCTAATAAACCCATTCCCCAAGCTCTATTGCCACCCTAGAGAGGGCTGGTGGAGAGTGACCATCTGCCCTGCCACCTCTGATGGATCAGTTGTGTCTACATGGCGTACAGAGATCCTGCAACCTGGTCCTGCCTCACTGAGAATGCTGGGATTGACTAGCAATGTCTGCATGGACATGGAGTGGGACCTGGTCCCCACCCACGGCCAAAATCAAAAGGGAGGTGAGCAACCCTAAAGCCTAGTGGATGGAGACAAGGCATCCTAGAAGGTAATTTCTGATGTTAATGGTCCTAATACTGTGGCCCATACACAGGACCAGGGCTGGGTCACAGCTGGTAGTTTGCAGAGCATGCATTCAAGGGTGTTGAAAACAATTTATTTGACCCTATCTACCTACATTCATTCATTTGCTTGTTCCCTCCACAGATATTGCTGGTGTGTCTGGTTCCAAATGCTTTTCTGGACTATGAGAGTGTAGGAATGAAGAAAAAAATGCAATCCTTGCCTTCATGGAGCATACAATGCCGCGGGGATGATACCAGATCCGTTCATTACAACTGTGACACCTGCTGCAAGGTGAGCATGGGCCCTGAGAGCCCACGCCAGGAAATAAATGGTTTCAGCTGACAGAGGATGCTATTGATTCTCTGTCCTACATTTCAATCCACTTTTTATGTAAATATGACTTAATATTATATCCTTCACTATTTCTGTACCAGTTCAATGCTTTTTATCCAAGTTATTAAAAAATGAAAAAGAGCTGTTGAGCATCTTTAAGGAGGCTTTAATGAATAGCTAAATAGGTGCAATGGACCTTTCTGTAGGATGGATACATGTAATTTACCAAACACAACTGAGGTTATTAATACCTATTGACTACATAATTAAAGGGAGATTTCTGATGCAGTAAAAAGGAACCTAAAAACAGAAAAAATAATTCCTTGTGGTTGTAAAGGACATTGGAGATACTAAGGGTGAGATTTTATTCTCTGTGCTTCTCCAGGGACAAAGGAAAGCAGAACACACAGAAGAGGGGGCAGTGCTGCATAAGGGTTAGAGCACAATATGCACTGGCTTGTGGATTGGAATCCTGGTCTCCCATTTCAGCACTCTCCAACTCTAAGAGATTACAGTATATTGTGCAAGTTACTCAAACTTGAAACTTAAACACAAGTTACTCCGTGCGTAAGATTTCTGAGATGAAGATAACAGCAACTAACTCAAGGTTGTTGTGAGGAGTGTGTGTGTGTGTGTGTGTGTGTGTGTGTGTGTGTGTGTGTGTGTCTGTGTGTGTCTGTGTGTGTCTGTGTGTCTGTGTGTAGTGTAAGGGTGCCTGGCATATTTTATCTGCTCCCTAACTACTACTATTATAATTACTGCTGATAATTATTAATATTATTAATTATCATTATTATTATCATCAGCCTTCTAGAGGAAGCAAAATTCAATCTGAGCTAAGGAAACAACCTCCAGTCATATTAAAAATTCTGCAAACTTTTTCCCTAAATGAACAAGTGACAGCTCATCACAGTGCCTGCCTCGCTTCCCCCATCTATCTCTCCACTCTTCTCCTCTCTTCTTCCCCTCATCTCTCTTCCTGCTCCCCTCCTACCCTCTCCTCTTCCCCACTCCCTGGCTTCCCTGACCTTCCCTAGTCACACTGAGCACACTGCACCTTCCAGCTTGTATACAGGTAAAATAAAGGAATTACCTTTGAGGACAGAGGGGCTCCCCATCCTCCTTGGAGCATCTCCTGAAAACACAATGGGCCCCATGAGGGGCCAGGCCCAGATTTCTCAACACCAGATCCTGAACCTCCTGACCTTGGAACAGTGAACCTTCACCTCCAGAATTAGCTCAGGCGTCTCCCACAGGTACACACAAGGCAATCTCAAGGCACATCCACTTATCTCCTAAAGACATAAACAATGGTTTCATTGTTCTTACCCCCAAGTTATGGTATAAATTTGTGTGAAATTTTGTCCAGCATTATAGACACATTCAAGCTACCTTTATGTGCATTTACAGGCATGCAAATTAGTGAGGAATGCTTTCTCACAAATAAACTGTATCCTCTGTTCCATCTGAGCCCTCCTCAGTGAACAAAGACCAGGAGGGGGTTCATCAGAAGAGAAAGAAAGGGGCCGACTTAGCAGGAATTTTCACCCTGTTTTAGATTCTCACAAAAAGCAATGATGGATAAAGGAGTAAAACAGCTCTCAGGAGCTAGTCCTTTCCTTCCACAGGAATCCTAGTCATTTTAGCCTATGAAGGAATTAACACTCTGCTAAATTAGAGCTTTTCTCTAGCTTTCTTCAACTTTCATTTACTCTGACTTAAACAGAGAGGCCACTATATGAAAATGACCTAAAATTTAAAATAAGTAACCATTTTCGATGACTAAGTCATCCCTGGAAGTCTACTGAGTAAGAATAATATCACCTTGTATGCCCACCCATATTTTATAAGTCAAAATGGCCAGATACCAGCAATGTCACATGGGCCAATCTAATAATAGTCACAAAACGAAATAGAGAGAGCCACCCAAATACAGACTAAAAGATGCATTCATTGAATGTGGATGCCCGTAAAGCAGATTCCAACACGTACTTCATCTGCAGGTATTCACCTTGCCAGGTAGAGCTTGTTTTTGTTCAAATAAAGTAGTCTTCTGGAATCCTCTGAGCAATTCCTCACCCAAGGCCCCCCATTCAGTTAAACTGCCTACTTTGACAGCATCCAGTGCCCTCAGGGGATGATCCCATGAGGTGCATTTGAAAGAATGCTTAGATGCTTAGCTATTACGTATTTTTGTTTGCTTTAACTACCCACATGTAAGTGCAGCAAGCCAGCAAGCCAGGCTGTACAGTGAGAGTGAGTGCATGGGCCTGTAGCTCTAACACATTTAGCTGCAGGGCTCAACATTGTGCGTCTATCAGAATTAAGTAATTTCCACCAGCAGTGTTTGAGCTATTTCAGCAGGTAACAGCCTGCGCCTAGAAGAACACATAACAGGGAAATGTTCATTAAAGATCCTAATGTGAAATGCCAGGACATTTACATATAAATGTGGCAGGCTTCAGGCTTCTCTCTGAGGGGTACAGACCAAGGGGCTTGAGTTTTAGCAGACAGAATTCTCTGCAAACTGCTGCGTTAACACAAGCCCTGTGCAAACCAAGAATCAAGACCTGCCCCAGAACATTTTGCTTCTGCCACCCCTCCTGAACCCCTCTCAACTTCTATGGGTCCTGCTCACGCACCCCACCCAGACACAGATTCTGGGTCTATTGTCTTCCAGCTGGAGACCCTGGACCTTCCTCCCTAGGGATCCAGGGCATGTGTGCCCCTGCGTATGTCAGCCCCTCCCCACTGAGCAGCCAAACAGCTCCCGGGCAGGCAGCCTGGCCTCTCTGAGAGCAGCACCCTTGCTGGGTCCCAGCTCTCCATGTGGGTTGGGAAGGGAAGCAGCTGGCATGGTCTCTCTGCTCTCTTGGGGAACTCCATCAAGGCACAAGCAGATTTGGTGTCTGTCGGGGGCCACCTCCTGGTGGCTGGTGCCTAGCTGGTGCAGACAGAAGCAGTCGACAGCACTGCCATCTTCCATGCTGAAGCCCACGGGAGGCCATGGTCTGTCATGTTGACAGTTTTAATTAGCAGCTTGGATGGGCTCTTTTAGTTTTGGCAGGACCACTGGACTATTTCTTACCTAAAGGTGATCAGACGGGGACTGTGGGCTTAGACAGAGGAGGGTGAAGGCCTCTGGAAAAAGCAAGGCAGGATAATGACAGTCAGAGCAATGTAACTATAGGCAAAGGAACCCCTTACCAACTCCATGCTAAACCTTAAGCTCTAGAGTCATTATTCAGTGAGATCAGTTAATAGTCCCCAGATAAAGAAAAATATCTCAGCTTAGCCCATGTTTTTATTATGCTAATCATTTGTAATCATGCAAAAGATTCACTTTAGCATGCTAAAAGGCCCAGGCCTATATGCTGTTTTCCTCCTTCATACCTGATCAGGTGATTTGCAACCTGGGCAATTAATAATGACAAGCAAGCCCAGCCATAAATAACATAGTAAAAGCAAGAAAGATTCCATCTTAGATTGCCTTTACACTCTTTAGCAAACAGACAATAACTCAGCACACCTTGAGGGCAGGGCAGGCAGACTTAATATGCTCCCAGACCAAGAAGCTGCTATTCTGGGAAAGAAATCTGCAGTAAATTTCTTGTTAATGTTGCAGAATTATCTGGAAGGCTGATGAGAAAAGAGACTAAATGTCTCATCAAGGATATACATTCAAAGACCACTTAACAAGTTCACACCTCTAAGCCCTTTATCACGTTCCTGAAAACCCTCAACTACCTATAAAACCCCTACACAGCACACAACTAGGGGATCTCTTGTCCTCTCCCTGCGTGAGCCAGGAGCTCTGTCCTCTCACTTTATCTGCCTGGCTCTCCTACCTTTAGTGTTTGCAAAGTTCATTCTTCTACTCTTCAAACAAGAACTGTAAGATAAATTCTAACCTAAATAAGCAGGCGAAGAGAGGCAACAAAGGGCCAGGTAGTTTATTTGAATGCAATTCCTGGGCGAGGTTTCTCAGTCTACAGAAATGGAGGCTGGGAAAGTCGCGCCCAGCAGGGCAGGCAGTTTTTAAAGAAGGTAGGGGGAGGGAGAGCTTATATCTACAGCGGGGCGAGGATTGGCTAGCCTAAGGCACATTTTTCAGGTTGGGAGGGGGCAGCAGTTGGGGACTTTGGCACGTCATCAGTGTCTGATGTGCTCACTCCTCCCCCTCAGTGCATTACCTTACATTCCAGCCTTTTGGTCATAATGGGCGACGACTTGATCTGGCTACTTCTGGCTGACAAGGGGCGTTGTGGGGGGAGTGCATTTTGTAGCATGTAGTTACATTGCTCTGACTGCAAATATTTTGCCTTGCTTTCTCTAGAGGCTCTCACTTTATTCCGTCTAAGCTTATGGTCCCTGTCTCATTCTCTCCTCTACAGATAGAGACTCTAGCTGCTGCTAGGGAAAAGGGGTGACGACCGCTCTGGCTGCTTCATGCTGAGAGGGGGCGCAGTAAAGGGTGCAGCTAGGTCTCCATCACTGGTCAGTTGAGAGGGCCTCGGAAGGTTGGTGCTTCTATTCTGGGTTTCATTTCCATTACTATTTGCAGTTTTGTGGCTTCTAGGCAAGATAGAACAAATTGTTATTAGGTTAAGTAGCAACATCTGGAGTTGGATTTTCCATTCTGGAAGGACAAACTTGACGAGATTAAGAATGCATGGCTGAATATGAGAACTAGAAATATGAAGAGTCTGATTGAGAATCATAGCCAGGTGTCATGGGGAAACTAGAATTCTGGATCGAGTTAACATCTCAATGACTAGTATTAGGATTTAGTATAGATAAGACTGCATTATTGAAAAAAATACTTTTCTCTAAAATCACCCTCATTTTTATTAGAAGTAACTAGGTTAAGAAAATAAGTAACACTTGGCTTGATTATTTGCATTAAGTGCAGCAAGAAGAGCAATTGATTACATAGGCTCTTTTAAATATGCTTTGCTGGAACTTTTTGTAAGGAATTTCAGATTGAACTTTTAAGGGCTTCTTGAGGTTAGAAAGCCAAGCTAGATTTGTCATCAGGTTGTGCCTGCAGTACCTGTAGATTTGGGTGAATTCTTCTCTTCTTGAGGTTCCTAAGACATTCCTGAGGTTCCTGCACCTGCCAGGAAGTGATCTTCCTTACTCACCTGGTAAGGCTGCTGGGAACTCTGTAAGCAAGGTACCAGGCTAATTCTTCCAAGAGGCTTTGTTGGCTATATAAGGTCAACCTTAGTTCCTTAAAGCTGTTCATATCTGAGATTTATACGTGTGTCTCTCAGGTATGACATTCCAGTCAAAGCCTTGGTAGTATAATCTGTGTTTTTAATTGGTCCTCTTACAAGGAAAGCAGTTTCTTATTGAACTTACGCAAATAAACATACTGCCATGAAATATAAAAATAGTCACTGAGAGTTTCTTTTTAATTCTGGAGGGATCAAGTAGAGAGAAAGATAAAGTCTCAATTCTGCTTATAAAGGCAGCCATTTACTAAACTGTTGTCAGCTTAAGAGAAAAAGCTTAAAACACTTAATCAGCAATATTTGAAACTAAAAGCTACAAAATCATCTTCTTTAGTTTACTTAATTTTATGTAACTAATACTTGTTCTACTGAAATCTAGTTCTTTACTAGCTTAAGAGTATTAAAACAGTGACTATAAAGAATAAAAGACTTACAAATGACAATGGTTAAAGATCTGATCAGAGCTTACTGTAAGACAGTTGACAAGGAAATTCAGATATTTCTGTAACACAAAACATTCAGTAACAAAGTTTAGCATTATTGTTTTTGACAGTGCTTTCTAGGTAATTAAGCAGGTAATTATATATCAGATAAATAAGCCAAATTAGCCAAATACTTTCTCCAATGAGGAAAAGTTCCTCTGACATGTTCCAGGGGCCCTCTGGAAAATATCAGAGTTAACTAGAGGTAAAAGTACCTTTTTGAATTTGATTTTGGGAAGCTGTTAAAAGTTTTAAGGCACTTGCTTAAATAGAATTATAGGTTGCTATGAAGCAATACTTATCTATTTAACCAGAATGATAACAAAATACCTCAAAAGGAAATAAAGAAGGTTACATAATTGTTAGCAAACTTTAGCTTTTAGTCTTTTTAATATTAAGATCTAATTTTCTCAAATATTCCGACAACTCATTGAGACTCTAAGTATGAGAAACTGCTTTGATAAAACAATTAGAGAACTTTTTGCACTTTTTCAATATTAAGAGCAGACTAACAGTTAAGAAAACTTTGTCTTTTTAACTGAAAACAAAATTCTAATTTTGCTGTGTACTTGATACCAAGATTTATTTGCTTTAATTTTATATAGCATGACCATATTAAATTCTTCTACAAACTTTCTACAACTTTCTTTTTATATTTACAGTTCTCTCTCTAAATAAACAGCTGTACGTTAGAAAAAAGTTACTTTCTTTTATCAAGACACATTCTTTAGTGTGCAGAAATGCTTTCTTTATTACTTTAAGTAGTTTTAATTAGAACTTAAAGACGTTAGGTACTTTAATTTTTATTGAACACTGAGAGGCAGGCTATTATAAACTGTTACACACCCATTCTTTGGATTGACAAATTTATGAACATTTTATAATTTCTGTTAACTATGAGCTTTACAACACAATCTCTTACTAAGCACAAAGTACATCTTTTTAACTTAGCAAAATTTTAAGGTTTTAGGTTATCACAAAGATTTTTAGGGTATAGATAGGTATACACACTGTAATACACAATTAAAAAGGTATTTACTTGTCACTTATTTAGTTCACTCATTCGTAACAACTATGCTAGATTACTTACAAGATCTTTACTGAATATTAGACAAAGCTAAACCTTTAAGCATTTTATTCTTAAAAGATTTAGCAGATAACATCAACTTAAATGACCTTAGGTAAACTTAGGCAGCTGATAACACAAGGACATGCCCGCCTCAGCCACACCCAAATTAGCATTAATGCTTAACATTTTTTTTATTTGAGAGGGCATCTCTCATATTTATTGATCAAATGGTTGTTAACAACAATAAAATTCTGTATAGGGGACTCAATGCACAATCATTAATCAACCCCAAGCCTAATTCTCAACAGTCTCCAATCTTCTGAAGCATAATGAACAAGTTTTTACATGGTGAACAAGTTCTTACATAGTGAATAAGTTCTTACATGGTTAACAGTGCAAGGACAGTCATATCACAGAAACTTTTGGTTTTGATTATGCATCATGAACTATAAACAATCAAGTCAGATATGATTATTTGTTTGATTTATTTTTTGAGAGGGCATCTCTCATATTTATTGATCAAATGGTTGTTAACAACAATAAAATTCTGTATAGGGGAGTCAATGCTCAATGCACAATCATTAATCCATCTCAAGCCTAATTCTCGTTAGTCTCCAATCTTCTGAAGCATAACGAACAAGTTCTTCCATGCTGAACAAATTCTTACATAGTGAATAAGTTCTTACATGGTGAACAGTACAAGGGCAGTTATCACAGAAACTTTCGGTTTTGATCACACATTATGAACTATAAGCAATCAGGTCAAATATGAATATTCATTTGATTTTTATACTTGATTTATATATGGATCCCACATTTCTCCCTTTATTATTATTATTATTATTTTTATTTTTAATAAAATGCTGAAGTGGTAGGTAGATGCAAGATAAAGGTAGAAAACATAGTTTAGTGTTGCAAGAGAGCAATTGTAGATGATCAGCTGTGTGCCTGTAGACTATGTGTTAATCCAAGCTAGACAAGGGCATTAAAACATCCACGGATGCAGAAGATTTCTCTCAAAACAGTGGGGGTGAGGTTCTAAGCTTCACCACTGTTGATCCCCAATTTCTCACCTGATGGCCCCCCTGCGACTGTGCCTGTCTTAGGTTGTTCCTCCCTTGAGGAATCTTACCCATCTCTGGCTAACCAGTCATCTTCCGGGGCCATACAGGGAGATGTAAAGTTGGTAAGTGAGAGAGAAGCCATATTGTTTGAAAAGGTTAGCTTTTTACTTCTTTGCAGAATTATGCCCTGTGGCTTCTATGCCCAGCATTTGTATTGAGGTATCTTTACCACTTGGAGGAATTATGATACTCGGTAAATTCGATATGAGGCACGAATTCTATTTAAGGGTTGTAATTAGGAAGAAGAAAAGCTATAGAGGTAGCAGATGGAAGAAAACATGGGAGGATTGATTATTTCTTTGACATATCTTCTTGTAGAGTACCTTAAGAATGTATAGGTTTTAAACTACTAACTAAATTGCACATACACATTAACATAATAGGAATACAGTTACATAACAAAAGCAGACCTACAATTACCAGCCATCTCCAGTGAAGCCAAGAAAACCAGTTAGGCACCCTAGGCATTTGTGGAAATTTGTCTATGATATGATGAATATTGTCCAACTGTACTTGAACAGTCTGGGAGAAATCAGACTAATTAAAAGAACCCATTCCTGGGAACTGTTCACATCCCATATGTTCTTTTAACCGTAGATAGTCTGTAGTCTTAAGATTTTGGAGCTCTACAACTTGCACTTCTCCTAATTCTTGGTTGAGTTCCAACAGTATAGATCCAGTCAAATTTGTTGTTTCACTGTACGCACAGGCCAGCTTAGATATCTCCTTCTTCATTCCAATGGCAAGTCCAGGAACCAGTGGGATGGATGCAGCTACAACTGCAGCATCGCCTGGATCTTTGTGGAGGTTTTTTGATGATCATCTTCTGGTATGAGTCTTCCAGAGAGTGCTGATGTTGGAAGTTCTTCTTCATATCGTATCTTAGTTCATTTTCTGGGTAGAAAAATTAGGCTTTGATCTTCTGTATAAATACAAACAGACCCTTTGCCCACACATTGATATGCCCTTCATACCATTGTGTAGAACTCATTGGAGGTCACCACACAGGAACTGCTTTTTTTCTAAGAGAAAGGAATATTATCAGAAAAGTGCACCTCCATAGCCGATCATCTGACACCCTTTAAGTGATCAAAATTAGGGATATTTAAAGCATGCATTAATCATTGATTTACCATTAGTTTTATCCTATCAAGGAGTAATCCCCTTTTCTTTCTTTCTTTCTTTCTTTTTTTTTTAATCTTTAATCTACACTTACATGAAGAATATTATGTTTACTAGCCTCTCCCCTATACCAGGTCCCCCCTATAAACCACTTTACAGTCACTGTCCATTAGCATAGCAAAATGTTGTAGAATCACTACTTGTCTTCTCTGTGTTGTACAGCCCTCCCCTTTCTCCCTCCCCACTCTATGCATGCTAATCTTAATACCCCCTTATTTCTTTCCCCCCCTTATCCATCCCTACACACCCATCCTCCCCAGTCCCTTTCCCTTTGGTACCTTTTAGTCCATTCTTGAGTTCTGTGATTCTGCTGCTGTTTTGTTCCTTCAGTTTGTCCTTTCTTCTTATACTCCACAGATGAGTGAAATCATTTGGTATTTCTCTTTCTCCACTTGGCTTATTTCACTGAGCATAATACTCTCCAGCTCCATCCATGTGGCTACAAATGGTTGGATTTTCCCTCTTCTTATGGCTGAGTAGTATTCCATTGTGTATATGTATCACATCTTCTTTATCCATTCATCTACCGATGAACATTTAGGTTGTTTCCCATTCTTGGCTATTGTAAATAGTGCTGCGATAAACATAGGGGTGCATCTGTCTTTCTCAAACTTGATTGCTGCGTTCTTAGGGTAAATTCCTAGGAGTGGAATTCCTGGGTGAAATGGTAGGTCTGTTTTGAGCATTTTGATGAACCTCCATACTGCTTTCCACAATGGTTGAACTAATTTACATTCCCACCAGCAGTGTGGGAGGGTTCCCCTTCCTCCACAGCCTTGCCAACATTTGTTGTTGTTTGTCTTTTAGATGGCAGCCATCCTTACTGGTGTGAGGTGATACCTCATTGTAGTTTTAATTTGCATTTCTCTGATAATTAGCGATGTGGAGCATCTTTTCATCTGTCTGTTGGCCATCTGTATTTCTTTTTTGGAGAACTGTCTGTTCAGTTCCTCTACCCATTTTTTCATTGGGTTATTTGTTTTCTGTTTGTTGAAGTGTGTGAGCTCTTTATATATTCTGGACGTCAAGCCTTTATCGGATCTTTCATTTTCAAATATATTCTCCCATACTATAGGGTTCCTTTTTGTTCTATTGATGGTGTCTTTTGCTCTACAGAAGCTCTTCAGCTTAATATAGTCCCACTTGTTCATTTTTGCTGTTGTTTTCCTTGCCCGGGGAGATATGTTCAAGAAGAGGTCACTCATGTTTATGTCTAAAAGGTTTTTGCCTATGTTTTTTTCTAAGAGTTTTATGGTTTCATGACTTACATTCAGGTCTTCGATCCATTTTGAATTTACTTTTGTGTATGGGGTTAGACAATGGTCCAGTTTCATTCTCCTACATGTAGCTGTCCAGTTTTGCCAGCACCATCTGTTGAAGAGACTGTCATTTCGCCATTGTATGTCCATGGCTCCTTTATCAAATATTAATTGACCATATATGTTTGGGTTAATTTCTGTAGTCTCTAATCTGTTCAACTGGTCTGTGGCTCTGTTCTTGTGCCAGTACCAAATTGTCTTGATTACTATGGCTTTGTAGTAGAGCTTGAAGTTGGGGAGTGATATCCCCCCTACTTTATTCTTCTTTCTCAGGATTGCTTTGGCTATTCGGGGTCTTTGGTGTTTCCATATGAATTTTTGAACTATTTGTTCCAGTTCGTTGAAGAATGTTCCTGGTAATTTGATAGGGATTGCATCAAATCTGTATATTGCTTTGGGCAGGATGGCCATTTTGACGATATTAATTCTTCCTAGCCATGAGCATGGGATGAGTTTCCATTTGTTAGTGTCCCCTTTAATTTCTCTTAAGAGTGACTTGGAGTTTTCAGCGTATAGGTCTTTCACTTCTTTGGTTAGGTTTATTCCTAGGTATTTTATTCTTTTTGATGCAATTGTGAATGGAGTTGTTTTCCTGATTTCTCTTTCTATTGGTTCATTGTTAGTGTATAGGAAAGCCACAGATTTCTGTGTGTTAATTTTGTATCCTGCAACTTTGCTGTATTCTGATGTCAGTTCTAGTAGTTTTGGAGTGGAGTCTTTTGGGTTTTTTATGTACAATATCATGTCATCTGCAAATAGTGACAGTTTAACTTCTTCTTTACCAATCTGGATTCCTTGTATTTCTTTGTTTTGTCTGATTGCCATGGCTAGGACCTCCAGTACTATGTTAAATAACAGTGGGGAGAGTGGGCATCCCTGTCTTGTTCCCGATCTCAGAGGAAAAGCTTTCAGCTTCTCGCTGTTCAGTATAATGTTGGCTGTGGGTTTATCATATATGGCCTTTATTATGTTGAGGTACTTGTCCTCTATTCCCATTTTGCTGAGAGTTTTTATCATGAATGGATGTTGAATTTTGTCAAATGCTTTTTCAGCATCTATGGAGATGATCATGTGGTTTTTGTCTTTCTTTTTGTTGATGTGGTGGATGATGTTGATGGATTTTCGAATGTTGTACCATCCTTGCATCCCTGGGATGAATCCCACTTGGTCATGGTGTATGATCCTTTTGATATACTGTTGAATTTGATTTGCTAATATTTTATTGAGTATTTTTGCATCTACATTCATCAGGGATATTGGTCTGTAAATTTCTTTTTTGGTGGGGTCTTTGCCTGGTTTTGGTATTAGGGTGATGTTGGCTTCATAGAATGAGTTTGGGAGTATTCCCTCTTCTTCTATTTTTTGGAAAACTTTAAGGAGAATGGGTATTATGTCTTCTCTGTGTGTCTGATAAAATTCCGAGGTAAATTTATCCGGCCCCGGTGTTTTGTTCTTGGGTAGTTTTTTGATTACCGTTTCAATTTCTTTGCTTGTAATTCGTTTGTTTGTTTAACTTTTGTGTTTCTTCCTTGGTCAGTCTTGGGAGGTTGTATTTTTCTAGGAAGTTGTCCATTTCTTCTAGGTTTTCCAGCTTGTTGGCATATAGGTTTTCATAGTAGTCTTTAATAATTCTTTGTATTTCTGTGGAGTCTGTCATGATTTTTCCAGTCTCATTTCTGATTCTGTTGATGTGTGTTGATTCTCTTTTTCTCTTAATAAGTTTGGCTAGAGGCTTATCTATTTTGTTATTTTCTCAAAGAACCAGCTCTTGGTTTCGTTGATTTTTGCTGTTGTTTTATTCTTCTCAATTTTGTTTATTTCTTCTCTGATCTTTATTTTGTCCCTCCTTCTGCTGACTTTAGGCCTCATTTGTTCTTCTTTTTCCAGTTTTGATAATTGTGATGTTAGACTCTTCATTTGGGATTGTTCTTCCTTCTTCAAGTGTGCCTGGATCGCTATATACTTTCCTCTTAAGACTGCTTTCTCTGCATCCCACAGAAGTTGGGGCTTTGTGTTGTTGTTGTTGTTTGTTTCTATATAGTCCCTGATCTCTATTGTGATTTGTTCATTGAACCATTGCTTATTTGGAAGCATGTTGTTAAGCCTCCATGTGTTTGTGAGCCTTTTTGTTTTCTTTGTAGAACTTATTTCTAGTTTTATACCTTTGTGGTCTGAAAATTTGGTTGGTAGAATTTCAATATTTTGGAATTTACTGAGGTTCTTTTTGTGAGCTAGTATGTGGTCTATTCTGAGAAGAATGTATATCCTGTTGCTTTTGGATGTAGAGTTCTATAGATGTCTATTAGGTCCATCTGTTCTAGTGTGTTGTTCAGTGCCTGTGTGTCCTTACTTATTTTCTGCCCAATGGATCTATCCTTTGGGGTGAGTGGCGTGTTGAAGTCTTCTAAAATGAATGCATTGTAGTCTATTTCCCTCTTTAGTTCTGTTAGTATTTGTTTCACATATGCTGGTGCTCCTGTGTTGGGTGCATATATATTTTTAGAATGGTTATATCCTCTTGTTGGACTGAGCCCTTTATCATTATGTAGTGTCCTTCTTTATCTCTTGTTACTTTCTTTGTTTTGAAGTCTATTTTGTCTGATATTAGTACTGCAACCCCTGCTTTCTTCTCTCTGTTGTTTGCCTGTAATATGTTTTTCCATCCCTTGACTTTTAGTCAGTGCATGTCTTTGGGTTTGAGGTGAGTTTCTTGTAAGCAGCATATAGATGGGTCTTGCTTTTTTATCCATTCTATTACTCTGTGTCTTTTGATTGGTGCATTAAGTCCATTTACATTTAGGGTGACTATTGAGAGATATGTACTTATTGCCATTGCAGGCTTTAGATTCATGGTTACCAAAGGTTCAAGGTTAGCCTCTTTAGTATCTTACTGCCTAACTTAGCTTGCTTATTGAGCTGTTATATACACTGTCTGGAGATTCTTTTCTTCTCTCCCTTCTTATTCCTCCTCCTCCATTCTTCGTATGTTGTGTGTTTTGTTCTGCGCTCTTTTTAGGAGTGCTCCCATCTAGAGCAGTCCCTGTAAGATGCCCTGTAGAGGTGGTTTGTGGGAAGCAAATTCCCTCAGCTCTTGCTTGTCTGGGAATTGTTTAATCCCGCCATCATATTTAAATGATAGTCGTGCTGGATACAGTATCCTTGGCTCAAGGCCCTTCTGTTTCATTGCATTAAATATATCATGCCATTCTCTTCTGGCCTGTAGGGTTTCTGTCGAGAAGTCTGACGTTAGCCTGATGGGTTTTCCTTTTTCTCTCTAGCTGCCTTTAAAACTCTTTCCTTGTCCTTGATCCTTGCCATTTTAATTATTATGTGTCTTGGTGTTGTCTTCCTTGGATCCTTTCTGTTGGGGGTTCTGTGTTTTTCCGTGGTCTGTTCAATTATTTCCTCCCCCAGTTTGGGGAAGTTTTCCCAATTATTTCTTCAAAGACACTTTCTATCCCTTTTCCTCTCTCTTCTTCTTCTGATACCCTTATAATACGAATGTTGTTCCTTTTGGATTGGTCACATATTTCTCTTAGTGTTGTTTCATTCCTGGAGATCCTTTTATCTCTCTCTATGTCAGCTTCTATACGTTCCTGTTCTCTGGTTTCTATTCCTTCAATGGCCTCTTGCATCTTATCCATTCTGCTTATAAATCCTTCCAGGGTTTGTTTCACTTCCGTGATCTCCTTCCTGACATCTGTGATCTCCCTCTGGACTTCATCCCATTGATCTTGCATTTTTCTCTGCATCTCTGTCAGCATGTTCATGATTTTTATTTTGAATTCTTTTTCAGGAAGACTGGTTAAGTCTGTCTCCTTCTCAGGTGTTGTCTCTGTGATCTTTGTCTGCCTGTAGTTTTGCCTTTTCATGGTGATAGAGATAGTTTGCAGAGCTGGTACGAGTGACAGCTGGAAGAGCTTTCCTTCTTGTTGGTTTGTGGCCTTCCTCTCCTGGGAGAATAGCGACCTCTAGCGACTTGTGCTGGGCAACTGTGCGCAGACAGGGCTTCTGCTTCCTGCCCAGCTGCTATGGAGTTTATTTCCACTGTTGCTGTGGCCATGGCCTGGTTCGCGCTGCTGCTCCAAAATGGTGGAGCCCCATTGGAGTGGGAGTGGCTGGGAGGCTATTTATCTCCGTAATGGGTCTCTGTGCTCCCTGCTGCCCAGGGGGTTAGAGTGCCCAGAGATCCCCAGATTCCCTGCCTCTGGACTAAGTGTCCTACCCTGGCCCTTTAAAATTTCCAAAAAGCACTCTCCAAACCAAAACAACAACAGCAACAACAAAAGAAAAAAATTAAATAAATAATTTTTTTAAAAAAGAAAGAAAAACACACGATTTTCTTTGTCCTCAGGCACCTGCTCACCAGTCTTGCTTCCCTGTTTCCCTAGTATTAGGGTCCCTGTCCCTTTAAGACTTCCAAAAAGCACTCGCCAAAAAGAAAAAAGGGGATAAAAAAAAACAAAAAAACAAAGGCCACTCCCATTTCTTTGTTCTCTGGTGTCAGCCTCAGGTACGCGCTCACCAGTCCTGCCGCCCTATTTCCCTAGTATCCAGGACCCCACGCATGCACTGTATCTGCACTCTGGTCTGGATGGCTGGGGCTGGGTGTTCAGCAGTCCTGGGATCCTTCTCCCTCCCTGCTGACTCCTCTCTACCCACCGGGAGCTGGGGGGAGGGGCGCTCGGGTCCTGCTGGGCTGGGGCTTGTATCTTACCCCCTTCACAAGGTGCTGGGTTCTCGCAGGTGTGGATGTGGTCTGGATGTTGTCCTGTGTCCTCTGGTCTCCATTTTAGGAAGAGTTGTCTTTGTTATATTTTCATAGATATATGTGGTTTTGGGAGGAGATTTCTACTGCTCTAATCATGCTGCCATCTTGGCTCCGCCTAATTCGTTTGGTTTTTATACTTGATTTATATGTGAATCCCACATTTCTCCCTTATTATTATTATTTTTTTTAATAAAGTGCTGAAGTGGTAGGTAGATGCAAGATAAAGGTAGAAAACATAGTTCAGTGCTGTAAGAGGGCAAATGTAGATGATCAGGTCTGTGCCTATAGACTAAGTATTAATCCAATTGCTTAACATTTTTTATCATATTTTCTGGAAGTATTAGAATGCCCAATTTTCACAAGCACTTGTTTTTAAATCAATTTTTATTAATACCATCCAGAGGTAGGAAAATATTTTTCATTTACACACTTAGACACACAAACATGCAAACTGAGACACAATGACTACAGTCAACAATACTTCCCACACAGAAACATATACACAGACAGACAAACTGATATAAAGACTTGAGTTACTGATATATAATTGCTTTTCTCTTCTTCAGCTTCTTGTTTTTGGCTTCTGGAACCAGAGAGTGGGAGAAGCATGTTCTGGTGGGAGAAGAGGGCGGTGAAGGTAGAAGGAGATGGGTAGGGGGTGGTGCAGCCACCAGAAGAGAGCAGGACAATGGCATGGTTGAGAATGTAGGACTTTAAGATGGCGGCGACACGTGTGAAGACAAAGGACTTAATGATGGTGGTGGAGAGAGGGGGAGGGCATTGTGAGCTGAGGGTGGCAGGCGACTAAGGTCTTCTGGCGGATCTGAAAAGGAAGAAGGACTGGGCAGACTAAGAGGCTGACAATCTTTAACTGGAGATCGGGCCAGGAGAACCTGAGTCGTTGAACACTTAACATAAAGGTCTGGGCAGGAACGCAAAGTCCAAAAAGCCTGCACATATGGGATTTCATTTTACTCTCCGCTCCACTGGCAATAATCAATCAAGTTGGTGAGGAGGCCAAAATCGAAAATTCCCTCAGGGGGCCAGTGAGATTGATTGTCCAAGGGATACTGAGGCCCGACCTCAGAGCAAAGAAAGACTAGCTTCCATTGGCAAACTTCCCGGGACAAATATAGAGTAGCCAAATTAAAAATGAGACACCGCAACGGGTCTGAGCCTCCACTTTTGAGGGCTGGTTCCCCATGTCTGTGCCACTTCCTAACTAATCCTGCTGAGAGGAGCACCCAGCGTCTCAAGTGCACCAAGTCAGGGGAGACGTCCTGGGAGCCTGAGTGAGGGACGTCTCCCACACCACAGGGCCAGGGGCGGGTATCCTGGATGCCTGCAGACATCCTGGGGCCTGGGGTAGGGACGTCTCCCATACCACAGGGCCAGGGGCGGGCCAGATGCCCACAGAGGGTGGGCTGGATGCCCAAGGGGCCAGATGCCCCACCTGGACATACCTGTGATTTATAACAGACCAGGTGAAATGGAGTTAGGAAGGGAAACTGAGGGACTCACCAGAAAATAGTCTATGCAGCAGAGAGCAGGCTGAGGTCCCAGGTCTGGGAAGGAGGGGGCAGGGCCACCAGTGGCCGGTCGGGGCCCTGCGCTCATGCTTCTTCCCGGGTTTCGGCACCAAATGTAAGATGAATTCTAACTGAAATAAGCAGGTGAAGAGAGGCAACAAAGGGCCAGGTAGTTTATTTGAATGCAATTCCCGGGCAAGATTTCTCAGTCTACAGAAATGGAGGCTGGGAAAGTCGTGCCCAGCAGGGCAGGAAGCAAGTTTTTAAAGAAGGTAGGGGGAGGGAGAGCTTAGATTTACAGCGGGGCGAGGATTGGCTAGCCTAAGGCACATTTTTCAGGTTGGGAGGGGGCAGCAGCTGGGGACTTCGGCACGTCATCAGTGTCTGACGTGCTCACTCCTCCCCCTCAGTGCCTTCAGCCTTACAAGAACCCCTGGCATCAGTGAGATGAAGTTTTCAGCCAGGAAGAGGGAAGGTCAGTCCTCATTCTAAAGGTGGGTGTTTGATCACTTCCCGGGCTGTAATCAATGAACAGCACCCCCGCAGAATTTGTTCCCTCCTTGCCTCCTCATTCAGCAGAGAATTCTTAATGGAGAGATCGCTGTGGAGGGAGCACAATTCTAACAGATCTCGGCTACTTCACACCTTTCTTTTAAGGTTCAAAGCATTACCTCAAATGCTCTCTCAGTTTTATTTTTTTATCTTTCTTTTGAATTGAAATGTTCTGCTTAGGCTGAAGATGTAGAAAATGTCCTTAAGATGCACTGAACATATGCAAATCCCAGCCATTTGTTTATATCTCCCTACTTCTATTGCACTTCCTTCTGAAATGGTCTCTTCTGTATATTGTTAAAGCATCTTCTTGTGACATTATGTCAGCCTGCAGAGGGGGTCCGTCCCTGGTCCACCTCTCATCATCAGTGGGCCCTGAGGGCTTCATCAAGGACTTGCCCAGAGAGGCTTATAAACGTGTCTGGAGACTGGTTCAGTTCATCAGAGGCTCCAGAAGCACAGGGCACATCTTACTCATTTCCTGACCATCTCAGTTGACTTGCATACCACCTTGAAAACTGTTAACATTCAGAACATACTGATTGAATTTCATTTCAGTGCCCAGGACTTTTCCAGGTACAAATGATAGGAACACAACCAGAAAAGCTAAGAACCAAAGAGGTCATTTTGAGCGCATGTGTCTGGGGAGGAATCCCATGGACTTGGGGGGACATGGAAGGGGCCATAGGCCAGGACCTAGGAACAGGATGCAGAACTGTCCTCCCTTTGTGTGTCAAGTCCATCCCTGCCTGCCTGGGTGGCCTCTTTTCCATAACAGACAGGCCTTCACCATTGGGGTACCTGAGGCTCAGAGACCCAACCTTCCCTCCCAGGCCCGTGACTTCAGAGGTACAGTTGCTTTTCCTCCAGCTGCAACTGTAAAGCCCCAAAGGGGGCATCAGAGAGGCCTGGCCTGGGTCTCATGCCCATATGGTTGGCCACAATAAGGCCATGCACCCCCTTTGAGTAAGCACTCTTTACCATTGAAAGGGGTAAAGGAAAGCTTCCTGAGCAGAACAAAATAAACTGAGTCTTTCATAAAAATATCTAATAAATAAATAAAATCTAACAGAGTCTTCCACTCCTAGAAATTTACTCAGGAAAATTAAAACAAATGTCCACACAAAACCTGTGCACAGATGTTCATAGAAGCATTTTTCATAATAGACAAAAAGTGGGAACATCCATATGGCCACCAACTCATGCATGGATATGCAAAACGAGATATATCCATATAATGGAATTTCACCCAGCCATAAAAAGTGAGAAAGGACTGATCCTTGTCACAATATGTTTGAACCTCGAAAACAGGATGCTGAGTGAGAGGCCAGAAGCAAAGGTCACATTGCAGGATTCCATTTGATAAGGAAAATATTCAACACAGCCATCAAAGTCAGCAAACCACTTTTTTCCTCTGTTGGCAAAGCACTCCCAGCTCCCCGCCCCCCTCCCCTGGGCTCCTCTTTTGCCCTGCACATGCCGAAGTGCCACATATCAAAATAATATAAATTGCTCCCCTTGCTTATGCTCGGGGCTCAGACCTTGGGAAAGTACTCCACTCTGAGCCCACCGGTGTGAAATAAACCTCAACACTCCAAGACTTCTAAGTACTGCTTGGTTCTTCCGTCAGTGATCCAATCCAGGTTTTTCCAGTATTTTCCATAACACATTTACATAAATTCTCTATAGCGACAGAAGAAGGTTTGTGTTTTCCTAGGACTTGGGAGGGAGGTCATGGAGAGGGACTGCTTATGGGTACACTTTCTTTTGGGGATGATAGAAAAGTTCTAAAATTGATTGTGGTCATGGCCATGCAACTCTGCAGAGACTAAGAACCACTGGATTTTACACCCTAATGGATGGCTCTTAGGGCATGTAAATTATATTGCCATAAAGCTAGTGGAAAGAAAGGGAAGGGAAGGAAAAGGGAAAGGAAGAAGAAAAAATAATAATAATATGAGGCAATGAAATGGGACAAAATTAAGCAGGACCTAACATCGATGCAGCAGGATGCTCTTGGTAACCTACATGTGATTAGGTTGGTGCAGGTAAGAAGTCCAGGCCAGCTGAGGAGTGGTCAGGCACCTCTGAACACCAGCCCCAACCATCAGAGCCCACCCAGGTAAGAATGAGACAGGGAGAGCCGGGCGGTGGCAGGTCAGAGAATGGAGGGGTGGGCTCCGCCCTGGGAGAAGCAGTCGGAAGCAACCTTGCCTCAGTAGCTATTGAGGAGTGTGAGTATCCCCTTCCAGAGGGCTGGCAACAAGAAGTGGCAGGGTGTGTGGGATGGTTGGGGACAGAGGGAGGGAGAAGAGTAACATGTGGCAGTCACCACCAAGGACCATGTCCACTGTATTAAGAGGGTGGATTCTGATGATGCTGACGAGGAACGCTTTGCTGTCTTAATTAATGGGGGGATCTGGTGATCGTGGCAATTGAGGACAATGCCTCATACCTGTGAGGCTTTCCCTAGGTGGGTGGCTCTATGTGACGGGCATGATTTAACACCCTAACCAACCCATGGGGCAGATCCTGTTCCCACTCCAGATAACAGGTAAAGAAGCCGAGGCTTGCAGACTTTGCACTTGTGGCCCGAGATCTCAGCCTAGGGTGGTAGCTCTGAATTTCAAATGCAACTTTCCAATTCCCAAGCCCAGTTTTTAACCACTGCATTATGCTGCCTCTCCTAACAACTAAGGAAGTTGTTAATATTGGCAATGAGAAATTTTACAATTGTTCAACACAAGGCATTATTATTACAAAGCTAGTATCTAAGAAGAGTGGCTGATACTGTCATCTAAATCTCTTTTAAAAACTATATACTCCCAACTTGATTTTCAGAAAATAAGAGCATTTTTCGCCATTCCCACAATTTACATCAGAACAAGCAGTCCAGTAGCTGACTGTTTACGCCCCAGGATTGCTGAGTATCCTGCTTTGGAACTGAAATTTTTCCCAATCAGTGAGTTCTCAACAAACATTACCAGAAGGCAAGGCCTCACATGCTTGCCAGACAGGGCCAGTTTCAGTGCATGCCCATATTTTAACATGAGCAAACACTTATGGAGCACATGCAGTGAGTCAATCCCAATTCTGAGCACATTAGCCCAGGTAACCCACATAGGAAGCTGTGACGTACGGTCACCTTCGTTTCCTAGATGAGGACCCCTTGGAATTAAAATGCTAATTGCTTGCCCAAGATCGCATAACGGAACAGTAAGTCCAGCTTCAGAGCCATGATGACACCCTCTTCCCTGTGCACACATGGAAGGATAATCTGACTAACGGATGCTTTACTGAAAAAAGGAGCTCAGTAAAGGGCTGCTTCTGCCTGCATCCTCCCCAGGCAGCCAGGTGATGAATGTCTCCAGCAGTAGTTGGGTTGAAGGTAAACTCATCTAGTAGATGACCCCCCCTACACAAATCCCCAGGGATATTCATTGTAAATGAAGGACCAGTCAAGTCAGTGTGTACCAATGTCCCAAAAGGCTCCATAAATAAAGTTCACAAATAAGGTAAAGGCCCGCATTTGTATATAAATGTCTTGCCTTAGTTTGAACTCTGTTGCTCCCAGACATTTAAATAAACAATGAGATATGAGGAATCATATGTGATAAACAGGTGTCCCCAGGAGTCAGGACACAGAGAGAAAGAGGCAGAAATGCTGGGTGAATGTGGTGCTCCTGCGTGCTGTCTGGCAGGAGTGAAGGAAACACAGCCCTGGAATTATAGTCTGCCTGAGGTTCTTGTTAGACTATTAGTGCTATGGGAGTAGTTTGCGACTAAATTAAAATCGGACTTCAAAGCAGTTGGATGAGGTTGCATTTCTAAGGATGGAAAAATGTGACAGACAGGTTACTAATTACTACGAGCTCTGCACCAGTGCCTGGGGAGAGCCGAAAAAGAGATGATAGTAGCAATACGGCAGGTGGGGGTGCACTTGGCTGAAAGAACGGGAAGAAGCCATCTGGACAATCCATAACTAACCTCTACAATCCATTTTTAGGGTGTGATATGTATTAGATACAGAATATGTATGTATGTGTCACAAATCATGTTATATTTATATTACTTTTGTGAAACATATACACAAACATAAAGGATAATGTAAGAACAACACTATTTATGATATTGTACCACTACAAATAAAACATTCCATACACTGTTATTTTTGTACTGTTTTGTAAAGTCAATATATTATACATGTATCATAAATACTATCTTTCATATTTAATATATAACACTACTGTGATCTATATGTATAATGTATCTTATTTATTTCCATACAATGTATAGAGTCTTGTTTTACAGCTCATTTCAAAAGTTTGTGTAATTTCTCCACAACAACAAAAGAAATCATCTGACTAGAAAAGCTCGACGAGTAAGCCTGGTAGCCAAACATCTTTGGGCTTCCCTTTCGTGCCCTGTTTTGCCACCATAAATATTTACAGGGTCGTTAATAAACAAATCTGTCCTCTCTACCACCATGACATGGTAGGGCATGATGCTAAGGTGCAGGATCTACTCTGGCCTTAGGACCCTGAAAAGAAATTCTGTTTTCTGATGCTTTTCTAGAATAAGAGACACAATTATGAGGGAAAGGAAACAAATGCCTGGCTTCAGATCTCCCCAGAGTTCTTTACTGACTAGGTTTCCAAACTCCCGTCAGTGGGGCAATTCCAGGCACCTCCAGCTTCATATTCCCTCCTCCTGGAGTTATTCTAACTCTGCTCTCCCATGAGCAGACCGGCTGCTTTGGCGGGCTTGGTTGCTTGTACAGCTACAAAGCATGATCACCCTGGGTTCGGAAAATTCAGCTACAGAATATGTGGGGACAGTAAGGGAGCACATTTGCTGGTGAAAGGGGGTCTGCTGAGGGGTGGAGGGGAGCCCCATAGCCTCATCCTAGTTTACAGCGATCACATCCATTCTGCTTTATTAAAATCTGGTAAGTCAGATGTGTGGAGGGTGGTCCCTCAGCTTGCTGTTTCTATTTTTCTCACCTTCTCCAGATTCTTGTACTTAATTCCTTCAGTTTCTCAAGATAGATGACAGCCACAGGCAATATTTACAGCTAGTCTGGAAAGCTGCTTCAGCAAAAAGAATTCTAACTCCCTCTCACTTCTGCCCCCCAAGACCAGCCTTATTCGTGGGCCCAGAGCAGGGGCTGTCTAAAATGTCTAAAATGTCTGTCTGTCTCCTTTAGGAAATCTTTATTAAAAGGAAGTTCTTTCTTCTCTATTCAAAGGCTGCATTCTTTCTGTTTTATTAATGAATTTGTATAACCTACATGGTGCGTGTGTGTGTGTGTGTGTGTGTGTGTGTGTGTGTGTGTTCTCTTGACTAATCCTTGAAGAAAAATGTCAGGTCCAAGATCTTATTAGATATTTACTCACATGTACTGTACATAGTGGGTGGATTTCCCTAGGATTCCCTCACTGGTTGTTGTTGAAAGCACTTGGAAGGTCTAGTCGGGATAAACATCCAGGAAGTCAGTGGCCTGGGAGATAGCAGAGGATCCAGACTTTCAGGTGGTCCTGAAAGGAAGTTTTCCCCCCACTGTGTCCTCCTTGGTGGTCCCACTGTAGTAGCTCAGATACTTCTGTATTTGTCTTTCAGTTCGGTGACCCTCTAGGTTGAACAGACCACATGGCCAAGGTTTTCTTCAGGCTGCCCCAACTGGGAAAAGACTGGCCCCTCTCCGATGGCCCCTGCTTGACAGCAGCACTCCCCTTCAAGGCTGCTTTATAGGCTATTGATTTTCCACAGACTCCCCACGGCTGTGTGCTCATCTACCTGTAGTCTCTTCTCCCTAGGCCCAAATCTCAAATTAGAACTGGATGGAAAGAATCTCCCAGCCAGTGGTTCTTCTGCTTGCAGAAAACTCAATCAAACTAGATTCAGCAAAAGGTGGCTCAATGTAATCTGATACAAACACAATAGCTTAAGAGTATAGGTGACGCTGCTTGGATTCAGGGACTCAGCAAGTTGACAATATTCAGTTCCTCTTAGCTCTGCCTGTAAAGTTTACTTCCTCTTCTGGTTCCACCATCTTTCTAGGCTTCTATTATCCACCTGCCTTTCAGCCCCCGAAATTTAAGAATAAAAAAGTATTTGATAATTCCTGCAAGAGTCCTAAAGTTCATGCATTTGCACCAATTTGCATCCCCAGCACCAAGAGGCCTTTGGGTCATGGTGCTTGGTCAGGCACGGGGTGAGGGCTTATGTTGAACTAACCAGTGCAGCTGAAAGTAGAGGTGATACACCACCCACTCCAAACAGAAGGGAGGGAGGTGCTTCCTGAGATCCCGGATGGCTTTCTGCAAAGGGGCCTTTAGGTTGGTCCTCAGGGACTTGTTTCAATAGAAAGAGACAGAGAGACAGATCTAGTTATAGAAAACTACGTATTTATATCTGTAATGTAAACATACATATATATCTATAATAAATATAGAGAGAGGTATATGGAAATAAGTAATAGATATGTATCCAAAATTTCATGGCTATATTGACATATAGATGATCTGTATTTGGGTTCTCAGGAGAAACAGAACTAATAGGTGTAAACCTGGGAGCTGGGAGGCCCCTCCTCCTGTAGGTGGTGAGCTGTGAGAAGGCAGGGCCACTTCCAGCACAGAATTTGGTACAGAGAAGTGCCTGCTAACCAATTAAGGAATGAAAAAATGGGGTGCAAGTGACTTGAACAAACTATATTGGCTTAAATAAACAGGGAATTCGTTGGTTCTTATAAGTGAAATCCAGAAATTGGCTTCAGGTGTTGCTTGATCCAGGCGTTCAATCTATGTTAATAGGAATCTTTTCATCTCTTGGATATGCTTCCCTCTGTGTTGGACTTACAGATGTACAGATAGGATCTCCTTGTGTCATAGCAAATCTGGCCACCAACTCACTCTAGGCTTTTATTCTAGCAGATTATTAACACCTGTTCAGACCCTACAAACATGCAGATTCATAAGGAGAGATGCTGTTTCCCAGTGGTTCCAAGCAAAATCTGTGGCTGGCTCTTACTGACTTGTGTTTATTCACATGCCCATCCCTGAACCAGTCTCTGTAATCAGGGGAAAACAATTTTCTGATTATCCAGGCCAATGTGAGGGGGTGGGTTGTTAACTTTGTGAACCACACAATTGAAGAGAATAGGATTGTGATCCCCCAAAGGAAAATGAGGATCTGTTATTGGGAAAAGGTGGGATAAATTCTTGGGCAAGCAAATCTTTGGAGGAATAGGTGGGATGGAGGCAAGTGCAGAGTTCCTTGAAAAATAACATCCAGTGTCCCAACTGGGACTTACACAAATGTCTCTGCTTAAGCAAGTCCCTTCTGCCCAGAGACCCTGGGAAAGCCGGTGTTGCTCCTCTGTGCTGGAACCTGGCAGGGGCCTCTTTGGTGCCAGGGAGAGGTGGCGCCATGACGTTGGCCACCACCATCAGGAAAGAGGTCGTCCCCTTCTGGTCTGCTTAATCTGCAGTTCTTCAGTCGGTCCTTGACCAAGTCATACTGGTCTTCACTTTGCACTTACGCAATTTTCCTCAGAACTCTTCTGAGCAGCCCCATCTGTGGAGTTGGGGATCCCTCACTGATCCAGAAGCCATCGTCTGTTCCTGGATGTTGATGATCTCTCCTAAGCTCATCGGAGGAGGCTCTGGGCTTATGCTAGTCACAGGAGATCAGACTATTATCAGTCTTCCCTGATCAAATTAATCACGTATTTCATTGCCAAGTCACTATCTCATACTGAAAAAAAAACTGTGTAGGAAACACCCTTCAGTGCCACCTGAGTTTTCTAAGGAAACCAGGGTCTATTTCCCATTGCCCTCCCACCAGCTGTTTCTTTCATCCTGCATGGCAGCCAAACTCTGCCTGTGTCAGGGAATCTTCTGCCAATATGTTTCCTGTCACTCCTGGGGAATTTGTTTCTCTGCTTCTAGCAGCAGAAATGGATCCTCTCTAGGTCCTGGGAGCTACTAAGAAATCAAAGAGATTTCTATCACTCTTTTAAAAGTAGGAAGGTGTTGATTCTTCTCTAGAAGCAATGGGTCTTTGCTTGCAACCTAAGGACTGCATCCTCTCCCCCAGCAACTTGAAACATTTGATCGGTAGGAGAAAAAAACTTGATTAGTAAGAGAAAAAAATTGGGGAAGCAGATGCATCTTCAAGTGCGTCTCTCAGAAACCACAGACTCCCACCTACAGGCCTGTGGCTGGCAGGGTCTCTCTCAGTCTACCCCAGTATTTCTCCTGAGCACCCTCTGGAGATCCAGAAAAGAGATTGCTCTTGCTCACGAAGTTCCCTTGTGTCTGGAACCCCCACTATTTCAAATGACACCAGCTCACATATGGTCTTGAATTCATTAAAACTTAAGCTGATGTCTTCTTGCCCACCTGTGTCTCTTTCTCCCAAACTCTGGCAAAGATGAAACGGTCTGTGTGTCCTGCCTCTCCCTGCAAGCTCTGGTCTTTCTCTAGAATTCAGCTTACTTGGTCGCCTTGAAACCTCAGCTCTCCGATGGGTCGAAGAAAATGTATGATTTTATAGCTGATTTGGCTTTTTCTTGTTATTAGAACAAGATTCATGTTGTTTACTATTTTCCAGAGAAACCTAAGCAGAACAGAAAACTTAACCTACTTTTCCTGTTCCTTGCTTTATTAGCCTCTACTCTTGTTTCCTCTTATGATTGAAACATGATATATTTATTACCTTGTTCCAGTGGCAGACCTATGAACATACCTGAGTGGGAGTCTGACCTTGGACAGATGGCCTGATTCTCACACAGTGCACTTGAGACTAAGAATTTCATGTTTCAAATCTTGGAATATTTGAAGAAGGAGAAAATCATTCTAAGACATATTGTACCCATATGGTTAAGTATTAATCTATGCCAAGACAAAATTTTGCACATCTTCAGTATGGTATAGAATTTAAACTCTTTGTTAATTTTCTAATAAATAAAGAACTCTCAATATCAAAAAGAAAAAAATAAAGAACATGAAGATATGGTTCATCAAGAAGAAATACAAATGAGCCAGTGTAGCTCCAGGAGGAGGAGGCTCCCTGCCTGGGGCAAGTTCTCTATGGATTCCATGAGACTGAAGAAAGGCAAGGGCAAAAACCTGTGGGCCCCACATTTCTTCTCACTGCTGTCAGAGGCAGCTCGGCACATGCAGATGGCTCAAACGCACTCCCCAAGCCGGCTACAGGTTCTAGCTCTCAGCACGAACTTCAGTAGGTCCCAGTCTCTCCTTGCTCCCCTCCCTTGCAACTCCCTGCTCCCATGCTCAGGCTTAATTCTCCAGGAGCACCAGGGCTCCCGCTGTGCTCTCCCAGCAGCCCAGCTCCCTGCTTCCAAGCTCCAGGAGGCAGACAATTACATACTAGGAACACAGGCAGAGGAGAGAATGGGTGTTTCCTCTCCCCTGGGCACATATTCCCTTGACTGACCACTGGCTCTGTCACTGGTAAACATCCATAAATGTGCAAACATGCTCTTATTACATACACAGTGGGCACTATTAAGGTCAGACAGGAATCCTGTTCAGAAAGTTCCATCTTCCCCACAGCTGGGAATAGATGAACAATATTCAACTCCACCAACACAAATATTTACAGATTACATGAGAAGATCGTAACTAGACTGATATGATTTAAAATATATAGGTTAAAAAAAGATATCATATCCAAAATTGAAATAGGGATCAAGGACAGAGATTTGCATTTGCTGCTGAGGAAGTTTTACAGATTTTCTGGGGTCTTGTGTGCAATATGCATTAGGAACCTTGCAAAAATACATAGATATGAACACATCTCCTCACATCTTGATGTGGAACTGATCAGAGGCTGCTGGCACATATTTAGTCCCAATATGTTCAGTTATTCAGTGCTTATAATAATGAGGTGTTGGAACAGTTGTGTCTAACAATACAGAAAGGGTTATACCATAACTTGCAAATTGGAAATCTCCGAGGTAAATTTTGCAAAGTGGCAATTTCTGCTTGGCCCTCTCAGTGAGTTAAAGAGAAATTGAGTTAGCTGCTAGTAGTTATAAAAATGTTTTCCCACATAAAATTCCAGAACGCTGGCTTCTCTTCAAAAAGAAGAGAAAATTTGGAAGACTGTATCCCAGCATGAAATTACCTAAAAAAAAAAGAAAAAACCTTCCACTGCATCCCTTTCTGGACTGCCCTCTGGGACTGGCCATGCACTTTCTGGTTCTCAATGATATCCACACTCCTCGTTGCACCATGCTCAGTCTCTTCATAAATCTAACTTCCTGTGTGCATACTGCATTTGCACTTCTGACACTGGAATGAAATAATCAACCGAGCATCATATAATGGGACATGAGTCCTCCATTACACCTTATGACAAAAATGTCACAAGTCATTATGGAAGTGACCCCCTCTGATTTGTATGCCCCTGGCTTAGATTTTTACGCTGAGTGACAAATTACCACCAATGTAATGGATTTGAACAACACACATTTCTTGTCTCACAGTAGGTCAGGAGTCCAGGTGCAGCTGAGCAGGGAATCCTCTGCTTAGGGTCTCACAAGACTGCAATCAACACAACCACCTGAACTGGAGTCTCATCTGAGATGGAATTCCCTATCTCGCATGGCTGTTGGTGGAATTCCATTTCCTGCAGCTGTAGACCTCAGAGTGGCTTGCTTCTGCAAGGCAGCAGCAGAAATTATCTCTGCTGCTTAAAGCTCTGTGGGCAAGAAAGGCCCAGGTCTTCTTATGAAGGGCTCCCCTGATTAGGTCAGGCTCACCATGGACATTCTCCCCTTTGAATAACTCAACATCAGGTGATTAGGGAGGGACTTTAATTCCATCTGCAAAATTCCTCTCCCTTTGCCAAGTAATGTAATACATCTTCAGGTCCCACCCACACACAAGGAGAGGACATTAAACAGGGCATACATACCAAGGGGTAGGAACCATGGAGGCCAACTTAAAACTCTGGCTACCAGAGTCTTAAAATGCATTTCCATAAAGAACAAAAGACTAAAAAGAATTGCATCCAAATGTCAACCCGGATGTTCTCTCAATAATGAAATAGCTGGCAAATCTGGTTCCCTTCTTCACACTTCCCTGTGTTCTCTATATGAAGAGGTGTTACTTTTGTAGTAATAAAGAAAATAAAGGTTCAGTAAAGTGACAAAATCCTGTTTAAGTTATTTGAGCCTCAAGCTAGTCAAGCCTGAAGCCCTAAGTTAGCACATGGGTTGATACATCCATTTGTTCTTTTGAACAAAGTAACACTGCCAGGATTGGATTTTCATTCTCTTGCATCTGAAAAGTACAGAGAATTTGGAAATAAAGCAGCTGGGTAACACTGAAACCCATGGCTTTGTCACTTCTTACTCCACAGCTCTACCTAGGCTGCTCTCCACAACCTGGGTCAGGGCCACTCATGTTTATTTTTAAAGTTGACCTACTTTCCATTACTGAAGTAGGAAAGAATCTATGGGGGGCAGGTGGCCCCTGCAGCAACGGGAGAAGGACAGTGGGGCGGTAATCATAAGGACCTGGGGAAAGGTCACGCCCTGCCTGCAGCTGCCCTCAAAGCTTTGGAAATGCAGGAAGGCAAATTGCAGCATGTGGGGTCTATGAAACGCAGCTCCAGGTTCAAAGCACAGTCTTAATAGAAATGAGTTGGGAGAGAGAGACAGGTTTTCAAGGAAGCTCCTTTATTATAATGGAACGTGCTATAACAAAAATCTGTCACAAAACTCCTTTATTATAATGGAACGTGCTATAACAAAAATCTGTGCCAGAAAGTGAAACCTTAATGATAAGCTTCAAAACTCAGAATATGCAGCCAAAGGTATGCTCCGGTTTATGTTTTAGAAAATGGTATCTTTTGTTGGGAGGGGGGTGATTCATTAGAGCTCTCCCCGTCCTCCAAGTGCCACATGCTATCACAGATTTCTAAATAAAAATATGTTTGCTAAGAATTCTTGCCATCTTTGCTGAGGAGAGTACACATTTGCCCTGAATATATAAAAACCTCGTTCTCAGGCACCAGAAGGGAGCTGGCTGGCAGAAAATCTAATGGTCACATAGCCTGATATTCCATTTCTAATTAGGAATTGACTCCAAGATTCACTTTTCCCAGGTTTGGGGAACACAGTCTTATGGCCCCATTGGTTGGTATTTGCCCAGAGAAACTACAAACCCACTCTTTTCTCAGATCCCCTCTTATTAGCTCTTGCTTTTGATCATAGGACAAAGGCGGGGGGGATATTTTTAATAAATCACCCCAGATGACTCTGATAATCATCAGTTACATTTTAGACAATGGAGAATAAAATCAACACTTTTTTATTATCTACAAAGGCACTTATTCTTAAACACTCTAGTACCATATTTTTGCCATAAGATTAGCTTCTATTTTAATTAGAAAAGTAAGCTCTGGAGAATGCTTAGGCCAGTAGCAAATGGCCTGTTTTTGCTCTGGTTCGCTGGACAGGGGCAGGTGGTAAGGAGCTCATTATTCCACACAGGTCCCTTCTCCAACTTTGTTTCAGAAGGAACCGGGTTCTTTATGGCTCTATGTCTGTGGGAAATGCTGCAGCTGCTGATTATGCTAATTCCTGCTTACTTGCAAATAGGCCTGTGTTTATTTTGTGCCTCACCAGCTGTCAACAAAGACATCTTAGGAATAATTGCCATATTTAAAGGCAGACGTTATCCACGTGTCCTGCCGTGGGCCCTCCCCGCACTGGAGCCTTCGGGGATCTGGTGGTGGGCAGCTGGGCCGGCCCCTGATGCTGCAGGCCTGGCCAGGCTCCCCCACCAGCTCTGTCTCCCCAGCCTGGGTGTGATCTCCCTGTGGACCTCAACTCGCCTGGCTTTCTTGAGAGGAAACCAGAATGCTGCTCTGATGGGATCATCACAGATTTGGGAGAGGTCTCATTTTATGGGGGTTAAGGAAGTTGAGCTAATCACTGCTCACGAAGTGGTTGCAGCATGTGGGGTCTATGAAACGCAGCTCAAGGTTCAAAGCACAGTCTTAATAGAAATGAGTTGGGAGAGAGAGACAGGTTTTCAAGGAAGCTCCTTTATTATAATGGAACGTGTTATAACAAAAATCTGATATATAAACAAAATTGATGTTTGAGAAAACTTCCAAAATTGGAAATTGTGACAATCTTCAGAAAACCCATTTTACTGACTAAAGCCTTGACTGTTTTCTCACTTGGCAATCAGAATGGAGAGCAAATGATATTTTTTTAAGTAAATAATTGTGTTCTTGATCTTACTTCAGGGTTATATTTTTTCATGTTAAAATCCATATATTACTTCATTTCATGAGAGACAGAGGAATTTTTAATTAGTTTTTGCAATTGATATTATGTTAAAAGAAGAGGGAAAAGTCAATACATTAAAACCTTAATTGATTTGTGGCTCTTCTTTTTCTAACCACTGTTATTGCTGAATACCTTATTAGTTCCAGAGCTCTCCCATCCCTCCTGAGCCAGACATTAGTACACAGTAATTTATTTAAAACAGTATCTACTCACTGCTCTCTGTGGGTGAAGTCTTGTGCTAAGCTCTGGGATGACAGCAATAAAATAGCTGGACCCTCCCATAAAGGAACTAAAACAGAGAAAAATACACATAAATGATGGTGGACCCTCAGCTTTCCTGGCGTGGGGAGAGAAAGTACATTAGAGGGAGTGGGGCATCACTGGGCACAGCCTGGTAAGCAGGGGTCCCAAGTGGAATATGGGAGTGAGGGAAAGTCCAGGCAGGGCTCCATATTGTTTGTTTAAGGACCTGGATACATCTGACTTATCTGGGACCAGATCCTACCACCAGCACACGTAGCCATGTAAACAAGCAAAGATCTTGACCACTCAGTAACCCAGTTTGCTTTTTTGCAAGATGGTGACACTAATTAATAAAAATAATAGTTAATAATAGTATCTAACTGTAACTCTGGGGAGAGGAAATCCTGGGGCAAAATATCTCTAAAACTGAAATCAGTCAAAGGGAGAAATAAAGTTTAAAACCCGTTTATTGCTTACAAACTGCAGTCCAGGGTCATCTCTTTTTCCTGCTCCAGCAGAAGCAAACCAGCCCTCCCCCTAACCTCTCAGGTTCAGATAAGGCCTTGGTTGCCCAGGTAATTGCCCATTGATATAGAGAAGGACTAATGCTCTCCACTCCTGAGGAATGCCTATTGATATGCAGATGTACTAAAGCCAGGCGAGATATTCTGGAAACATTACAATTTTACCCACACTAGCATTCATTCCTTCATGTCAAGCATTTTACTTGCAACATCACTGTCTTTCCTCAACACAAGCCTACAAAGTAGGCATTATCTATTATCAACATTTTACAGATAAAATGATTTGCAGGAAAGGCACAATAAAACCACTTAAAATGTGAGTAAGTATGAGGTATTACTGTAAAAGGGGCAACTAAAAATGTGACTGACAGAGCCAATGCATGTAAGACAGCAATATTCCTTTCAGGATGGGCTCTGACACCCTCCCTACCTTGAGACTTGGGAGGGAGGTGATTTGCTGTCTGAGAACATAGCTTGGACCATTGAAGACATAACTATTCAGAGGTAGTTCATACAGTGTTTAAGAGCATGGCTTCAGATGCTAGACCACCATTGTTTGAATCACAGGTTAGCAAATAATGTTCAGTTTGTTTCTGAATAAATTATTGAACCATTTCATGCCACAGTTTTATCATCTATAAAATATGAGCAATAGGAATACTTCACTAATAGTTTGTTTGCCAAATGAGAACCAAATCAAACCTGTGAAATACTTAAAACAGTTCCTGACATACAAGCACTCAGCTCAGATTAGCTACTATTACCGTTTGCCTCATTTAGTAGTTTATTTACTATTTCCTATTCTGTCCAGGTCCAACTGGGCACAATCTGAAAGGTATACGCAATTGGAGTGATAAAGAAACACTTGAATCTGAATGACAAATATAAATAAGCAACTGCTTAGTGGTTAAAGCATTATTAAAGCATCCCTTCCATTTTATGGGTTTTTTTGTGCCACCTCTTAATATTAAATTAATATTTAGCATTAAATGTTAAATTACCTAGTGGAAAAGATGGATCAAATGCATGAAAAGATCAGGGATTTTATCAAAGAGATGAAAGCTGTAACAAAGGATCAAATGGAAATGCTACAAATAAAATTGGCATCATAGACAAAGAATTCATTCAATTGGATCATGTGTAGACTGAACACAGCTGGAAGATGAACCAGTGTGCTGGTAGACAGTTTAACAGGATGAATATACTGATGTGCAGAGAACAAAAAGGAGAACAAACCAGAATAGAGCATTCGAGAGGCATAGAACACACTCATGCCATGTAGCATATGTGCAACTGGGGTCTCAGAAGAAAAAGAGAACAGAGATAGGGAAGAAGACATATTTGAGAAGACAAAGGCTTATGATTTGCTAACCATAATGAAAGATATTAAGCTTCAAATACAAAAAGTCCAGAGAACCAAAGCAAGATAAAAACAAATAAAATCCTAGGCCTATCATAATCCAGCTGCTGAAAACCAAGTATAAAGAGGAAACTCTTAAAGGCATCCAGAAGAAAAAAAGAGAGAGGATCCAGGGAAATAATTATAGCACACTTCTTGTCAGAAACTGTACAGGTCAAAAGCTCAAGGAGTCTGATTTTTAAGTTGCAGGGAAAGAAACAGACAAATTGGACACCCAACAAAATAACTTTCAGAAATAAAGGCAAAACATTTTTAAAAGATACTGTTAGACAACCAACAGGTAAGAAATTTCAGTGCCAGCAAATTGGTGCTACATGAAATAATAAAGAAAGTTTTTAAAACAGAATGATGCCAAAACAAAACCTAGGTCTACACAAAGCTCAAGAAACATAGTAGTAATCAATCAAGTGGAAAACAGAAAAACAATAGAGAAAAACAATGAAACAAAGGGCTGAGTAAATAAAAGTGCTTGGATTGGAATATTTGACAATGCAGCTGGCACTTTGAATCAGCCTTCTGCATTTCTGCTACATTTTGCACCTGTTTTAGGACATTTCCATGCAACACAAATGGCAAGATAGGCTACATAGGATTTGGGTGCTGTGATGTTGTGATTTATAATAAGAAATATATATTTGGTCTTCCTCTCCATTTCTTACACACAGCTCCTAAAACCCTTAGAATTTCCTGAGTGATGGGAGCAAATGGACATCTTTTTTCATGCTATTTTGTCTCCTGTCCTCAGTTTCTGATAATATTTCAAAGCCAAGAAGGTGAAGTGGTTGTCTTGTTATTCATAACAAGCCCCTTTCCACTATAACAGGATTTATGTTATTAAGGGGACTTTGGAAATCCCCTGAGGATGGGGGATGGTTGCAGGGGAGCCAACCCTGTTTAAAGAGTTGGAATTTGCAGCCCCATCCCCTGATTTCAGGGAGGGGAGAGAGTGTGGAGGTTTAATCAATTCCCAATGGCCAGTGATTTAATCAATCATGCCTATATAATGAAATCTCCATAAAACCCAAAAGAAGTCTTCTGGGTTGGTGAACACATGGAGGTAGCCGCCTGGAGAGGACATGGAGCCCTCTCCTACACCTCACCCTCTGCACCTCTTCCATCTGGATATTCCTGAGTTACATCCTTTTAAAGGAAGCCAATAATCTAGTAAGTGAAATGTTTCTCTGAGTTCTGTGAGCCACTCTAGCAAATTAATTGAACTCAAAGAGGATTTGTGGAACATCTAGTCTATAGCCAATTGGTCAAAAGCGCTGGTGACAACCTAGACTTGCAATTGGCATCTGGGGGTCCAGTCTTGTGGGACCTAGCTCTTCACCTGTGGGTCCCGACACTGTCTCCAGGTAGAGAGTATCAGAATTTAGTTAAATTGCAGGACACTGAGCTGGTGTTAAAGCTTTGCTCACATGTGAAACCCCCGCACACATACATACAGGAATTGGTCAGTACCAGAACTTTAATTGGTGTCAGAATTAGAGGTTAATACCACATATTCTCTTATTCCCAAGACACAGACAAAATTCTCATGATCCCCATTTATTTCTCCTTCTATGCAATTTTAGAGCAGAGTATCAGGCCCAATTTATCAGAATCTTTATTACTGATTAGTAAGACATCAGATGATGAATAAAGAGAATAATATCACATTTGCATTCATTTCATGAGCAATGACTCTGTTTAGCTGATACCGCATTTTCTTTTTCCTCATCAAATGCAGTCTCTGTAATGCACAGATGCCAGATGCTCTCCCTAATTGGTATTACGAGCTCTACAGTGACCAACCCCAAGCCATGAACACCATTCTCCAATGTGAGGGCCTTGACCCCTTTCTGAAACTCACACTCCGTGGAAGCCTTTCCTTCTGATCTTCACAGCTGCCAGCTTTACCGACCGCCATTTGGGAGGCTATTTTCAGTATCTTCCAATGAATAGGGGTTTGGAGTGATCATATGTGCAAATTGTAGCTACATGGGTGGCAGGTCCAGGCCTCCTGAGGTGAAAGGCCGGAAGTGACCCCGGTTCCAGGTCATCATTTCAGCTCCTCCATTGGGAGCTGCCAGCCATCAATAAGCTCACTTCTAGGTCGGGAAGAGTCTGGTAAAGAGGGTCTTTTCTGGAGAGCACAGCACCATCCCTAGCACAGCTGTTTGGTACAAAGGCAATAGTTTTCAGGACTTTTCACAAGTATTTTCACTTTCCTTGTAGGTATGAGACACTGTTAACAACATCTGTGCCCTTCCTGCCTCCAGTCAACTGTTGGAACCCTAACCCCTGCTGTGATGGTGCTTGGGGCCTGAGGCCCTTCAGGGGAATTAGGCTTAGGTGAGATCTGAGGACAAGCCCTGTAATGGGATTGGTGCCCTTACAGGAGACAACAGACGGTTTGCACACCCTCCCTCCCCACCATCCCAGCCAAGTGAGGGCGCAGTGATAAGACATCACTCCACAAGCCAGGAAGAGTCATCAGCAGATAGCAAATGTGCCGACACCGTGATCCTGGACTGCCCAGGCTCCAGAAATGAGAAATAAACGTGTGGCGTCTCAGCCACCCGGTCAGCAGTAGGTTTGTTACAACATACTGACAAGCCCCAACCTCGTTTTCTTATATTGCACCACCAAAAATATTTTGCCTATAGTCCTTTGCATGTATTGAATGTTATTGTATGACCGTGGAAACCTTAAATGAGCCATTCGGATGCCCTGAGACAGACGCCACAGAATATGTGCAATTACTTCAAACCCTTTCCCCTCTTCCCCAATAAGAACCGTGGTGGCCTGAGCAGTGGCTGACCATGGGCTCCGGACCCCGGGGCCGGCAGCCCCATTTGTCTCCTCTAACTTGTACAGCAGTGTGGATTGCAACGGCTCCTCCTGAAGGCCCGGCAGCGAGGACTACGAACTGGGCGGCCGGCTGGGCGGAGGAGCTCTGCGCCTGCGCGCGGGATCCGCCCGGCCCTCCCCCCTCCCCCAGCGGGAAGGCGGGGCCCACCCTGCTGCCGCGCAGCCCCAGGCACCCGCCGCACCGCTCGGTTGCTCAACGCCGGAGGTCCGCTCCGCTCCGCACGGATGTGGGGGACCGAGGCAGCGCCCCGTGTATCTCCGCACCGTCAGGAGTGGATGTGGATTGACCGTGAAACGATACGGACACGTGGGACACCCGGCGGCGGTGCAGAGGAATAATCCGCCGACTGCTCACGCGGGGCAGCTGGGCCTGAAGATGTAGACCCCAGTGGTCCCCGCGGTGTAGACCCGCGCGGTGTAGCTCTGTGGACCACGCTGGGCCTCGAGGTGTAGACCCGCGCGATGTGGGGTTGGGGACCACCCTGGGTCCGGCGGACCTGGAGACGAGCGAGCGTCGGGGAGGAGGGCGCCTGGCGCGTTGTGGATACCCTCCCAGATCCGCCCGCCCTTCCTTGGTGGACACCCGTTGCGAAGCAACAGGTCCGGGCTGGGTGCGGACGGCAGGACGGGGTCCCAGGCACCGGGCGGGTGTTGGCGCCACTCCCCTGACGGCGCCCTGGGGTAGCGCGCACCCATCCCTGCGCTGCCTCGCCCTCTCCCCAGGCTCACCGCTCGACAGCACTGCCTCGGTCGGTATCCCGGATGTGGCATGTGTGGCAAAAACTCAGGTCCCAAACAGGCTTCATCTGAGAACACCCGTCCTGTGATAAAAAGCCTGTGCTAACCATAGAAAATCGCTTAGATGTTTTGAAGTTTATTTGCTGTATTAAACACTGCCAAACAAAAAGAAGCTTCTTAACTGATATTATATGCACACACGTGTATATGCAATATGTATCCACCCTTACATATGTAGCCATTATTGAGCAAATTTGCCAGAGATAACAATGGTGGTATTTCCTCAGTAAAATGATGGAAACTCTCAGGCAATTTCAAACTGGTTTCCAAAAATTTTGTATTTTAAAATCATAGTATCACTAAATAATGCCAGGTGTACATACTTAAGCCAAATATTTTGTTATGGTTTTCTTTACCCAAAAGATAACGTTGATCTTTTTACCCCAATGATATGGTACATTTTAACCAAAAAAATTCAGATAAAAAAACTAAAAGAATAATCATTGGTCTGAGCACCAAGTAACTTCACTTCCTTAAATATATAAGCCTCACTGTATTATCCACTGGCAGGGTTGTGAAAAGAAATAGTAACCAACGCATGCAGAAAATCCCTGAGGTGGTTAAAGAGTATATTTAGGGCCCATTTGAGGAGGAAGGAGGGTGCCTCAGAGGCTTATCTTAGAAATTAGTCAAACTTGGCCTGGCATTTGATGTCTGCAAGGAACACTCTGTGGCTTGCTAAGGCAATGAGAAAGTTCATCAGAAAGACACAAGAATATGACCCACATCCCCAAATTAAGTACCAATGAATTCCACAAGAGCCTAGACTCTAGAAAGTGAAAACTCCGGACAAACCAGATTGTAAAATCATAATTTCATTAAATAATGCCAGCTCCTCTCACCATCCTTATTTCTGGGGCCCCCTCATGTCTTTCTGGGCTTCTCTCTAGCCCTTTGTTTTCCCTCCATGGGGGTGGAGTTTCCCTGATCCCCGCACATATGACTCACAAACAAGGCCACCTCAACCCCTACTTCGTCACCCTTGTCCTCACAGCTGTCCAACAGAGACCAAATAGAAAACCTGTGTCCAAAGTCCAGATACAGGAAGGAGGTTCTGGTCGACCCAGCTCTGGCCTCACAGCTTACTTTGATCTAATCCTTTTGATGCCAGACCAGTGTCCCTAGATTCACCACCTGCTCAGCAAAGCACGAGGCAGCAGACTTTCTGAAGGCAGAAGGACAAATGGAATGATTTAAAATGACACAGTACAAATGCACACCATGCCCCCAATTTAACTGTGCAGGACTGATCTGAGGCCTTTGAGTAATGCAAAATGCTGTTTAATTAAGCCAGGTAAACTTAAAACCAGTCCATGGGGTTTCAGTTACTCAAAAACCCAACCAGAAATTCTGGGAACATTGTTACATCTCCAGCATGGTTGCCAGCCGATTCTCGAAATGGTATCATAGACATGAGGCGGTGGCTCATCAGTGATTCTAGAAAGGTGTTTATTTTGTGCACATCCTTAAAGAAGAGGAAACAACCAAAGATTTATTGGGCTGATACTCAATATGCTCTCTTACACCCCAGATATTTAAATAACTTGATGAGTATGAAAGTACCTGCTTGTTCAAGATTTTAAGACAAGATGACAAGTATGTATTGTTCTCCCGTCATATCTATTCACAACACCTCCTGAAGCAAAGACATTTCAAAAATAAACCATGCCCCACTGAATCATTCCTTGAAATCCCAAGAGGTTTAGAATCCCAATAAGGCATTGCAAAAACATTCACTGAGAACCTACCAGGTGCAACAAAGAACTGGCTAAATTACTGGAAAGACAAGAAAGAATTGAGAAATAAGCTATTTCTTCCAAGAGCTTGGGGTCTAGATGTGGCAATGGACTCAGATAACTAATACAAGGCAGAGTGTAATGTGCTCTTGAGTCAAAAGATTCAATGTGTAGCAAAACAGAAAACAATTCTGACTCATATCTGTGAAGGATTTATCTATTTACTCATTTCAACGGCATCTTCTGGACGTGACTCTGAAAACAAAACATGATTCTTGTGTGGCCAGTTTCACATACATAGTCTAGCTCTTTCTAGACATAGTCTATTGCACGGCTCTGGATGCGGTGCAGTGGAACAGTGCAGAGCAGACATCTCTCCTAACTCTGAAATTTATTTCAACCCCACATTGACCAAGGCTGCCCTTGGTTATATAAATGTACCTGCCTTTGACCCGGGGAAACACCATCAGTGTGAGGATACACTCAGGGTAATGACAAATTATTTCATTCATCCCTGCAAAAATGACACACTAGAGAAAAACACTAATGTGGTTTTCTTGACAAAATACATTTGAGTTTTTAAAAAAGAATGTATAGGAATAAAAACAATTTAATCATATGGTTAGTGCTAACCTCATTAACAATTTAACACACTGGAAGTATTTTGGACACAGATTTAATCTGTGGTCATCATATCTTTAAATACCAGGGTCCATGCCAAAAGCTAATGTTCCATTGTCCAGATGTCAGCGATTATAAACACATCATTGAAGCCTGTGAAGAAGGTCTATACCCCATGAGCCCTCATAATTAGCAAGCATGTATTTCCCATTGCCTCCTTGAAAGTGAGTGGCCTGGAGACCAAGGTGTAAAATGTCCTTTATAGCTAAACATGGCTTTTGCACAATTTATCAGAAATAATGCTTCTAATGATAAAATATTTTTTGGAGAATATTCACCCTCACAGCTCAAATATTTGCACATCTCAGGCTTGAGATAATTCATTCCTGTTTGCTTTTAATTTTTTTCTGGGCTGTTTCAAAGGGAGTCCCAAGTTGTTAGGGTTTGTTGTTAAATTATGTAGAGGTGCTGCATTGTTACTGAATGCTCAGGTTTGATGAGGTTATTAAAATGGTGACAACATCAGTTGCCATGGCCACAAAAACATCAATCCATAGTCTAATTTATCCTATGGGCGCTGAAGTCTTTTACAGATCTTGAAAGCTCAGACACAATGCAAATCAAACACTTAGCTGTGCTGCGAGACCTGTAGTCAGAAATCCATCAACTCTGACTGGTATTGAATCACTGGGAGTGGTCAGTAATGAATAGCTCAGACCAATGCTCTTGAACTGCCCAGGAGGTAAAAGAACTGAGTGTGTGCCTAGCGACTTCACCTGCATGGCATACTTCTGCATCTGTCATAAACAGACCACATTCTGAGAATTGATTGTGTAAGGAAAAAAATGTCACAACCATAGAAAATGATGTTCTCCTTCACTTGTAAATTTCTTCAAATCTCAGCCATGGTGATGACATCTTTGCTTCCTGGTAATTAACATGAATGAAAGCCGAGGGAGAAGACAGATGCCAAAAGAACGGAATATTACCAGCACCGTGAAAAAATATCTAACTAAAAATATATGAAGAAAATACATGAGGCATCAGGACAAGGTGCTTTATCTTGTCCTTGTTTGACAGGCACATAAATCTCTTGTTGCTTTCCTTATCCAAAATCCCAGAGCTAAAAATATGAGGAGGCACCTGTGTTTTTAAACAGTTCTTTATGAAGGCAATGGCTTTAAGGGAACAGCCTATTTTTGGTTGAGCATGCCGTGCTGTTCCTCGAGACAACAGAAAACCTGGGAGGATCTAGGTTTGATTCCAATTGTCAAGCTCTTTCTAGAGCATGTCCTGAGTTCAGCCTTCTCTGTATGTGGTTGTGGACAAGGGTAAATTTACTCTGCATCAGCCCTCTGAATCTTCTGGTCCCCAGAACCGGAAAAACAGAAGCTCAAAATGTCAGATACTGTTGGTTTTAAAACACACATGCACTTGAATCTTCTAGGCAGGGATTATATCTTAAAAAATCATCTTATTCCTCTCAATTTTTAGAAGAAAAATCTTTAAAGTGATAGGCTACCTAAAGGATTAATGCATTTATGAAATATGCATATGTGACTATTCTGTTTGTGACCATGATATATCTTTTTAAAATATGGCATATGGGGTGGAATCATATTTTTGAAATATGAACTCATATTGAATTTGTCTGTGACTCTTCTCCACATGCAGGAAGCAGCTAGATCATTCTATGTGTGCTGCTACAGGGCATGCAGGACATGGTAGAAAGAGAAAAACAAAAGTATTCTCCTGACTTTAAGGTTTGGAAAATCTAAGCTCCCATCCATGGAACAAACCAGATAATGAAAGAAATTTGGAAAAATGCATCGTATTGGGGCAAAGAAACCCCTTTACCTCCTCCTTCCCCACTACAGAAACAAACCAACAAACCGTCTGATCAGGGATTCTGGAACTTGGAGAAGCAGATGTGGACATTATCCATCTCTGAGGAGTGTGGGGCACTACGGGTTCCCAGAGGGAGAATCACAAAACCTCAGATAGGTAGGGGGGATCTGCCTTAATCCCATGCTCCAGGGAATCGGCAAGATTCCAGAAGGGAATGGCTGCTTGGTGTCTCTAGGAAGGTGGACCAGAGGAAATATCAAACCAGAGTTTCACCATTGCCAGAGGGTCAGAGGAAAATGGATTAATTATTCTACAACTGAGAGTAGCCACAGAGAAATACCATCAATCGTAAACAGTCACCAAGATCCCTGTGGGCTGCATGGCAGAAGATCAGTAGAAGGACCAGCTGTACACACAGAGGCCCTGACAGTGCCCGAGGATAAAACCAGATGCAAAGGTAGCATGTGGTGATGAACCAGCAGTGACCCATGGGGTCCAGCATCCCCATGCAAACAAGGATTTCTCCACTGATGCCATCTGAAGGACTAATGTGATGCTATAAAAGTATGCACACGGGGGCTTGGTTTGCAGAACACACCAAGCGCACAATCAGTGTAGCTGTTATTCCAACCCAGGTCTTCCCGCCCCCTCCCCTGCTAGGTGGAGAGGGGCCCAGGGGGCTTCGCTCAGAAAGATGAGAGCCTGATGCACAAGTCCTGAGGTACATGCCAAGACCACAAGAGGAGGTAGAGGTTGCACCCCTGCTGATACCTGTGAGCATCCGTTCCTCACTAGACACCATGGAAGCTTTGGTATAAAACACAGTTTCTGTACCAGAGTGGTATTCTAAGAATCCAGCCTTGGTCCAGATGGTGAAAAAACAAGTACCTATTTCTCCCCATGACAAGCCAGTCCAGCTCATAGCACTTCAATAAGCAAAATGTCCCACCGTGGAACCTTCTCCCGCCCTTGAAGAAATGTCCAACAATGTTCTTGAAGAAAAAGGGGACAATTGGTGGGAAAAGCAGCTCCTAATGGAGCTCATGGAGCAAAGCGTGGCTCCTTTGGGACAGCATTTGCCTGCAGCTGAGATGCAGGTGGAAAAGCACATCTCCTGGAAAAATCAACATTTTTCTCAGTCAAAAAACCAAGATCCATAACTTGGATGCCGAGAAAGGCAGTGGGTAGAAGGCTATCTAGGCAGAACATCTAAGGGGACAGGGGTTGACTTTTGAGGCAGGAATGAGCTCTCACTGCTCCAGGGAGGCAGGGAATGGGCTAGCAAGTCCAGTGACCTGGGTGTTGGCTTTTGTCATAAACAGTTGCCCTTTGATGTGGCCTGAGATAGGATGGTCTTTCCCACTGCCATGCAATGCCACCCATCATGAGAAGCCATTGTGCTGGGACGCAGAACAGCGCTTACCTCATTCTCTGCATGAATGATGACTGGGTCCACATGGCCTCCTGTGAGAAGGCATCGGGGAGGAAGGCGGCAAGCATCTTCCTGAACTGAGGAGCAGGGCCGGGCCAAGAAGTGAGCACCGGCTCCAGAGGCCTGTTGGTGTGGTTCTGCAGAAACTTTCCTTCCTCCCTCCCCCGAAGAAATGAGCATTCCCCCTGTGTGGGGGCCCAATATTGTAATTAAAAGCTAACACCTTCAGGAGGGGGGCCTATGTAGCAAAAACCTTAATGTGGGAGGAGGGCCCTCTGTCTAGAAAACCAGTTCTCATAATTGGGAATTAAAAAAAAAAAAAGAAATCTTCCATCTGGGAAAGCCAGGAGCTTTCAAACCATATGTGGAGAGTAGGGTGAAACTGCAAATAGTCCCCAGAGAGAGAATCTGAAAACACATTCACGCATCAATCAGTCACTGGGAGCAGAGATTCAGAGCAGGTCTAACAAATGCAGGGGGCTGGAAGGGATTGGAACTTTCTCTGTCAACAACCGTCTGAAGAAAACCCGGGGCATTTTCTTGTACTTGGACCCCTAGAACTTCCTCTCCTGAGCCCTGGTCTCCAGTCTTCTTGTCCTTTCTTGCAGCCACCTAATGGTCTTGCATTTACTTTTCTTGTTGCTTCAGACAGCCATGGTTTCTGTTGTCTGGACCAAAGACGCTTCACATTTAGACCAGGTACACCCATCACCTGGTCAAAATAAATAGCTCCCCAGACCTAGGTGTTTGTCAGGCATTTCAAGACCCAGAGTTCTCGTGAAATATGAACCGGAATGGTCAGCACGCTAACAAACTGTCCCTAAAGTCTTGAAATGCAAAAGTGAACCTGACACAGAGCCTGTGTGCGCCCATATGACGACAGGAATGAGTTGGCCCTGTCTCCTTCCCAGTGGGATGTGGTGGTCTAGAAGCTTCACGGGCCCACATCTCGTCATGGAGCCAAGACTAGCTGCCTTTGCACACATGGTGAAGAGCACATGGCCAAGGACAAAGCCAGGTCTCCCTCCCCAGGGAGAGGGCAATCACCTTGGTCCTGGGACTGGCCTCTCATGCCAGTCTGATCCTGGGCAACTCTAACTTTCTGAAGCCTCAGTGACTATTGTGACTGGACCTCCCTCCCTCAAGGGCCTGTGAAGATGAGACAGCTGGTGGGGCAGAGCTGCGGGTGGGGCCCACACACGACAAACGCTCAGTCAGTATAACCACGGCTTTCAGGTCGTTATAATGAGGCAGCATGGTGGGTGGTTAGAAACGCCCACCCTGGAGGCAGACTCCTGGGGCCCCAGCCCTGGGTCTTCCACACATAAGCTGGATGAACTCAGACATGTTTCTAAACCACTGTGTATCTCAGCCACCATAACCCGACAATCCCTCTCTTGGGTATTTATCACAAAGAGGAAACACAGAAATCTGCACACAGATGTTCACAGCGGTCTTCACTGGAGTAGCCACAAACCAGAAACGTGCCAGATGTCCTCCAAAGATGAAAGGTTCACATTTAGGATAGATGCTCCTCAGCAATGAAAAGGAATGACCTGTTGATTCACCCAACAACGAGGCTGCATCATCAGAGCACTACAGTGAGTGGGGCAAAAAGCTAATCAGAAAAGGCTTCGCACTGTCGGGTTCAAATGACCCAGTCACAGAGGTGGAGACCAGGGGTCGGGTGGGGAGAAGACGGTCTGAGGGGGACACTGGGAAGACTCCATGGGTGATGGGATATCTCTGTTTCTTGATCGTGGCAGGAGTCATCAGCTATATGTGTGACAGAACCTCACAGAACTATTTACAAAGAGAAAAGTGCATGTATAAGCTGGCAACACCCACAAAGTTCTGTAGGTCAGTTAATAGCAACGAGGTCCATTTCTTGGTGTTCATCGTGGCTCCATGGAGCCACTGGGGGGAAGTGGGGCATGCAGGAGCTCTCAGCACTATTTCTGAAACTTTTATGTGGGTCCAAAATTATTTCAAAAGTTTTTAAAATAGCACCCATTTAGAACTGAACAATTCAGGCAACAGATGGCAGATGGTGGGAACCAGATTTCTAACTGTAGGAGCAGCAATTTACAGATAAGGAGGAGGAGGCGATGAGAATGATCCATGCAGTAGCGATGAGTGAAAGTCAGAGACATCAGTATGGATTCGTGTTTACCTTAATATAGATACAGATGGCTCCGTATGGAAATATGCATAGACACATGTTTATACACAGGTTAGTATACACACATATACTTCCTGACCGTCAACTGGAAGGCTCTAAAAGAAATCACGCCCAGTAGCAATGAGCTTACCTAGCCTCTAGATCTTGGTTTTCAATGTCATTCTCCAATAAAAGGAACCAGGGTTCTTTGCAGAAAGGCTAATTGTAGGACAGAGTCATGAAATACACATGACGAGTGTCTGGAGCATCTTGTAGTGCCATAGAGTAAGGAGGTGCTCAAAAAACAAACAGAAAGACCCCATATTGATGGTGGTATGTCAAAGGAACACAGGAGTCAACCGAAAGAGCTCCCAGTGGCCCAAGTTGGAACAATTTGAGCAAAAAAATAAAGTAATAATGGGTAATAACCTAAAGTGTAAAATACTGAGTCCATGAGTCCATACTGATATAAATGATTCAATAAATTCATAAATCGGGAGAAAAGATAAATTTTCCTTGCCACAAGAATTCCAAATACTGTATGTAAACACTTTGCCTTCAAGGAGGTGAACATAACTCCCTTCTCCCAAGGTGTGGGCTGCCCATAGTGACTTCCCTCCAAAAAATGCAGAACAGACAAGGAGAAAAAATAGCACATTTACAGTGGAGACACCCGATGAACACTACTGTACCTTGACTGTGATGTGATGCAGGTGGCACCTTACCTCTGTGGTCTCCCTCCCCAGTGATAACCACCCTGTAATCGTGCAGAAAACATCAAATTCCAGTAGTGGGGCATTCTACAAAAAACTAAAATGTACTTCTCAAAACCAGCAAAAACATCAAAAATAAGAAAATCTGAGAAATGACCACAGCCAAAAGAGTCCAAGGAGACCTGACAAGAGTGTGAGATGTGAAGCCCTAGATGCATTAGGGACTAGGACTAGGGCATCAGGTAAAAACTTAGGAAACCTGAATTAGCTGGACATTAGCTAATAATAATATATTGATATTAATTGTAACAAATATTCCACACTATGCAAAATGGTAATAACAGGGGTCACTGGGTGTGCAGCTGAGAAAACTCTCTACTATCTTCACAATGTTTCTGTAAACCTATACCTGTCCTAAAAAATAGTCTCTTAGAAATAGCTCCTCCCTGCAAGGGTTAGGATGAGGATTATAGGAATTATTACACCAAATTCTTAGAACGATGCCTGGTGCATGGAAAGCACTCAATAAACATTAGCTATTCTAGTAACTGCCATTTTTCTCATTATTGTGATGAGATCAAAGATATTTTATACAGATGTTTTTCTTAAAGGGAACACTGTTTACATGAGGGGATTACCCTAATACCCATGCTGGTGTGGGACAGGAGTCTGATCCCAAAATTTCTTCCTGGAGGAGAGACGATGCTCTCATCACCAGGGAATCGGAGCAGGTTTGGGTGGGGGGGAGGGGAAGGGTGAGGAAGGGGATCAGCTGAAGTGCAGGGTCTGAGAGGTGGAGGTGGAGGAGATGCCCCTCCTTGACTCTAGAAAGTCAAGCTAGAAATCAAGGTAATCCTGCACAATTCAATGAAACTCGTTAGCCACCTAAATCATGAACACACTTGAGTTACGAGTCACCTTCCTGTGGAGTGGGAGGATTGCAGGGGTCAGGGGGTGCAACTGGCATGATCTGAAGAAGCACAGAGGGATCCAGATGGGAAGGCCTTCTATCAGGCTATCGATCCACTTCTATCTATTGACAAATGTCAGGTTGCATTGCTAGTATTGGTCAATGATTATTGTGGATTATGGTGATGAAGCCAGGCCTCCTTGTAGCAGTAAAGGTGCCCCTCCTCAGCCCTCATTCCCAGGTACAAAGGGCCCTGGCCTGTCAGTGGTTCAGTCCCCTCCCTCTGGGCTCGTTAGCTTCTCAGTCCTAACATTCTGTGCTGCTGTTTGATCCATGCCAGAAGCTAGTCTTGCCTGGGGATGCCCAGAGATTCCAGCCGCAACACCTGCCAGAAGATGACATGATTTGTGCTCACCCTTCAAAATGTCCATCTCTCTGCCCTTTCCTAAGGTTTCCTGGAGCTTATGACAGCACCCTCAGTGGCCCATCCTTCTGCTTTCCAGGACGCATTGCCTGCTTTTCAAACCTGCCAGCATTTGGGACCTGTTTTATAAAACACCCTTATTATGAGCTGTCACAGCACTTGCATTCAGCTGATGTAAATTCCCACACCATGGGTGCAAGAGGGCACCCTGGCTTCATCTCTCCCTGTCCTGGAGATTGAGGACCCAAACTGGGTCTCGCCACCATCTGGGGCTGCTGAAACCTACTCTTTTTCCTGGGCCCCCTGACATTAGGATAGGCAAGCTGATCTGGTGCAAATTAAGTTAAATCTGTACCTGGATTTAACAGCAACACAAGCAGAAAAGAACTAGAAGAAAGGGACATCTCAGAGACAAACAGCACTGTGGAGCAAACACCATAGTGAATCGGTCAGAAGGGGACCCTCAGGGACATCACTTTTCTTTTGTCCATCCCTGTGATTCTGAGCACAGCAAATAATAATAAGCCAAGTATGTGGACCCAGGATGTCTCACCTACCCTGCCTCCACCTGCAGTGAATGGGACTGGGAACCACAACGGAAGCTAGTGGGCCTCATCCAAGGGAGTCTAATGAATTGGACTGGGTGGGGTCTGGGCATCCATGGCATGTAAAGCCCTCAGGTGATTGTCCTGTGTCCCCAGCATCAGTAAACGCTACCCAAACAGTGCTAGTCAGGTTTATTTACGTGCCATCAGGGCACATGGTGAATGCCCACATCAGAGTCTCAGAAGGTACTGTTCCCAGCCCCATGTGAGCAGCAGGCACTGTCCACTGACCCTGAATTCCAGGTGGTTCTGTTCCTCTGCCCCTACCCAGGCACTGGTGAGCACCTGGCTGGTAGTTCACGGGAGCCCTCTGTAGAACCAGCAGCCCCCTCACTGGGCAGCTGACCTCTCTGGTCCCGGGAGAGCTCCAGCCAGCTTGCGCCTGGGACTCCCAGCTCCACGTGCTCCACCCGCACCCCTGCCCTGTGAGGCAGCCCAAAAACTCTCTCAAGGCACCTTATTTGTCTCCCCTCAGAGAATGCTGTCCCCTGCTGTCTGAGGTCTCGAAAAATGTTGCCTCATGAATTTTGTCTACAGTCATTTTGTTGTACTTCAGGTGGAAGTATCCAGTTCCTGTTACTCTATGTTGTCCAGAAATGAGCACTTAGTATATTCTTTGGCCTTTTGTTCAGTATTCCATTGGATAGACATCTGGGCTGTTTCCAGCTTGGGTTATGAGTAAACCTCCTATGAAGATTCAAATGCACGTCTTCTGTTGACCTGTGCCTGCACCTCTTTGGGTTGTACCTAGAAACAAAACTGCTGGGTCATAGGAAGTGTAGCTTAGCTTCCCTAGATACCGTCAAACACACTGCTGCCTCCAAAGTGGTTGCTTCTCAACACGCTCTTGACTTTAGCTCTCCAAGAATGTGTATTACTGAAAGGGTTTCTTCCCCCTGACTTTTGAACCGCGGTAGTCGTTGTTCTCTGTAAAAGAGTGTGTATCACAGTGATTACTCTTTGCTGACTTCAAAGCAGCCTGGACTCTCTTTCCTGCATGGATCAGAGGAAGAAATCCTGCCCATGCATCCTTCATTGCTTCTCACTTGAAATCCTGCTCATCCTGCCAGAACGATCAAGTCTATCCTCATCATTTTATTTTGAGTCTCTATCCTATTTCCGCATCTCCCAAGCACCCATCCTCGCATCCTCTGCTTTGCTATAAAAAAGAAAATCCCTTAAAGAAAATAAACATAAAGGAAAAGAAATCCCCAGATGCACAGCACTTGGGTTTGTCTTTATAACTTCTCTACTTTGTAAAGATCTCTATGAAAACTCTAATAATCCTTCCTCAAATGATCCAGAGTTCATGTTTTCAGAGTGCTCAGAGCTCCACGGGGATTTGCATTCTCAGAAAGGGTGCTACACGCACTCACCTGCATGATTAACATATCACATGCCTTTGAACTAAGGGTGCATTTGCAGGCTCCCTGGCTGCCCTATTGGCTGAGAGCGGGGGACCTTCATTGATTCTAAAACAGTCAAATTAAAGACATGCTGTGTTTTCCCTCTCAGAGATCAATCTAAGCACTTTTACAGAAGCATGGAAATGCTCCTCAGGGTGACATAACATTAAAAGAAAGTCAAAATATACCCACAACAAAATAGTTCAAATTCATCTTCATTTCTAATGCTCCAAAGAGCAAAATGACGTTCTGGTTTTTATGTAGACTAAACTATGCTATGTCAATACTTTGAGCTCAGCAAAAAAATGTTGAGGTGTGTTTGCTTAGCTTTGCTGCCTAAGCAGAGCTGTGAAAATTACCATGGGGCTGGCTCTGGAGTAAAAGATATCAAGTATGTACATTGTCTTCTGCACAGGCTTAGCAGCTGCAAATTTATTAACAGCCCCAGGCAGTCTGGGGGCTGGGGTGAAATTGCAGACACAGTTCACAGTGCTTCTCAAGAAACAGAAACAATGCAGGTCTCCCAAAGACACAAATGGAAACTGATTTGTACATTAGCCGCTAGTCTCCTATGGATCCTGTTCCTAAGAACACTAATGATTTTTTAAAAGGTGTTAGAGAGCTCTCTCTAGTCTCTCACCTTCTCTATCTCCCTCTTTAAACTTTGTCAGTCAAAAGGTAGAATGTTTTAAATTGTAATAGCATGCTGAACTTGAGCCTGATGCTCACATCTATCTTTTTACGGAGCTGAGTGTCAAATATGCAGACAAGACGCTGTCAGCACTGCAAAGACGAAGGAAGAAGAGGGAGAAGCAGGTCTGCTGTACAGAAGACTTTCCCATGACTGGCAGTCTTCCTTCCTGTCTTCTTGCTCCATTGACAGTGACCCTGAATGACCTTGAGAGCAGAGAACAAGCATCTCAGACAGGCATCAAGTGCCACTGCTGCACATAGACAGACAGGGCATGGCTGTTGTGGGCTGCAGGGGACAGAAGCTGGAGAATTCTCTAAGGCCAGCACAGCCACCCAGCTGCCTGTGAAGGACAATGCCTGGGGACAAAGCATCTTCTGAGAGAGGTGTGTCGGAGGGAGACAGGGCCCAGGATCAGCCTTCCCAGGAGGTGTTCCTTCTTGCGGTGGATACCTCTTCTCGCAGAACCATGCCGCTTCCCACATTAATCATCACCATGTTTACCACCAGCTTCCATCAGCCTCCCTGACAGAGCTGTCACGAGCTGCCAACTGTGCCCATCGTCACTATTTGGAAAATTCTGGAGAATGCACAGAATGTAAAGAAGTCACAGATAGTCCTCTGGCTATGTGACAGTTATGGGGACTATGATTTCTGGAGCTTGTCTATTTAAGAACTATGGCATAACAGACCCCAGTTACCATTTTTAGTTGGGGTAGGTCTGTAAAAGCAATTAATTTTCTTCAAACTCACTTTGGAGACTGGAAAGTTCTCAGGAATCCCCTGTAGCTCAGCATCAAAGCTGCCTGTCCTGCTTTAGAGCCTCCCAGAAAACTGACTTCTCTGGTATATGAGGCCCTCAGCTCCATCTCCTGCCAGGTCCCAGAGGCTGCAGAGTGGGGACAAATGACACGGTTCCGCTTCCGATGCAGAGATCACACATGGTATCTTAGGGTCTCAGCCCAAGGATAGCTGAAGAAACTTACTGCATTTAACGAGTCAGTAGCATGTCTCTAGGCCTATTTTTACCACATACCTTATATTACATTATCAAACTGAATGAAAATATTCAATTCTAACAAAGTCACTGCTAAAGGCAGGTGGATTTGGGATTTAATCTGAAATGTTAGCACCTGACTAGCAAGTACTATCTAATTACAGAGCCATTTTACCCTCTTGAAAATGACACTCTTCAGGAACAGTGGACATGGAGCAAAAGATCAATAAGTTGCTCTTATTTAAATGAATCTTAGGTCATAAAAGATGGAATTACTAATTCTGGGGACATAATTGAGTTCTGGGAATTCTCTAACCATTTGGCCTAAGGAAGAAACTTGATGAAATATGTGAACCCTTGGGATAAAGCGGTTGAATTTCTGATGACTCATATAGACAAACATTTCCCCCTTTTATTTAAGCAATCACAGTGCTGACTAGTGAGAAAGTGTCATTTTTTGGCATCCCCTTTTCCTGCAGAGGAAAGGATCAATCCAGCCTTGGGTGAAGGCAGCGGCGGTCTGCATACAGAGGGCACCTTACATCCTCCATGCGTCCTCACCCGGCAGACACAGCTAAACAAGGAGAGTGATTCTCAGTCCGCCCACCCAGGGCGGGAAGGAGGAGATGAGATGAGAGGAGCATATATATATATTTCAAACCAGCCACCCTAGCTTGCTCTCCTGCCCTTCTCTTAATTAAACAATCAGATCCTCGAACTTGACATAAACACCAAGACCAGCACTGGGATCTGAGGAGTGAGCCCCCTTTTTCCAGGCCGGGGAAGGCAAGCCACCCCCTCTGTGTCCCCACACCTTCTTCCTTCAAGGCCGTGGGCGGAGGAAGATGGAGAAAGAGGGTTTGCTTCAATCTCTCTCATTCTTTTAAAAACTTCCCATCTCTTTTCACAGCACCCTTGTAAATGGTTCTGGTGGTGGGTGCAAACAGTAGACACACAGTAAACAGCAATATTTCTGAGCCAGGCTGGAGTTTTGCTCCACAGAGAGGAAATTATTTCTTAAACTGCTTCACTATTTCATTTATTTTCATAATAGAGCCAAACAACCTAGAGAGAACTATCTATCTGGCCTTTGGGCATCCTGTGTCTTCCCTCTAGAGCTTCCATGCACCCAGCTTTCAGTTTGGATCACGAAGTGGTCCCAAATTACCTTCCAATGTCATTGACCAACACGTGCCAATGATGATGAGTGCGTGGTCCTCCTTCTGCTTGTTTTCTTGGGAGCTCACGCCCTTCCCTACTTTCCACCCAGCGGGTTCCCTGGGACTGCCAGGCCCCAGACCGCAGGAAAGGCGATGGTCCCAGCCTGGCGATCAGCTTACCTCCATGTGCTGGCCACTGTGACCATTCCAGGGACAAGGGGGAAGCCCTGTGGATGGCAGGAATGTCCCAAATCCAGTAACAGCAGGAAAAAAGAAAGCACAGTTGAAGCCCTGCTTTCTTGTCTCTCCTTCACCATTCTGTAGTTTTAAGAGTCTTGTGACCATCCCCAGTCTTGCTTCAGGAGTCTTCTATGGGCTTCCTGGCTTAGCTACAGCACCGTACACAAGAGACAATTCAGCACGATGTAGGCCCAAACTCACTCCTGCTCCAAGTGGCTCTGCGACTTACTGGTTTGTAACCTTGGGTAAGTTACTTGACCTCTCTGGACCCCACTTCCTAATCCATAAACAGAGATGACAGTAATATCCACCTCACAGGGTAAGTGTGCAGAATAAATGAGTTAATAATTCTTCGTGCCCATCATCTTCACCACCTTCCTTAGAAATAGTTCTAGGCTTCACGGTTAGATCTATGATCCATTGTAAATTTTTATACAGTACAAGGGAAGGATTGAGAGACATGTCCAATGTCCAATGTGGAATGTCTAGTTGTTCCGAAACCATTTGCTGAAAAGCCCATCCTTTATACTTTGAATTGCCTTTGTACCTTTGACAAAAGTCCATTTTCCCTGTTCGTGTGACTGATTTCTGCACTCAGTTTGTTCCAGGGACTGACATGCATTCTTTTGCAAATACCACTCTGTCTTGATTATTGCAGCTTCATAATAAATTTTAAAATGCGGCAACATGAGTGTGCCAACACTTTTTGCCCTTTAATATAAATATCAATAATATTTATAATATAAGTATAAATTCTAATTTTTCTGCATTTGACTATAAGTTTCAGATCCATTATTTCAATGCCTCAGAAAAATTCTGCTGGTATACTGGTTGTGACTGCACAGAATCTAGAGTCTACAGTCCTAGAGGTGCTTGGGACAGCTGCAAGCTCTGGCCTGTGACTCCCAGTATAAATGTAGACAAATTACTTCACTTTTCAAAGCCTCAGTGTCTCCATGGGTAAAATGGGGAAAGATTTCCCACCTCTAGAATTACTGTGAGCACTAATTCAGATAAATGCCTATAAAATAAGTAGAGCACTTACATATTAAGTACACAGTAAAAATCTCCTATATACGGAGGTTTTTAATATTGCTCATCTACTAGGTGCTTCATCCTTTTTGCAATGAGCCAGTGCTATTCTGAAACCACTCACTGCTCATCCACCATAAGGAGTACCGAGGCTATTGCTTCGAATACAGAGCAGGCCTCTTTTCTGAGAAGAATGCATTTGTGGAAATGGAAAATAATTCCAAATTTGCATAATTCTAATTTAATCCTCCTAAAGAGTGGCAAGTGGATCCCTGTATTAGTCAGTGGTACTGCCGCTGCAATTAGATCTGTACGTTTCAAAGCTCTACCACTATAGTAATCATTACCTTTTTTGTAGAACTGCTTTTCTAAAGCACACCATAAAGTGAGATTGTGTTAACATAGTTACACCAGTTATGATTATCAAAAGTCATATTTGTACCAAATGTCAAATTCTATATGGCAAATCTGCCTTCCCACCTAACGTGGCCAGAGACTTTGATTTCAGTTTTGAAAAATCAGATATTTTGCTTTAGAAATGTTTTCCAAGCTGCCCCTAAACCTGGAAGAACTTTCCCCCTTGGCTGTCACAGAACCATGGTGAAGACATAAGGCCCTTGGATTCTCTTTCTTACAGGCTAAATGGGGCCTCCTGGTAAACCCTGAGTCCTAAAAGAGCTCAGAACTTTACATACTACCTCACCTCCCTTGCTAAGCTCATTTGAAGCCAACATGAACTTCCTGGAGCTTCCAAGTGTTTTGAGCAATAACTAACCTTTTCAAACACACACACACACACTTACAGACACACAAGTTTGACAACTGGAATCCTCTTCAGTTGCTGCTATTACACCCAAGGGAGTTCTCAAATGAACATCTTTCCACACTTTCAAACTCTGTTCTGAAGCTCAAAATATTAACACCATCCCATTTCACCTAGGGCATGGGAGAACAGGCCCTCTTACAAACTTCTTGTGGGGATGTAAATTGGCTTAACTTTTTGAATGCCTTTTGACAATACCTATAAAAACCTTAAAATGCATTCTAATTTGCTCTCAGGAATATACCGAATTTATATTTTCACAGGCAACCAAGACTGTATTCACAGGAATGTTTATTAGTGCATCATTTGAAGGAAAATGTAATTGGAGCAGATGTCTGTGTAAAGCAACATTAGCCATTCAGTAAAAATGATGAATATTTATTTGCATAGTAACTATGGCCTCATTCATTCAACTAACAGATATTTATTGAAGACCTATTAGGAGCCAGAAACAGTTCCTGTCATCAGCTTACTGCTCTGAATAAGACATATTCATAGTCTTTTTCTCTTGAAGCTTATCTCATAATGAAGAGAAAGGGTATTAGATAGTTAGCAAAGAAACAGACACCTTCATTTCAGGTTGAGATAAATGCTATTAAGGAAAGTTACAGAATGATGTGACAGAAAGTGACCATGTGGGGCACCTTAGACCAGCAGGTAACCCCACTTGGATCTCACATCACCTTCTGGGCAGTTTGTGGCTTGGAGCTCACATGCTGAGATGATTCAGGGCTTTCCCCATCTAAATAGTCTGTCATTGGAGCCAAGATAAAGGAATGCTCAGAATGGTCTGCAGCAGTCAGGGAAGGCTTCCTGCAGGAGGAGTAAATGAAGGCATCATTGCTCTGTCTAGAGGAATGGGAAGGATTCCTTAAAAACATCCTTCAAGTACAAGATATCCTATTTTTTTATCCAGCTACAAAGCTGCAATTTTGATTTGGAAATCTTTGGAAGGAACAGGAGTTATTATTATTCAGCTCAGTTATTTTTAAGCTGCCTGCGGACCACAAATGAAAATTATAAATTGATTTAACAGCATGCCTGTGTTGTGCATGGTCATTTTTTTCTGCTTGCATTTATACTTTCATGAATTCATTCCAAGGACACACCATGCCAAATTTTCCATCATAATTGTGCATCTGATCTTATGAATCCACTTTCAAATATTAATATGCGTCAGACCCAGTCTCATACAGAGATGCTAAGACATAATAGTAAAATGTGGCCATCTAGCCCTGAGCTGAAGTAGCTCACAACCTAAGGGCACAGAAGACAGTCAACAATTCGTGGCTGGTCAAGGAGCCATTACCATAGAATTGGGCAGTTCTGCTCTGGGAAAGACAAGGTCAGTAAAGTCCCCAGCGTGGGGATGGTGGTGGGAAAGCTGGAGGAGACGGGAGTCCCGAAGAAAGGGGTGGGCCTCATGTCCTGGAGGTTGGGACACACCCAGACCAGGGCTTCATTATGAGTCTCCGTGTTTATTAAAATGTATACAAGCTAACAAAATCATGCCATATTGTAAATGCCTACAAATTAATGTTTTTTTAACATATACTCCCAAATAGAATGATGGGCTTTTGAGATAAAGTTAAATGATTATATGTGAGGCCCTCTGTGAGTTTCAGACTGGATAAATTTCCCCTCTGCCACCTTCCTTCCCACCCCCATGATAAGCCCTGGACACTTGAGTAGCCTACCCATCTCAGATTGGGTCGTTTGGGCCAGACAGATGTCATTGCAAAATTGCTGATTTAAACCAGAATCTAAACGAGAATAAATCACCATTAAAACTACAGTGTCTTTATTCAGAATGTGAAGGTCACAGAACACGCTATTTCATTAAACATCTGTCCATGATTGATTCATAGATGAATCAAAAGGAGTCTAGGCCTCCTCTCGCTGTAACCTACAGAGGAGGGGTGAAAATAAATAGTTACCACAGTATCACTTTCTATGACACCATCATCCTATTATTCAACTTGGCATGCTGGTTTCAGAGGCACCCCTGTGATCAATTAACAGTGAATTATTTATATTAACAGCTGCTGCAAAGTGTTTCCCAGATGCTGTTTCATGGGAGACATCTAGTACTTTTCAAAGTTTGCCTCAGGCCCATGTAAGTAACCAAATTCAGTATCTAAATGAGAGATCACACACAGAGTCCCTCTGCATGAAAGACGAAAACATCAAGCCTTAACCAACTGATTTCAGCTGTGAGCTTGCAAGATCGAGGACTCTGACTTGCTACTGTGCTCTGAGCTGATGTGTAAACACATGTGATAGGTTCTCCCCAGGAGCTGACCTCTGAGAGGCAGTGGTGGGTTAGAATTCCCCACATACACAGGCAAAGTCACAAGATGATGGCACTCAAACACCTCACTCCTTTTCTGAAATACTGTTAAGGGACATACACACTTTCCTATTAACCTAACCAAAATCTACAGGAAGCCAAAACAGTAACTCCATACAACAGATGGGTTGAGGTCATGTGGATTTTTCTCCTGGTTCCCGCACACATCAGAACATGCCCATTCAGGGTCCGCCCTCTCAAGTTCCAGCTCTTTCATTCCCAAGGTGAGCTCCGTCCCAGAGAAGATGTTTGGGTGACATGTTCAGCAATGGTTAATGCGTTGGCCAAGTGCAGATGGCAGATTTTCAAGTGAATGAGCATCTCTGGGAATTAAAAAAAAAAAAAAACTCAGAAAGGGACAACTTTAGGAGTGGTCACAAATGTGCCCTCGTATTGCCTGGCAACTTCAGGCCAAAGACAGTAGTCATCTCAGGCACTGAGCTGATGTCCACTGGGGTGCTTTTTCAAACCCGTCAGTTATTTTTAGTCCTGCTAACCGAAGCTTTTCAAAGTTAGCTCACCCCTCCTCACCCCATCTTGTCCGGGGTTGCTGAGCAGGCAAGGGATGAGGGAGAAACTCATGGACTCACAGTGCTTTTTAAATTGCCTGGATGGTTTCAGATCTGAGAGCCAATGCACATCTCCTGGGAAAGTCAGATAGCAGCCAGTGCACACATGCACACACATGTGCACGCACACAGAGATGCACATATACACCTGCACAAGCATGCTCTCCACCCGGGGTTCCTTCCATTTTCCATGCCACCATGGCTCCCTCATCTCTGGGTCCACAGCTTCCATGGCAGGTTCTTCTCCTGGGAAACAGAACCAGAGGATAGATATAGATAAACAGAAAGAGATTTGTTATGAGGACTGGCTCACACGACTTTATGGAGGCTGAGCAGTCGCACCATCTGCCGTCTGCAGGCTGGAGAACCAGGAAAGCCAGTGGTATGAGTCAGCCCAAACTCAAAGACCTGAGAGGCAGGAGTGCCCGTGCCAAGGGTGGGAGGACGGACATCCCGGCTCAAACAGGGAGCCAATTTGCCCTTCCCCTGCCTTTTTGTTCCATCCTGGCCCTCAGAGGGCTGGCTGACACCCCCACACTGGTGAGGATGGTCTTCTTTACTCAGCCTACTGGTTCAGAAGCTAATCTCTTCCAGAAATGTTAGGCAGAAAGATAGAAATGAGCGGAATGAAAAGGAGAGAGGGACCCCCCCGAAGAATGACTCAGGGAGTTGGTCAGATAGATCCAGAGAGCCAGAAATGACTCAGAGAGCTAATCAGATGAAACCACAGGGTCCAAGAGTGACTCGGGAAATGTCCAGGGTCCCCCCAGATTAGAAGCATCAGAAGCACAGGCACAGCCCCTGTCCTCATTTCACCAGTCAGAACCAGCCTAGAGAGCTCACAGCTGTCCATCAAGGACCTCTCTGCCCTGCCAAAACCACATAAATGAAGCCTCAGCATGAGCATCTGGGCCTGTCCCACCTTAGGCAGGCCCGCTCTGTTACTCTCTGCAGAGCGCATTAAAACTTACTTTGCCTTCTTGGCTTGATCGTTTGTCTCACTATACCTGACTTCCCTGTGACAATGAACAGAGTTCCTTCCTTCCTAACATATTCACCCAAATATACATACCCAGATATAATGTTTACCAGCGATGTGGGCATCCCTAAGTCCAGTCAGGTTGACACATAACATTAATCATCACAAACAGAAAAACCAGCCACAAAGATGGTAAATCAGCTCTCTAGTCAGTTGCCTGGCATGGAGACAAGAGAATTTTACAAGTCAACCCCTACTGTCCATGCACATCTTTATGTTGCTGTGCCTTCTGTCTGGAACATTCTTCCCCCAAGTATCCAGATGGCATTGTCGTCAGCTCAAACGCCCCTGCTTTATTTTATACTATGTTGTACTTAAATACATGTTTATTCTCAATCTCCTCTCAATAGCATGCAAGTTCAAAGAAAGTAAGGATTTTATCCACTGCCATTTTAGGATCATGATTCTCAAATGTTAGGATATATCTGGTGATTCTCGAAACTCCATCATAACAGATTTCCACACTTCTAGAGTTGCTGCTACAGTGGGTCTGGGGTGGTACCTGAGGGTCTGCATTTCTAGCAAGTTCCCACATGACACTGATGCCGCTGGTCTAGGAACCACACTTTGAGAACCATTGCTCAAAAAATTCTTGGCACATAGCAGGTGCTCAATAATTATTTGTAAAGTGAACAAATGAATGAATGCACTATGGATTTCCTGCTTATTGATAAACCTCTGTGGACACACCCAACAACATGCTCTCCTCCCACAGCATCTTTCCCGTGGATGTAAGGGGGGCAGGCCATGCCAGACTTGGGAGGTCAGGACTCCATTCCCACGGCCGTGCAGATACCCCTTCTCGATAAAGGAGCTTTTCATCTCAGCTCTGGTAAATCATTCTACTGCAGATGGTTATAGCTGCATTTAAGTCTTTTTAGTACCATCATCAAGGTTCCCCTCAAGGAGGACTTTCTTTTTTATGTTTCAAGAGGGATATGATCACTCTGTTCATAATAATGAAAAACAAGAAACATCCTAAATACCCAACAACTGAGTAATAGTTAAGTAAATGATGGTGTAGCCATATGCTGGCATATCATTCAGCCATAAAAATTATGTTTACACAGATTGTTTTAATAGCTGCAGTAAAAAGGATTTTATATAATACCATAAAGAATAATGTTGGAATAATAGTCTCCTTGAAAGCTGGCTTCAGCTGGGGTAGGTGCGGCACCCTTGCTCTGCAAGATCAGTGGCTTGGAAGCGGCAGCCATTGCACCTGGTGACATGCACGCTCTGTGGGTTTGGCTTGTGAAGTGGAACAGGCTGTTTGACTGGATACAGGGAAGACAGGAGAGAGAGGGGGCAGTGACGGGGAGGGAATGGCATGGCATGTGTCCCCCACCTGGACTCTGGGCCCAAGTTTTGTTTCTGTATTTGTAAGAGAATAGGCCAATTTCATAATAATCTAAGAATAATAGTTAACGTTTTAGTAAGCTCTAACCTTGTGCTGGGCACAGCGCTCTTCTAAGATCTATGCATGTATTAATTACCTCTCATTTTTTCAGGGATCCAATTATTTCCAGAAAAAAAAAATAGAACAGTCTTTATGAAACACTCTGTGTAGCTGTGGAAACAAACAGGCTGCTATTCATCAAATGCACTCATGTGAATGTGCGAGTTAAAAACAGAAATTCCTCTCCTGTGAAGTCTTATGTCCTGCTGGGGGAAAAGATGACAAATAATAAGTAAGCAAATGATAAAGGATATTAGAAAGCAGCAAGTGCTAAAAAAACAGGAGATAAGGCAGGGCAAGAAGGACTGACAATTACAGCAGTTATGTCTGGGAGGTAGGATTATGGGTAATTTCTATTCTATTTTAGACTAGTTTTATAAATAATCAGCAACATGCTATATTCAGAAGTTAATTTTTGAAACACTAACATTTTCAGAGAAGCCACAAGACAAAATAGAAACAGTCTTACCAGGCTGTTGGTCATGGTTCTCATACTTACTAGCAGAATGACCATAAGCAGCAGAAATTTTCTTCTCTGTAGCAAGGGGAATTACTTAAAGATTAAATGATGCAACATCTGTGTATCCATGAGGCATACTTTTGACTACAGGTAATAAAACTTGACCACAGTAGTTTAAATAATTAACAGGTTTGTTTTCTTTACACAGCAAGGTGCCTGGGAACAGATGATTTTAGCATGGCTCAGGGACTCATGATGTCTGGACCAAGAGTTTTCATTTTGGGGCCCTTAAACTCCTAGTTACAATATGACTGCTGCAGCTCTAGCCATCACAGTTACATTCAAGGCAAGAAGAAGGACAAAGGGAGAGAAGTAATGATCAGCAAATCAAATGCTTTTACAAAATTGTACTTCTGCCTCATAGGCTAAAATTTGGCCATTGCAACTAAAAAGTGATGAAGGAGAAAGGAATGAGATAATGGGTGTTGCATAATCCAATGACCACTTTTTTCCAATCTGTACACAAAAGCATTGCACCTGGTAGACAGGAGACAATCTATAAATGAGGACTATTACTATAATCAGATGTTTTTAAAGAGTCACCTTTGTTTTTAAGAAAGACAGTTTAGAGTGCGTGTTTTAACCACCACTTTCTCCTGTAGGTATCCCCAAGGCAGCTTGTTGCAATTATTATGTTCCACTCATCAGCACTTGATAATGGGTAGATTTTGTCCAATCTGCTCACAGTCACATCAGCTGAAGCCATTTCCAAGCCATGAGCAGCTGCATGGCTAAGCTGGGGATATATGAGGTTAACTTCCAAGAGGCCAAATGGTTACTGAGGACTTCCCAAGGAGATTCAGCCCAGAAAGCACCACAGCCTCTATCACCCAAACCCCACAGCTACGAAAGCCACCTCATAGGCTAAAATTTGGCCCCTGCAACTAAAAAGTGACAAGGCATCCTACAGTGTCCCTGGGCACCAGCCATCTCCTCTTTTCTGAACATTTCTAAGAGCCCCTAACTGCCTCCCTGACCCTTTTATGGCTCTGCCACAGCAATTGTTTTAAATCGCAAATCAAATTATGCCACTCTCCCACCTAAGAGCCTTCAATCACACCCTATCGCATTTTTTTTGAATTAACATAACAACATTGTGGTTTCAGGCATACAACACAATGGCTTGATACTTGCATGTAGTGCAAAATGATCATCATAATGAGTTTAGTTAACATCCATCACTATACACAACTACAAATTTTTTTTCCTTGTGATGAGAACATTTAAGATTTATTCTCTTAGCAACTTTCAAATATGCAATATAATATTGCTAGCTCTCATCACCACGCAGTACATTACAGCCCCATGATGGATTCATCTTACAGCTGGAAGTTTAAACCTTTTGACCCATTCTTTACATATACATTTTGTTCTAAATGCAATGCAAGAATAAGACAAAGAATGAAGAAAGCAAAATAGTGCATTGTTCAAACTGTCCGCCCTAATCCAGCCCTGTGTTGCTGGTAGTTTTCAAGAATGGTATTGCGATGTTTCATATCATGGAGGGACCAGAGCCCAAGTGTTACCTAAATAAAAATTAGATAAAAACAGAGCAGAAAATATTTGTATTTATAAAATGTTATATAAAGAATCCCGAGCGTGGTCACTGAGGGCCCACGTGGCCAGCCCCAGCCCCGTCCCCACCTTGACCCGGCGGCCGCCCTGTGCACGGTCACTGCACTCACTCATCCAGCCCAAAGCCACGTTCCGCCTCCAGGAAAGGGGTCTTGTCTTCAGACTCCTCCACATAATGAGGGCTGGGATCCCAACTGGGCACAGACTAGGTTCACTTGCTGATGAGCTTTGAGAAGAAAGCAAAATCTTCAGAGAAAGGTGGTTTGGGCCCTTTTGGGAAGACGTGTGTGGGTCACAGGTGGGACGAGGTGGCAACTGCCAGCACCCACAGCACCAAGAGCCAGGGAGCCACAGCGGTTCTAAGCAATTCCTCAGCCTCAGCTTCAGGGAAGGCACCCGCCGTCGGCCTCAGCTCGTCTCTCCTCCAGACGCCAGGGCAGGGAGCACCCGTCTCCACAGGTGATGTGGTTGCCACTCCTGGCCCAGAGGTAGACCGTGAACCCACTGAGGAAACTAGCTGCAGGGCTGTCCCCTCCCTCATCCACCATACGGGACTTGGCACAAAAGGAGCCCACGCACAGCTCTCCTCCGGAAGCAGGGGGAACGCGTTTAAAGGGCAAGGAGCCCAAGTTGCTGTTGAATCAGACACAGGCCCTTCTCCTGGAGCACAGAGAGGCACTTGGCAGGGCTGCTGCGTCCACCCTATGCCCAGGGGCAGCCTCCATCCCCTGTCAGTCCCCATGTGCTGGGTTAGCAGGAGGGGACCTGGGTGGTGAGCACCATCTGCCTCATCCTCATTATTCATTCCACCCCTGCACCCTCTGCCATACAAAGAGCAGAAGGAACCCTCCACATTGAAAGCCAGGTGTTTATTTGCTCATATAGTCATTCAACTCTTATTTATTGAGCATCAGTTAGCTGTCAGACAGTGGGATCACAGCAATGAGCAAAGTGGCTGGAACTCCTGCCTTCATGGAGCTGAATTCTTGTGGAGTATGTAGAAAGAAAAATGGGAAAAGAGGATGCTTTAATAAAACTTCCATTCCCAAAATATAAGGTGAACCAAAAGACAGAATGTAATGTGCATGGGGTATGCCTCAGAAGCAGAACAGCTGCTCCAAGAGCACCAGCGGCTTCGAAAGTGCGCGACATCCTTAGTCACTAGGGAAATGAAAATCAAAACCACTATGAGATACCATTTCACATCCATCAGGATAGCTATAATCCAAAAGATGAACAATAACATGTATTGGCTAGGATGTGGAAAAACAAACCCTCACACGTTGCTGGTGGGAATGTAAACTTGTGCAGCTGCTCGGAGAAACATGTTGGCAATTCTTCAAAAAGCTAAACATAAAGTTACCATATGACCCAGAAATTCCACTTCTCGATATGCACCCAACAGAATTGAAAACATATGTCCACGCAAAAGTGTGTACACAAATGTGCAAATCATCGTTATTCATAATAGCCAAAAATTGAAACAAAATGCTCCTCAACTGATGAATCAATAAACAAAATGTGGTATTTATCCATGCAATGGAATATTCTCCTGCCACACAAGGAATGGAATACTGATACATGGTAGGACATGATGAATCTTGAAAACATTATACTAAGTGACAGAAACCAGACACAAAAGGTTATCATAGAATTCTATGAATCATTGTATCATATGATTGCATTAACATGAAATATCCATAAAGACTGATGACTAGTCACCAGGGGCTAGGGGTTGGGGATGGAAAATGACAGGTGATGGGGAAATGACAATATTCTGGAATTAGTGGCAATGGTTGTACAATTTTGTAAATATACTAGAAATAACTGAATTGTACACTTTAGAAGGATGCATTTTATGTCATGTGAATTATATTTCAATAAAACTGCAGTTTAGACGGTAAGAAGAGACAGTTCTCCAAAGAAGTTCAGATGGCCAACAGACACATGAAAAGATGCTCCACATCACTAATCATCAGGGAAATGCAAATTAAAACCACAATGAGATATCACCTCACACCAGTAAGGATGGCCAGCATCGAAAAGACTAAGAACAACAAATGTTGGCAAGGATGCAGAGAAAGGGGTACCCTCCTACACTGCTGGTGAGAATGTAAACTAGTTCAACCATTGTGGAAAGCAGTATGGAGGTTCCTCAAAAAACTAAAAATAGAAATACCATTTGACCCCAGAATCTCACTTCTTGGAATTTACCCAAAAGATTCAACTTCTCAGATTCAAAAAGACATATGCACCCCTATGTTCATTGCAGCACTTTTTACAATAGCCAGGATACAGAAGCAACCTAAGTATCCATCAGTAGATGAATGGATAAAGAAGATGTGGTACATATACACAATGGAATACTATTCAGCCATAAGAAAGAAACAAATCCTACCATTTGCAACAACATGGATGGAGCTGGAGGACATTATGCTCAGTGAAATAAGCCAGGCGGAGAAAGACAAGTGCCAAATGATTTCCCTCATTTGTGGAGTATAACAATGAAGCAAAACTGAAGGAACAAAATGGTAGCAGACTCACAGACTCCAAGAATGAACTAGTGGTTACCAAAGGGGAGGGGTGTGGGAGGGCTGGTGGGGAGGGAAGGAGAAGGGGACTGAGGGGTACTATGTTTAGTACACATGGTGTGGGGGTCACGGGGAAGTCTTTGTAGCACAGAGAAGACCCATAGTGGATCTGTGGCATCTTGCTGCACTGATGGACAGTGACTGCATTGGGGTACAGGTGGGGACTTGATAATATGGGTAAATGTAGTAACCACATTGTTTTTTCATGTGAAATCTTCATAAGAGTGTGTATCAATCATACCTTAATAAAAAATAAAAAATATAAATAGATAGATAGATAGATAGATAGATAGATAGATAGATAGATAGATAGATAGATAAAGCTGCAGTTTAAAAACACCTCAGGGCATATCTGATAGATATTTTCAAATTACATAATTTGTCTTAAAAATCATGACAACTCCTTTGTTGCAAACATCCTTTTTTTGAACGTCTTGGCCACAGGAGATAAGAGGGGCCCTAAGACAGTAGAATTCTGGTTAACAAGAATTTATTCTTTCCCACAGTCTCACATAATAACTTCAGTCTGGCAAACAGGAAAATGAGTGCCCTCCACCCATCAAACTTCCTGGCCTCTTTTGTCTATCATTAAATGGAACCCAGAGCTATAACTTACTCTACTGCCATTCCATGGTGTGACTTTGACATTAAAACATTTATTTTATCATTAGAAATATATTCCCCCAGATCCTAACTCAGAAGAATCTTTCACCACTAGTCATAACATAGGTGACACGGACTCATGACAAATAGCCGCAGCAGAGAGTATCTCAAGTTTTCTGTCATTGTCCCACTTTAACACGGGAGCGATCCTCCACAGCCTGTCAGAACACGGAGCTTTCTGGACGTACATTCCAATCCAAATGATAAATCTTCCTTGCAAAGATTACAGAAGTTAGCCAGGGCCTCTCTGCTGTGGCTGCTCATGAGAATCACCGAGAAGGTTTTTAATAATGCCATCGATTGGGTCTCATCCTATGACAATGGAATCTTTGGGGATAGGTCCAGGCAAGATGATTTTTTAAAGCTTCTAAGATTATTCATTGTATCATGCAGCCAGAGTGGAGAAGTGCTAATTAGATCAAGGTAAAATCAAGAAAAAGCATATTTGAGCATGAGGTGGATTTAGTTAGTGAGAGTGATGCATATTTCAAAGTCATTCTTCTGCTAACATCAGCTGTCCTCACTGATGTCCGGTCCATGAATTCAAATCAGCCTGGGAAGCAAGGCTACTCAGAGGGTCTCTTTGGCATTTGCCATCTCCAACAGTCATAGAAAAGACAAAGATAAGGCACAGGGCTGCCAGACTCATGAATACCAGGCCCCCCCTCTTTCCTGGGTCTCCTCTGAGTGGGCCGTCTTCTCCAGGGACACCAATGTCCACAATGACACCACCATTGCTTAGATGGCAAGCACCAGGAAAGGTAAATGGTAAACACCAATTTGGTTGAAACAAAATTAATTCCTGAGACTCAACCCAAAGAACCTTCATGTCACTCCATGCATAGAAGTCAAGGGTGCATCCTAAATATAACCAGCCTAAGCCTGGGCACACATTGCCAGAAGGGTGAGAGGCAACAGTTGTTTTATTTATACTGATGACATATTCCCTAACTCAGAATCAGCCTTACCCCCTTGTGAAGACCCTCGACCATAGGCTAGAACCATCCAAATAACTCTTGCCCCAAATTCTGGTTCATCTGTCCAGCAACAATGCCTGAATCTCTGCTAGTAACTTTGTTTAAGGACTTTGTTGATCCATGTGGGTTTTGGCTGATGCTTCCCAAGTTTTTACTTAACCAACTTCTTCATTCAAATGCCTTTGTTGTTGGGCAGCTGCATCTGGGGAGGTTTCTCCCTGTGCACTAGGTGAAACTTCAGCCTGGACAAGGGGAGGGTTCTTGACTCTGAATGAGAAAGAATTCTCAAACAGTTTGGACAATTGTAGGTAAGGAAGGAATTCATTAAAGCGAGAGTGACAGTGAATGGGAGCAGCTCTGCAGGCAGCAGAGAGCAAGGAAGAGCAGGGGGAGGAAAGGGAAGCTCATTGAACTCCTGCTCAGCATAGGGCAAATCCCTTGCCAACTCCTAAAACCAGGGTCACTTGGTGCCCACTGCATGGCATGGGAACTAAGTCTCTACCACCCCAGGACTTGGGGGAGCTACAGAGCACTGGATAGAGTGAGATTGTGTTCTGAGAACTTCCCAAAGGCAAAGAAAGGAGATTTTCAGGCAGGCTACTAAAGGGCATGATTGTGCAGCTGCAGTCCTGTCTGGGTCACCCAGGCGATGGGCACTTGCACAGCCAAAGCAGGGATCTCAGTAACCCCTCCCTATTTGTCTGGAGTAGAACAGAGACAGAGTGGAGACTTGTGCTTAAGTCTGGAAAACTGAATGAAATAGAAAAGTAACAAAGATACTTAACCACTAGAAGAGCACAGAGACAAGACACAGGAAGTTAAGCAGTGAGAAGTCTTTATTTAAGGCAAAAAGTACACACTCAAAGAAAGGGCAGTGCAGGAAACCTCAGAGAGAAAGCACACTTAAGGGTTTAGGGCTTGGGGTTTTATAGGGCCCTTTGGGTAGGGATCAGCATATGGCATGAAGTATACAGATGATTCATAATTCCTTTGAGGTGTTGTCTTAAGAATAGGGTTATTTAGGTGACTGTGTTGATCTGGATCTCAGCATTGTTCATCCACTTTATCCATTTGTACTTCAGAGTTCAATCTCCTATCTGGTTACAAAATTACTTAATTGAGTAAGGGACTGGAAGAACAGGAAGAACAGTATATAGATTAAGCTAAAGAATAAGCTGGGCCATTTTTGTAGGCTAAGTAGATTTTATAATGGCATTAGCCCTGTCTCGTGTCCCTGCTCTACCTCTCTTTAGTATTCTATTCTATTCTGCCTCCCCATCCAGCTTGGGGCAGAGGTGGAAACAAGACAGCAGGAACCTGTTTTGTTTAGTAACAAGATTTTACTAATTGCATCCCACTATTAATTATTCTGCAATGTTGAAATGAATTGTTCAAGCTCACTGGAGAAAGACATGCAAAACTAAAGTGACTTTGGGTAATTCATAAATTCTTACGTGATTTCAGTTTTATATCACTTAATTTAGGGTCCATCTTACCATGGATTGTGTCTTATGATATTCAATGTTTGGTTTTTAGTGCTATATAAAATACTGTTTTCTTTCAGAGAAAACCCAGAAATGGAGCTTGGGTCTGTTTGTTTATGGAATGTATAATTAGAGATTAAGCTGTTGGACACAGACTCTAACATCTGTGTGAGCACCAGGAAGGCAGGGGACTCTCCCTGGAGGAGGTGGGACTGAACACAATAGTGTTTCAGTGTGAAGAAGTGAGGTATCTCCCCCAAACCATCTTTCAGATTTGTCACGAGTCCCCACCACCCCCATTCCTCAGGACAGTTTTCTCTCTCCCAGATGACAGTCTGGAGAGGGCTGCCCCTTCTCTTTTGCTTTTTTGGAGGAGGAAAAATGTTCCTCTACCCTTTAGGCTTCTCCTAGATGGTCTAAGAGTCAAATTGACATAAGATAAAGTCACAGCAGAAAATCAAATTGAATTACTTATGAAGGGGGGATCCACAAAGACATGAGGTTCTGAAGGCAGTCAGGGACAATGAGGCGTGTCTGTCCTCCTGAAGTGAGGATGAGGGGGATGGGTCTGGGGCTTCAAAGAAAAGGAAGACCACCCACAGGAAGACAGAAGAGTAAATGTTTGGTAAACAAATGTCTGCTGGTGTATAATGTGGCAGGGAGGTCACAGAGAGGGCTGTACAACACAGAGAAGAAAAGTAGTGAATTCTACAACATCTTACTACCCTATGGACAGTGACTGTAATGGGGTATGTGGGGGGGACTTGGTGATGGGAGGAGTCTAGTAAACATAATGTTCCTCATGTAATTGTAAATTAATGATGCAAAAAAAAAAAAAACACATACACACACAAATACTCTTGCCTTTGTGGAAGTTACAGGCTAGTATATGCTCTTGGCATAGTCATCTAAATATAATACAGCAATCTTTGTTAATACTTCAAAATTCTAATTCTTTTGTAAAAACTAATTATTCAACACTGATGAACAGTGACTGTAATGGGGTATGTGGGGGGGACTTGGTGATGGGGGGAGTCTAGTAAACATAATGTTCCTCATGTAATTGTAGATTAATGATACCTAAATAAATAAATAAATAAATCAAAACTAATTATTCAAAACCATTTTACCCTTTCTATTATATATTTAGTTGGCTATATGTCTGCATGTCCTTTTCTTTGTACACTTAAATATTCAAGTTGCATTCTCAAGAAAAGTCCATGTCTATTAAATCACTTTGTAAAGTGCCCCATATGGAATCTGTATCTATCAATGTCCTCCATTTTTACTAAATATTTCCATGGGCCACACCTTTTAGCAAATGTCACAAAAAAAAAAAAATGTCTGCTGAGCCTCACAAAGCAATGGGACCAGGGAGGAATTTTAACAGACTTTGCTAAATTCCTCCTTGTCTACCTCCCCAGGTCTTAATACCTAGGCTCAGCAAACACTTTGTTTGCCAAATATTTACTCTCTCATCTTCATCTTAATGGCCTTCCTTCCCTTTGAAGCCCCAGGCCACCAACCCCTTCTCCTTAGTTCAAAAAATAAATGCCTCTTGGCCTTTCTCTGGAATTTCCTGTCCCTGTGGATCCCTTTAAATATGCAACTCAATTCGATTTTCTTCTGTGAATCTCTCTTGTGTCAATCTGATTCTTTTTTTGTTTTTTTTTTTTCTGAGGGCATCTCCCACATTTATTCATCATATGATTGTTAACAACAATAAAATTCTGTATAAGGGACTCAATGCACAATCATTAATCAACCCCAAGCCTAATTCTCAACAGTCTCCAATCTTCTGAAGCATAATGAACAAGTTCTTAGATGGTGAACAAGTTCTTACATAGTGAATAAGTTCTTACATGGTGAACAGTGCAAGGGCAGTCATCACAGAAACTTTCGGTTTTGATCATGCATCATGAATTATAAACAATCAGGTCAATTATGATTATTTGTCTGATTTTTATACTTGATTTATATGTGAATCCCACATTCCTCCCTTATTATTATTTTTTTTTTTTAATAAAATGCTGAAGTGGTAGGTAGATGCAAGATAAAGGTAGAAAACATAGTTTAGTGCTGTAAGAGGGCAAATGTAGATGATCAGGTGTGTGCCTATAGACTAAGTATTAATCCAAGCTAGACAAGGGCAACAAAACATCCATGGATGCAGAAGATTTCTCACAAAACAGGGGGGGGTGAGATTCTAAGCCTCACCTCTGTTGATCCCCAATTTCTCACCTGATGGCCCCCCTGTGACTGTGCCTGTCTTAGGTTTTTCCTCCCCTGAGGAATCTTACCTGTCTCTGGCTAACCAGTCATCTTCCGGGGCCATACAGGGAAATGTAAAGTTGGCAAGTGAGAGAGAAGCAATATTGTTTGAAAAGGTTAGCTTTTTACTTTTTTGAAGATTTATGCCCTGTGGCTTCTATGCCCAGCATTTGTCTTGAGGTATCTTTACCACTTGGAAGAATTATGATACTCGGTAATTTCAATATGAGGCACGAATTCTACTTAGGGGTTATAATTATGAAGGAAGAAGAGAAGCTATAGAAGTAGCAGATGGAAGAAAACATGGAAAGATTGATTATTTCTTTGACATATCTTCTTGTAGAGTAACATAAGCATGTATAGGTTTTAAACTACTAATTAAATTGTGCACATACATTAACATAATAGGAATACAGCTACATAACAAAAGCAGACCTACAATTACCAGCCATATCCAGTGAAACTAAGAAAACCAGTTAGGTACCCTAGGCATTTGTGAAAACTTATCAATCATATGATGGATATTGTCTAACTGAATTTGAATATTTTGAGAAAAATCAGACAAATTAAAACACATTCCTGGGAACTGTTCACATCCCATATGTTCTTTTAACAGTAGATAGTCTATAGTCGCACGATTTTGGAGCACTGCAACTTGCACTTCTCTTAATACTTGGTTGAGTTCCAACAGTATAGATCCAGTCAAATTTGTTGTTTTACTGTATGCACAGGCCAGCTTAGATATCTCCTTCTTCATTCTAGTGGCAAGTCCAGGAACCGGTGGGATGAATGCAGCTACAACTGCAACAGCACCAGGATATTTGTTGAAGTTTTTTGATGATCATCTTCTGGAATGACTCTATCAGAGAATGTTGATGTTGGAAGTTCTTCTTGATATCGTATCTTAATTCATTTTCTGGGTAGCCAAATTAGGCTTTGATCCTCTGTATAAACACAAACTAACCCTTTGCCCCCACTTTGATATGCCCTTTATACCATTGTGAAGAACTTATTGGAGATCACCACACAGGAACTGCTTTTTTTTTTTTAAGAGAAAGGAATATTATCAGAAAAATGTACTTCCATAGCTGATCATCTGACACCCTTTAAATGATCAAAATTAAGGATATTTAAAGCATGCATTAATTGGTGATTTGCAATTAGTTTTATCCTATCAGGGAGTAATCCCCCTTTTCTTTCTTTTTTTTTGTTATCATTAAACTACAATTACATGGAGAACATTATGTTTACTAGGCTCTCCCCTACACAAGGTCCCCCCCACAAACCCCCTTACAGTCACTGTCCATCAGATTAGCAAAATGTTGTATAATCACTACTTCTCTTCTCTGTGTTGTACAGCCCTCCCCTTTCTCCCACGCCCCCATTATGCATGCTAATCATAATACCCCCTTTCTTCTTCCCCTCCTTATCCCTCCCTACCCACCCATCCTCCCCAGTCGCTTTCCCTTTGGTACCATTCTTGGGTTCTGTGATTCTGCTGCTGTTTTGTTCCTTCAGTTTTTCCTTTGTTCTTATACTCCACAGATGAGTCAAACCATTTGGTATTTCTCTTTTTCCACTTGGCTTATTTCACTGAGCATAATACCCTCCAGCTCCATCCATGTTGCTACAAATGGTAGGATTTTCCCTCTTCTTATGGCTGAGTAGTATTCCATTGTGTACATGTATCACATCTTCTTTATCCATTCATCTACTGATGGACACTTAGGTTGCTTCCAATTATTGGCTATTGTAAATAGTGCTGCGATAAACATAGGGACATAGGGGTGCATCTGTCTTTTTCAAACTTGAGTGCTGAGTTCTTAGGGTAAATTCCTAGGAGTGGAATTCCTGGATCAAATGGTAAGTCTATTTTGAGCCTTTTGAGGAACCTCCATACTGCTTTCCACAATGGCTGAACTAATTTACATTCCCACCAGCAGTGTAGGAGGGTTACCATTTCTCCACAACCTCACCAACATTTGTTGTTGTTTGTCTTTTGGATGGTAGCCATCCTTACTGGTGTGAGGTGATACCTTATTGTGGTTTTAATTTGCATTTCTCTGATAATTAGCGATGTGGAGCATTGTTTCATGTGTTTGTTGGCCATCTGAATTTCTTTTTTGGAGAACTGTCTGTTCAGTTCCTCTGCCCATTTTTTAATTGGATTATTTGTTTTTTGATTGTTGAGGTGTGTGAGCTCTTTATATATTTTGAATGTCAACCCTTTGTCGGATCTGTCATTTACAAATATATTCTCCCATACTGTAGGGTACTGTTTTGTTCTATTGATGGTGTCTTTTGCTGTACAGAAGCTTTTCAGCTTAATATATCCCACTTGTTCATTTTTGCTGTTGTTTTCGTTGCCTGGGGAGATTATGCTCAAGAAGAGGTCACTCATGTTTATGTCTAAGAGATTTTTGCCTATGTTTTTTTCTAAGAGTTTTATGGTTTCATGACTTACATTCGGGTCTTTGATCCACTTTGAATTTACTTTTGTGTATGGGGTTAGACAATGGTCCAGTTTCATTCTCCTACATGTAGCTGTCCAGTTTTGTCAGCACCGTCTGTTGAAGAGACTGTCATTTCGCTATTGCATGTCCATGGCTCCTTTATCAAATATTAATTGACCATATATGTTTGGGTTAATGTCTGGAGCCTCCAATCTGTTCCACTGGTCTGTGCCTCTGTTCTTGTGCCAGTACCAAATTGTCTTGATTGCTATGGCTTTGTAGTAGAACTTGAAGTTGGGGAGTGATATCCCCCCTACTTTATTCTTCTTTTTCAGGATTGCTTTGGCTATTCGGGGTCTTTGGTGTTTCCATATGAATTTTTGAACTATTTGTTCCAGTTCGTTGAAGAAAGTTCCTGGTAATTTGATAGGGATTGCATCAAATCTGTATATTGCTTTGGGCAGGATGGCCATTTTGACGATATTAATTCTTCCTAGCCACAAGCATGGGATGAGTTTCCATTTGTTAGTGTCCCCTTTAATTTCTCTTAAGAGTGACTTGTAGTTTTCAGTGTATAGGTCTTTCACTTCTTTGGTTAGGTTTATTCCTAGGTATTTTATTCTTTTTGATGCAATTGTGAATGGAGTTGTTTTCCTGATTTCTCTTTCTATTGGTTCATTGTTAGTGTATAGGAAAGCCACATATTTCTGTGTGTTAATTTTGTATCCTGCAACTTTGCTGTATTCTGATATCAGTTCTAGTAGTTTTGGAGTGGAGTCTTTTGGGTTTTTTATGTACAATATCATGTCATCTGCAAATAGTGACAGTTTAACTTCTTCTTTACCAATCTGGATTCCTTGTATTTCTTTGTTTTGTCTGATTGCCGTGGCTAGGACCTCCAGTACTATGTTAAATAACAGTGGGGAGAGTGGGCATCCCTGTCTTGTTCCCAATCTCAGAGGAAAAGCTTTCAGCTTCTTGCTGTTCAGTATAATGTGGGTTGTGGGTTTATCATATATGGCCTTTATTATGTTGAGGTACTTGCCCTCTATTCCCATTTTGCCGAGTTTTTATCATGAATGGATGTTGAATTTTGTCAAATGCTTTTTCAGCATCTATGGAGATGATCATGTGGTTTTTGTCTTTCTTTTTGTTGATGTGGTGGATGATGTTGATGGATTTTCGAATGTTGTACCATCCTTGCATCCCTGGGATGAATCCCACTTGGTCATGGTGTATGATCCTTTTGATATATTTTTGAATTCGGTTTGCTAATGTTTTATTGAGTATTTTTGCACCTACATTCCTCAGGGATATGGGTCTATAATTTTCTTTTTTGGTGGGGTCTTTGCCTAGTTTTGGTATTAGGGTGATGTTGGCTTCATAGAATGAGTTTGGAAGTATTCCCTCCTCTTCTATTTTTTGGAACACTATAAGGAGAATGGGTATTATGTCTTCTCTGTGTGTCTGATAAAATTCCGAGGTAACTCCGTCCGGCCCCGGGGTTTTGTTCTTGGGTAGTTTTTTTATTACTATTTCAATTTCTTTGCTCGTAATTTGTTTGTTTAACTTTTGTGTTTCTTCCTTGGTCAGCCTTGGGAGGTTGTATTTTTCTAGGAAGTTGTCCATTTCTTCTAGGTTTTCCAGCTTGTTGGCATATAGGTTTTCATAGTAGTCTTTAATAATTCCTTGTATTTCTGTGGAGTCTGTCGTGATTTTTCCGTTCTCATTTCTGATTATGTTGATTTGTGTTGATTCTCTTTTTCTCTTAATAAGTTTGGCTAGAGGCTTATCTAGTTTGTTATTTTCTCAAAGAACCAGCTCTTGGTTTCATTGATTTTTGCTATTGTTTTATTCTTCTCAATTTTGTTTATTTCTTCTCTGATCTTTATTATGTCCCTCCTTCTGCTGACTTTAGGCCTCATTTATTCTTCTTTTTCCAGTTTCGATAATTGTGATGTTAGACTATTCCTTTGGGATTGTTCTTCCTTCTTCAAGTGTGCCTGGATCGCCATATACTTTCCTCTTAAGACTGCTTTCGCTGCATCCCACAGAAGTATGGGCTTTGTGTTGTTGTCATTTGTTTCCATATATTTCTTGATCTCCATTTTAATTTGTTTGTTGATCCATTGATTATTTCGGAGCATGTTGTTAAGCCTCCATGTGTTTGTGAGCCTTTTTGTTTTCTTTGTAGAATTTATTTCTAGTTTTATACCTTTGTGGTCTGAAAAGTTGGTTGGTAGAATTTCAATATTTTGGAATTTACTGAGGCTCTTTTTGTGAGCTAGTATGTGGTCTATTCTGGAGAATGTTCCATGTGCACTTGAGAAGAATGTACATCCTGTTGCTTTTGTATGTAGAGTTCTATAGATGTCTATTAGGTCCATCTGTTCTAGTGTGTTGTTCAGTGCCTCCATGTCCTTACTTATTTTCTGCCTGGTGGATCTATCCTTTGGGGGGGTGAGTGGCGTGTTGAAGTCTCCTAAAAATTAATGCATTGCAGTCTATTTCCTCCTTCAGTTCTGTTAGTATTTGTTTCACATATGCTGGTGCTCCTGTGCTGGGTGCATACATATTTAGAATGGTTATATCATCCTGTTGGACTGAGCCCTTTATCATTATGTAGTGTCCTTCTTTATCTCTTGTTTCTTTCTTTGTTTTGAAGTCTATTTTGTCTGATATTAGTACTGCGACCCCTGCTTTCTTCTCACTGTTGTTTGCCTGAAATATGTTTTTCCATCCCTTGACTTTCAGTCTGTGCATGTCTTTGGGTTTGAGGTGAGTTTCTTGTAAGCAGCATATAGATGGTTCTTGCTTTTTTATCCATTCTATTACTCTGTGTCTTTTGATTGGTGCATTCAGTCCATTTACATTTAGGGTTACTATTGAAAAATATGTACTTATTGCCATTGCAGGCTTTAGATTCGTGGTTACCAAAGGTTCAAGGTTAGCCTCTTTAGTATTTTACTGCCTAACTTAGCTCACTTATTGAGCTGTTATATACACTGTCTGGAGATTCTTTTCTTCTCTCCCTTCTTATTCTTCCTCCTCCATTCTTCATATGTTGTGTGTTTTGTTCTGTGCTCTTTATAGGGGTGCTCCCATCTAGAGAAGTCCCTGTAAGATGCCCTGTAGAGGTGGTTTGTGGGAGACAAATTTCCTCAACTTTTTCTTGTCTGGAAATTGTTTAATCCCTCCATCACATTTACATGATAATCATGCTGAATACAGTATCCTTGGTTCAAGGCCCTTCTGTTTCATTGCATTAAGTATATCTGCAGTTCTCTTCTGGCCTGTAAGGTTTCTGTTGAGAAGTCTGATGATAGCCTGATGGGTTTTCCTTTATAGGTGACCTTTTTCTCTCTAGCTGCCTTTAAAACTCTTTCCTTGTCCTTGATCTTTGCCATTTTAATTATTATGTGTCTTGGTGTTGTCCTCCTTGGGTCCTTTCTGTTGGGAGTTCTGTGTATTTCTGTGGTCTGTTCGATTATTTCCTCCCCCAGTTTGGGGAAGTTTTCTGCAATTATTTCTTCAAAGACACTTTCTATCCCTTTTTCTCTCTTCCTCTTCTTCTTCTGGTACCCCTATAATACATATATTGTTCCTTTTGGAGTCATCACACAGTTCTCTTAATATTGTTTCTTTCCTGGAGATCCTTTTATCTCTCTCTATGTCAGCTTCTATGCATTCCTGTTCTCTGGTTTCTATTCCACCAATGGCCTCTTGCATCTTATCCATTCTGCTCATAAATCCTTCCAGAGTTTGTTTCACTTCTGTGACCTCTTTCCGGGCATCTGTAATCTCCCTCCGGACTTCATCCCTTAGCTCTTGTATATTTCTCTGAATCTCCATCAGCATGTTTATGATTTTTATTTTGAATTCTTTTTCAGGAAGACTGGTTAGGTCTGTCTCCTCTGGTGTTGTCTCTGTGATCTTTGTCTGCCTGTAATTTTGCCTTTTGATGGTGATATAGATAGTTTGCAGAGCTGGCACGAGTGACGGCTGGAAGAACTTTCCTTCTTGTTGGTTTGTGGCCTTCCTCTCCTGGGAGAACAGCGACCTCTAGTGGCTTGTGCTGGGCAGCTGTGCGCAGACAGGGCTTCTGATTCCTACCCAGCTGCTATGGAGTTTATCACCGCTGTAGCTGTGGGCATGGCTTGTCTCTGGCTGCTGCTCTGATATGGTGGAGCCATGTTGAAGGGGGATCAGCCGGGTGGCTATTTATCTCCATGAGTGGCCTCCGTGCTCCTTGCTGCCCAAGGGGTTAGAGTGCCCAGAGATCCCCAGATTCCCTGCTGCCAGACTAAGTGTCCTGGGATGCTTCCGTCCGGTTTTGGGGTCCCTGTCCCTTTAAGACTTCCAAAAAGCACTCACCAAAAATAAATAAATAAATCAATAATTTAAAAAAAGAAAAACTGATCACTTTTCTTTGTCCCCGGGTGCTGGCCTCAGGGACCCGCTCACAGGTCTTGCTGTCCTGTTTCCCTAGTATCCAGGACCCCCACATGCACTGTGTCTGCACTCCAGTGTGGATGGCTGGAGCCGGGTGTTTATCAGTCCTGGGCTCCCTCTCCCTCCCCGCTCCGACTCCTCTCCTCCTGCCGGGAGCTGGGGGGAGGGGCGCTCGGGTCCCATGGGGCTGGGGCTTTTATCTTACCCCCTTCACTAGGCACTGGGTTCTCGCAGCTGTGGATGTGGTCTGGATGTTGTCCTGTGTCCTATGGTCTCTATTCTAGGAAGAGTTGTCTTTGTTATATTTTCATAAATATATGTGGTTTTGGGAGATTTCCACTGCTCTACTCATGCCGCCATCTTGGATCCACCCTCAATCTGATTCTTAAACAAGCCAGAACCTTGAAGGGCAGAGAAACATTCTTCCTCCCCAACACAGAGTGTTCCTCAGCCCCATCTCGGAGGCTTCCCCTCTCTTTCTTGCCATTGTTCTTAAACTATTAGCAATTCTAAATGCAAGTGAACAGCCCTGCAATTACAAAGAGGAAAATTAATAAATTCAAAAATTCACCCAAAGCTAAAAAATACATCTTTGTTTTTCCATTGGCAACATGCAGCCTATCAAAAATATTAGTCTGACAGGTGAGTTAGCTGTTTTGGCATGTTTTCCTATTTTTTGACCTATGCCTTTGGCAGATAGCAATTCAGTTACCTAGTTACTGATGTTTTCATATGCAGTAATTTATTTCCCCCATTTAAACAGTGATTTTTCTCTTTAAAATTTTCCCAAATATGGAGAGAAAACCATTAACAATTTAGCATACAAATTAGATTTTGCACTGATTATAAAAATAAAAAGTACTATGGGTCATTGAGGAGCACTACCTCATCCCTCAATGCACATTCTTCCAATAAGTAGCTTTTCTGGTCACTGAAGAAACCAAGTCATGGAGAGTTACATGGAAGGTGTAACTCTGATGGAAAATTCCGGGGCAAAATACATTTGAAACCAAAATCAGTCAAAGGGAGAAATAAAATAGGAGAAACCAGTTTATTGCTCACAAGCAGTCCACTTCTGCTTTCCCATATCTCTCATGACCCAGCTACAAGAAAAGGGACCCCACCCAACCTCTCCAGCCCAGATATGCCCTCACTTGCCCATGTGATTACCTATTGATATGGAGATGGATACTTCTCTCCACCACTTGGAAACACCTATTGATCTGGAGATGTACTAAAAGCAGGCGAGAGATTCTGGAAATATTGCAATGTTTACCCAAAGAAGGCCAGACTCAGACTGTCTCCAGGTCCCTGCTGTCTGCTCTGCTTTGTCTTTGATGTTGACCTCTCATGGTCCTGTAATTTTGCTGTTAGAAAAACAAACAAACAAAAAAAAACACCCTTCAGTAATTGGGCTCAGTAATTCTACACTGCTTTCCTAAATCCCATCATTTTTAAATTACAGAACTCTGCATTGCAGTGGCCACCATGTGGGGAACGGCTGGGTGAGGAGAGGTACTGCTCTCTACCCTGGAGAGAACTTCATTCACCCATGAGAGATATCTGTGGCCCATGTGTTTGTTTCTGATTCAGTTGGGGCACATGCCGTGTTTTCTTTTATGAGAGAAATAGGAGCTCCTTTTTTTAGAAGCAGGAATCAAAAAATATATTACTAACACTCTGAACACCATTGCTCTGCATTGTCTTGACACCATGAAGTTTCTGTCTGCTGGGAGTTGAGCTGAAAAACAAACTTTCAGAGCATGAGCCTGAGAGAAATTTCTAGAATGACCAAGTTTTTCAGCTTCCCAGGCTGTGGCCTAGGTGTGTAGAGTAAGATGAAAGATGATACAAAACCCACGTCAATAGATCTTTACAGTGATTCTGATGCATGCTGACGGTGGTTAAAGTGTGGGTTTCCGGGAAGGCTCGTGGAAACCAGCACCTGTACAGTGTCCTTTAGGATTTGATGATTCCTTCTGACAGAGGTTTCTCCTGTAACTCCACATTTAAGGCGTCAGTCAGAAATGAGATAGGGCAGAGACATGGGACAAGCATCATGATTAATTTTCCTAAAAATGCTGAGATATAAATAGTATAGTAAGAACAGGAGGGATGCCGTCTTAAGGCTAAGATTCCATTTTAAAAGCAGAGTTGGGAATTAAGATTCCTAATATATTCTTTGATAATCAGCCATCAACCTATCTTAAGATAAGGTAAGCAGTTATGTTTACTGATATGTTACTAGTGCTTGAGAGTAACCAACTCTCTTGGAGAGGAACAGAATCCATAAATTCCTTCTGCTAAGTTCATCTTACAGAATTATCTGGAAGACTGACTATGGATGATGACATAGTGTCTCTCACCACAGATAGGTATCATGGGATTGCATGACAAGCCTACGCCCCACCCACCAGTTCTTTATCCCATTCTTGAAAATCCTAAAAAGACAGAATCCCCAGCTTTTAGGTGCACCCCCTCTCTGAGGTTGCCCTCACTCCCCTTCCTTCAAGTTTCAAGTCTGTACTTTTTGCTTTAAATAAACCCTTCTCTCTGCTCAACTTACTGCATCTTACCTCTGCACTCTTCCAGTGATAAGCGTCTTTGTTACTTTGCTATTTCATTCAATTTCCCAGACTTAAGCACAAGACTTCACTCTGTCTCTGTTCTATTCCAAACAAGTAAGGAAGGGCTGCGGAGATCTCTGATTTGGGGTTGCAAGTGCCTGTCACCTGGGTGACCCAGACAAGACTGTGGCTGTATGATCATGCCCTTTAGTAGCCTGCCTGAAAATCTCCTTTGTTTGCCTTTGGGAAGTTCTCAGAACATAATCTCACTCCATCCAGTGCTCTGTGGCTCCCTCAAGTCCTGAGGTGGTAGGGACCTAGTTCCCACACTGTGCAGATTCAAGTGGACATGGGTACCAGGTGACCCTGACTTCAGGAGTTGGCAAGGGATCTGCCCCATGCCGAGCAGGAGTTCAATGAGCTTCCCTTTCCTCCCTCTGCTCTTCCTTGCTCTCTGCGGCCTGCATGACTGCTGCCATTCTCTGCTACTCTCACTTTAATGAATTCCTTCCTTACTTGCATTCATCTGACCTGCTTATGAATTCTTTCTCAGTCAGAGTCAAGAACCTTTCCCGTGCAGAGAGATCTCCCCGCATTGGATTTCCGGACAACAGAAAGACAAGTGATGGAAGTCACAGACAGCAATGGGGATGTTAACATAGGTCTTCTCCAGCCTATCCTTCAAAGCGAATCTTTAACTATTTCTAGTCCAGTAACAAATGTCTGTCTATAATGCAAAGAAATGGCTACAATAACGAATAAAACAAAGAAGATCCAGAATGCCGCTAATTTGACAGGGAAGTGAACCCACCATAGGATATTTGGCCTTTGTCCCTTGGCCTCACAGAAAACAGTGATTTCTCAACAAATCGTTTCTAACGTTGAAAGAAAAAACTGCACCAACTTGAACAGAACCACCCACATTTCATATCAATAAAACATGTCAGAGTGTCACTGTGGAACAAAAGTTCAAGTCATCTCTACCTCTCCAATTCCATTCACCTAATTGGCATCCATTCTCAAATAAGCTAAATGCATAGCTTTAAGGCAGAGACTTGGAAATTAGGGTTTACTCTATGTTAGTGTTTGAGTGTTCACTTTTTGTGAACTATTTGAGAGGCTATTCTCCTAATTTTTGGATGTCGGGTGCTTTTTGGCAGGAAAACTTAAAAGCAACATCCTTAATTTGAAGTAGTAATGTAAAAGAGAAGTTTTATATTTACTATTTCCTATATACTGTCTACTAATATTTCAAAATGAGAACCAGTCTATGTCATTAGCTCTTATAATAATAGGTCTAATAGATTCCTTGTAACTAGAAGTGCTGAAAATTTTTTAAGGCTTTTAAAAATTTTTAATGTTATTGATCAATATCCTGTTTGTCATCAATTTACCCAGACTTTGGAAACATGCCCAGCAGTTCATGGTTATCATTGACTTAAACACAACATGGTATTAAATCCTGTCAAGTGTAAATTTGTTCAAATAAAAAGTGATTTCCCTTAATGATAAGTTTTTATTAAGTAAATTTCAGTGTATTATTCAGTGGATGGCCTTCACATTGCCAGCAATACTTTTAATATGGAGAAGACCTGAAGTTACACTGAGGGAAACACCAGAATTAGAAAATGTGTGTCGGAAACCTGAAAGTTGCAGGAGGACTGATGCCTATTTCAACAAAAACATATAAGTGTACGCTCTTTAAGATTACAGCAGTGTGTGTCTCAAGCAACCAAAACATTTTCGTGAGGAATGTTAAGTTAATTTTTGGACCCCAAGCTGGTGTATTGGAAGTTCTGGAAATCTGTATGCTGTAAGTTTCCAGGTGTGACTTTGGAAGAAGGAGGGCATTAGGGTTACTAGTCCTTCGTTTTTATAGTTACTCTTCACGCCAGGTACAGGGCAAGGAGAGACATCCAGGGTGCTGTCCGTGGTGCTGTCAGTGCTGGCGGAGGTAGTACGTGGGATCCCACTCAAGGCTCTACACTGCGTTGAAGGTCAATGGATAAATATAACTTTAAAGTATGTGGATGCCATTTCTGCCTGTGTAAGCCAGAGAGAATGTAACAAGTATATGACACTAAAACCAATGTTCCCTTTCTAGAACAAGGACTCTGGGTTCCCAGGACATTTTGTTTGGGGAGATACATTTACTGAGTGATTGACAGCTGTAGCCCCAAAGAGAAATTATTTTCCTGCAAAACTTTCTGATCCACAATACTATACTTCTGCAATGCTTTCTATGTTTGCAAGCTATGGGACAATCTAGACAATTCAGAGCTAGGACATAAATCCTTTTTAGCCATAGAAGTGTCATAGTACCATTAAAAGTCACAGGAACTGGACAGTGGTGTCCACCTGTCCCTGCATATGCAGCCTCCTGAGCTGCATGACCATGAGGCCTGGCCACTGTCATTGCTCATTTGCCAAGTGTGCCCTGTGCTGTGGCTCACCTGTGTGGACAGGTGTGACACCTTCCTTCCCACTGTCCTCTCTAACCTGAGAGAGAGGGCTCTTTTCCCCTTACTTGAGGGCAGCTCTGCTTCAGGATACAATAAAACACGTCTTCAAGAGAGGATCACATTGTTCGGGGATTTGGGAAGCTATGTGAATTCTCTTGGGTTTAAGTGCATTTGTCTGATTATGAAAAAGTTATAATTGGAGAACAGTGACCATGATCAGCTTCCCTACAGTGGTTGGGACCTTTCCTTCTCCCAGACATCCCTATTTACACACAGTTTTTTCACACCTGCAGCAACTCATTTACAAGATCAAGAATAGGACCCATCCAAAGACCAAAAAAAGCTCAGCTAATTCCTTTTCTTTTTTTTTTTTTTAGGGTAATGATAACATGGGTTGACAAACTGCACAGTATTGTAAATGTTAACATTTTCTAAATAAACACTGTCAACACATGCAAAAACACTGTACATAATAGTACTTGTCACAAGATAATTATGGCATTTATAAAAATGTTAATTTGCAGCAACCGCAGATTTGTACAGGGTAATGAGGTGTAAGCTTAAAGCTGGGGGGACTATGGGTCTCTTTCCCACCATGCAGTGGGACTTTTCTGTGGTGGCATCATCTTCCTTGCCAACAATGGTAAAGACCCTTGGGGAATAAGGGACCCAAACAAAACGGCCCTGCTGGTACCCCACCCCCACCCCATCCCCTGGAAAGACCACTAGAATTGATCAGTCATCAGTGGTGACCAGCATGGCTTTGGAGTCAGAGGACTGGGCTTCCTTCCTGACTCTGATCCTTACTAGGTAAAAGGCATATTTGAGGCAATTCCAATTTCCTCATACAGCAAATGGAGGTGGTTATAGTGCCTGGTCCACTGGATTGCTGGAGAGATTATATTAACACCCCTGTGGCCTCAAGCAGGCTGCTCTGTAATTGCTGTCATTGTGATGAGAGAGTAGTGTTTGAATTTTTCCAAGAGTAGCAGTTATTAAAGACAAGTTTTACTCTGCACTTTTGCTGTGAGTTTCTGAGGATAAAAGGCTGGTCTTGTTTTAATCGCTGTTCCATGGAGCTGTGGTCTCGTGAGGGTTGGCAACTTGAGAGCAGAGAACATAATAGCATACCCTCCATATTTTCTTTTAAAAAAATCCATATAAATGTCTAATAAAAATATATACAAAAATGTAAGTGTATTTACACCCCCAAACTAAATGAATGCAGAAGCTTGGGCTTCCTGCAGAACTGGAAAATCATTACTTTTTCATTATCAAAGATAATGCTTCCATACTCTCCTCTCTCTCTCCTGCCCAGATCGTGGAACGAGGAAGGTACATTGTCTGAGGTGGGAACCAGAAGTCAGCGATGGTCACAGGTCCCCAGTCATTGTGAGGCCATCTGGGAAGCACTGGTCAGTGCCCTGCAGACCCGCGGATGGGAGGTCAGTGTCCCCTCCTTCCTCGCTCCGCAGGGCATGGGCATGTGAATTAGCCGTGGGCAAGAAAAACAAAGGGTGAGCACCCAGAATTTAAGCTGGCCGTGGGGAGGCTTTGGGGACCCAGCATGCTCTCTCCAAGGGCTGGGTAATTCAAAGGGTTTTATCCCAACATCTGTGACTCCCAGTAGACTGTGAGTCACCCCCAGGGGTTATAGTGATGACTCTCCATCTCTGTACGTCTCATGCTGGGAGGTGTGGTTTAGTGGGTATGGAGCTCCCATAGGATGTGATACAAAGATGTTGGAATTGGACGTCTCTCTCAGCTGATGGGAAATTAATTTGCTGGCTGCTGTAAGATGAATTGGGATGGAGAAAAGTGAAGGTGAGGAGTTCCCTGAGAAGGCAGTCGTAACAGCCCAGGTCCAGATCGCGGCGCCTGCATCGGAAAAAGGAAGGAAGCAACAGATGCCAGGGAGAGTCGGGAGCTGAATTCAGAGGAAAAGTGAGGCACCTAGATATGGAATCAAGTAGGCAGGTGATATGCAAACGGCTGCGCTGGCTCATGCTCACGTGTTAACACGTACCAGCTCCGTAAGCAGTGGAGACGCGATGTGACACTTAGATGAGTGCACCTTCCCCGGGTACAGAAGACAGTCAGAAATACAGATTATACAAGCACTGGGCGGTCCTTACAGACCCAACACATGAAATGGCTGCAGGAGAAACAGATACAAAACCCTGAGTGATTAAAATAGCTTGAAATGACCTGGTAGTTTTGTAATGGGAGAAAAGTCTATGGATACTTCATAAAGGTGAGTAAATTGGAATCCTTTTTTTCTTTAATACAGTTGAGAATGTCAAACAGAGTAAAGTGATCCCATTACGGAGAAGGAAAAAGTGAACATATTCTTGGCTTTATTCATTACAAAGCCTATTGAACCCTATCACATATGGGTTTTTCCAGATCACTCAGCTAAACATGCAGGAGAAACCCTGGCTCAGTTCCGGGCTGTTCGTCGCAAACCCCACCCTCTGAGTCCAGTTCTTTGTAACAGAGAAGACTTACAACTGAAAATGCTGAAAGGTTGAAAAATAAAGACATAATTTGGGTGTTTAAGCTTTTATTAGGCTCAAATGTATCACTTTTTCATTAAATGGAAAAGAAATGTTCAGCTCCTGCTAACAATCAACTTAATCCCTTTGGCTTCTAGTTCATCGCTCCATGAATAAGAAGTAATTAGACACCAGTAATTTTCATGCTTTGAATCAAATCGACATGTAGGAGTGTGCTTACCCATAGATAAGCAATGCCAACACAATAATCAACTACCAAAAAGGGGTTAAAATTCATTTGGTTTGTGCAAGATTTCGCTGATTACAGTCTCGTGACAGAAATACAGCCACCGCTGGGGAGGAATGAAGAGAGGAACGTGTCTGGCCACAGAGGGGCTTCCCTGAATAGCTGCTTACTGAGCCTTCTGTATCTCTCGCATGACATCACCTTATTTCTTTCAGTAGAATTACTTTATATTCAGTAAACCGTTTTGGAGTAAATCTAAAACTAAGATCCAATATTATGCTCTGACTTGACATCTTTCTAGGCCATCAAAACCCCTCAGAAAATCTAACTACAAGTTCCCCACCTAACTGAGGTCACAGAGCTGTCATTACATTAAGGCAAGCGCACGCACACACGCACACGCACACACACACACACACACACATACACATTGCGTTTCCCAATTCTACACAACTGGTTAAATTTAACACTGTAAGTACTAGTATCCACCCATTGCACAACACATTTTTGTTTTAATCTGACTCTGAGCTCTGGGTGAAAAAGTGAATAAGAAAGATATTATTTCTGACCCTCTAGAATAGAATATACAGTGTAAGGGATAGAAATAAGTTTGTAAGCTCCCTGACAGTCCTTGATCACACCCATCCAAACAACAAATTCCTACGTCATTGTCAGCAAGGAGGCAAGACAAGGGCTATTGGTTCCATTTCCAGTGGGGCAACTGAGGCCCAGCAATTAGAGCAGATGGAAGGCCGTGTGCTCTTCCTTCCACACAGCTGCCTCCCAGGGGCATCAGGCAAGGTAGGCACCATGTGCTGATGCAGAATGCCAGGCTCCCCAATACACCCCAAGGAATGCAAGTGCCAGGCAATAATAAAAATGCACCCATCACCCTGTGACACATTCTGTTGTTTCCTCTATCCTGAATTTTTAATATGGCCCTTATTCTCACTTCTCACAAAGCTGTTTTGTGCTCCTGACCTGAGTCCTTTGTTGATACAAAATATACCAAGTCTTTCCTTTCTGTAGGCCTTCCTCACCATCATCCCCTGTAATGAGGATGGATGGCTGGTAACACAGAAGGCATCCAGCTAAATATGAATTTCTTAGAAGCTATGACCTTTTAGTACAAGTATGTCACAAATATTGCTTGGTATATACTTTCATTACAATTATTATTCATCTGAAATTTAAATTTAACTGGCAGTCCTGCATTTTTATTTGGTAAAATCCAATCATTCTACTCACAACACATCTCTTCCTCCTGCTTTTTCTAGGAGGGGCATGTGCAGCATCTACATAATTATTCCCGTCTTACTTTATGCTCTTCTTCAATTGATAGAAATCTCAACCGATAAAACAGTGAGATGCAAGGGAAAATGTTTTAAATAATTCCTTACTGTATCGATTCCTTGCACTTCACGTCTCAAAGGGAAAAAAATCAAACCATTAAGTACATACATAATCCAAATATCTGATGCAAAACTATATTCAATTTCCTCTAATAAATGCCAGTAAACTGGCATTTATGAGGACATAATATACTTTTTAAAACCCTGACATTCTAAGGCACGGTTTGATATTTCCAGTCTCAAGAATTGAAATTTTGATAGAAAAAGACCAAAGGTCAGATCCTTTAGTGGGAATATCTAAGTAGAAGCACTTGACGCAGTGCTTAGAGGTGCAAACTATACATCATCAAAAGCATGAAGATTTGTGGGGAATAGGAAACATTTGGGGTATCTTCAGGACCTTAATAGTTTAAAAAGATTTCTCACATTGCAAAATGATGTTGAAAAAATAATTAGATTTGTAGCAAGCAAAAACACTTTTTAAGATAGCGTCCCTTTCAGTGATGGAAATGATGATGGTCTGTGTTACTGCAGTCAGAGTGAGACCGGCCTGGCTTGTTCCCATCAGTATTAAGAACATGAAAGGTAAATTTTATTCCACTAAAATGAATAGAATTATAAAATTTGCCTCTCAACTTCCTCCCTAAAATGGGGGTGCGGGTGGGGGAATGATGTTCAGGGTAGATGGAAAAGAATACCAGCTTTTAGATTCTTTAAATAAATACCCCACATGATAACATCTGTGTCAGTTAATTACCAGGGAAAAAGAATGTGGCCTTGCTGCTTTGGAGATGTTCAAATGGATGTGAACTGCTGCTAAAAAAAAGAGCTGTCAAGCGAAAACAAGCCGCAGCTATGGAAGGAGTGACTGTGGTCATCTGTCTTGAAGGGTCTGTCCTCCTAGGCCAGCCACACAGCAAAACCCTAATGAAGTATGTGCCCCGAGGAAAGCAATTATGGCGTGGAAAGCATCTTGCAGAGCAGCTCAGAGAGCCATCTACATGACCTTCTGTGCCCCGCCTGGCGTGAGACACGCAGAACAAGCCATCTCTCCCTGTGAGCCATCCCTCTGCACCGGTGGATAATGTGGGCTAATGCAGGGTAAGGATTATCACAAGGTGGCTCCAGATGAGAAAGAGGAGTCATAAAACTACTGCCTTTCCACCTGTACCCAGTCCCACAAGACCAGTGACAAAACGGTTTCAGATGGTAAGACATCAGCTGTCACATAAACATACAAAAATAACCGCACAGAAAGGGAAGGATTCATGTCAGTTCTCAAAGAAGTCTGCCATAATCTGGACCAACAAGATGCTTAATTACAATCAGAGTCATTTTGGATACAGCATGCTAAAACATCAGAACTTAAAAAGAAATTATTATCAGCAATTATTCAAATGGAAGACAAAGCAGAATGTTCCCTCCCAAGTGTAATGCGCTGTTGAGAAGCTATTATAAAAATAGGCCTGCAGTTTAGTTTTAAGCTTTTCATAGCTTATTTAAAAATCATAAAATTGAAGCACTTGTCTCAGAGGAAGCTCAGAGAGTATCTGCACTGGGGCCTTTTCAAACACAGCTCTGAAGTCAACAGACATGTGGATGATGCTAAAGCAAGCCAGCGGCAGAGCCGAGCTTTGCTCCAGGAAGGCTGGCAGAGGGGTGGAAATGGAGAAAACGAGGGGTGGTACTGAGAATACGCCTCAGAAAATCGGAGGGTCGCATGTCTCCAAACATGAAGCCCCCTGCAATTCTCCCTGCTCTGAATGGAGTTTACAGGACCTCATAAGAGTCCTGACCATCAATAAATTATTTTCAAAAGACATGTTAGCAGTTAGGCATGACAAACTGACATGTCAACCCTGTATTTTTAAAAATGCAATAAAATGGAGAGTGTCCAAACCAGCAAGCCCAGAGAAAGGATAGTAGTCCAGCTCAAAGAGTGTAGGAAAGGAGGGAAAATAGGCATAGGAAAAGCATAGAGAAAGCAAAATAAACAAACTGTAAGTGTTATTAGGCAGCTGATCTGTAAGCAAGAAACCCTGATGTTGGAAAATATGTGGATAGGCAATTTGGGGTAAAAAGAGTTTTTGAGTATAAAGGAATAAATAAGAGGGAAAATTATCAAAAAATCATTTTTTAGTTATTCTTTATGAGACAATGAGAGTTTATTACTAATCTCCTAATTGTGAAAACAAGCTGAGCAGAGCCAGCAGAGGGGCAGAGAAGGCTGGGAGGGGGGCAGGGCAGCCAGCCACAGGGCATGTGTGTTACTAAGGGGTCTGTCCCTCTGTCCCAGGGCAAGGATGTGGCCTGCTCAGCAGCACAGGGGCTGCATGCTGGGCCCCCGCCTCCTCCTTGGCAGGGACCAGTGCTGTGCATGTCTTGCCCCTCTGCAGGCAGTGGTCGTGGTGGAGAGAAGTCAAGTCAACGCATGGCTGTGAGCAAAACCCAGTGCCTGGGGAGCCCTGCTCACTAAGGCTCAACCTCCAGCGCTGGGCCACTCTGGGCAACCTGAGAGTCTGCATTGCCATGGGGTAAGCTCTCCCAGCCACCTCCCACATTCCTTAGGCCCCTTGCGCCTGCAAATCCTTTGTGAGAAATGCTTCTGGGCAAAGAAAGGAAGGGGCTGGCCAGTGAATCATCCACATGCTTCCAGCCACAGTGGTTCCAGGAATGGATATGTGGCCATGTAACGCCACAAGGCTAGTGGCCTGCAGGAAATGAGCACACCTTATAGAAGTTAGAGTTTAGGGCAAGAAGCACAAAGTGTCCATATTTCAGGAGATGTCAGGCAGGGGGCTTCAGTGATGACACCTGTCCATCCATGCTGAGGCCCAGTCAGTTTGGTGAGTGGGGCTTACCAAGGGTTCCATTTCCCCAGTGGCATCTTTCCAAAAGTCTGAACCAATGCTCTGATGTGTTTATGAAGACTGCCATCAACCAGAGGCATTGCTGGCATCCACCACCAGTTGTGACTACATCAGCTGCACCATCTTGTGCCACACACCACACAGTGGTGACCAGACATCACAGCTGCCTGGATGCTTTGCAACTATGTACTCCATCCATTCTGAGCACATGCACCATCAGCTCAAATTCTATGGGGGGCCGAGTCCTGAAGGCACAGCAGGACCCCCACACCCACCGAGCTCTCAGACTGAAATCAGAGTGTCCCTCGGGACTTGGTGGGACCTACTGAGAAAAGACATGTTCTCTTCTGCCAGACATCAACCTGGAGAACTGAGCCTGGAGCTGCAGGCTGTCTGTGCCTCCGCCATGAGGGGAGATCCTGGCAATGGAACACAGACAGCAGAAGAAATGAGGCCAACAGAAATCATATTCAGTGAACCCCTGGATGCATCTGGGCCAGCCATCCAATCTGCCCCTGAATACTTGGAGCTCTTTTGTTGTTTGTCTAAGTCAATTTGAATTGAATTTTCTGTTATTTGCAAAAGAGGCCAAATATACATTTCATGAAGTCAGAACCATGGATAGCTTACTTGGTCTGTTGCTTTGTAGAACAGCATCTAGACCAACGGAGAGGTGGGAGGGAGCACGAGTGAGGTTTAGGTGAACCGCCCACCTGAGCAATAGGCAGGGTGTACCTTGGTGATCTGTCTCCGCAAACCAGTTGTGTTGTCATGTCCCAGATGCTATTACCTACAAGTAAAATGCTCTGCTAGGCCTCTCTGTCTCTTGTGTGGGTGCTTTGTAACTAAATAACCTCCTTGAAGAATTGCACTATTTTGAAAGAAAGTAATTTAAGCAATTTTAGTTGGATGGTGAATTACACGGACCAGTGGACTTTGATAAACAAGCCTGTTCTAAACTGGCACCCTAGAAAAACCATTTCTTGAGCAATTAATATAGAATTAGGCTGCCTGCCTCAGGCAGGATCTAGGATAGAGAATATTCATGCCCCAGAACAGACGACCATCCCCACATAATCCCCCAAGACTAGGATCATGGCACCACCTTCTGAAAGGTTCTGGCGCCTCATGGCGCCAGCCTTGAGGAGGGTTTAGAGATCTAGAAAAGCCCTGTTAGAGAAGTTTCCAGAGCTCCCTTTCCCTGAGAAATGGGCAATTGCCACACATGCAGGGACACACAAACGAAAACCCAACAAACAGCTCAACTTCAAGCTTGGACCCGTCTGCGTCCAAGAGGAGAACCCAGCCCCTGAACTGCTCAGGCCAATTATTTGAAGGTCCTGGTCTTCATGTCCCAGAAAACTATTTCCTTCTGGCCCCACAGCAAGATATCCATCAAAGGGTGCGGAATTGGCAGTAAGACAAAGCTTGTGCTTTGGAGTCTGAAATGTTTAGGCACTCTTTGCTTTTAAAGAAGCGAGTGTTCAGAAACCCCTGTCTGGAAAAGATGTGGATGAAGGAAGCATTTTCCAAATATGCATGACATTCCGCTTCCTCAGAAAGATTAAACACAAAGCCAAAGCAATCTTATCAAATCTCAGGAACCTTTCTATCGATTACTCTTTGGAAATACACTGAATTACTCCCTCTCGGGCAGCCGTCTGACCTTTCAATGGGACGGGCAGGGGAAGCAACAGCCTGTTGGATCAGGGGCCCAGCGCTCTTTCGTCTGACCTCCTCTTAACAACCTCTGCAAGGACCCTATTTCTAAATAAGGTCAGTGCATTGGTTAATTTTGAGTGTCAGCTTGACTGGGCCAAGGCATGCCCAGACAGTAGGCAAACCATTACTGCCCAGCATGTCTATGAGGGTGTCCAGAAGAGATTAGCATTCGAATCAGTGGGCTGAGGAAAGATGACTCTCACCAATGTGGGGGGGCGTCATCCAACCCTTAGAGGGCCTGAATGGAACAAAAAGGTGAATTTGCTCTTCCTGCTTGAGCTGAAATGTCCATCTTCCCCTGCCCTTGACCACTGGAGCTCCTGGGTCTCAGACTTCATATCTCAGAATGGGATTCACACCATCTTCTACCAGGTTCTCAGGCCCTCAGACTGAGAATGAATGACACCACCGGCTTTCCTCCGTCTTCAGCTTGCAGAGAACAGATCATGGGATTTCTTGGCCTCTCTCATCACATGAGCTAATTTGTGTGTGTGTGTGTGTGTGTGTGTGTGTGTGTGTGTGTGTGTGTGTGTGTGTACTGTTTCTCTGGAGCACCCTACTACAGTCAGATTCTGAGGTACTGAGGGGGTAGGGCTTCAACATGTATTCCTGGGGGACACAATTCAGTCTATTAAGGTCTACACTCCAGCCCTCCAAAATACATGCCTTCCCATAGGCAAAACACCCATCCCAACATCCCTCCAAGTATAATCCATTCTTCATCAGCTCTCAGTGCAAACTTTTATCCATATCAGTTATGAGAGAGAATTGGGATATAGTCCATCCTAGGGCAGAACTCCCCCTCCACCTGTAGATTTGCGCCATCTGCTTAGACAGCATGTGGCTCTGCCATCTTCTTAAGCCTCATACTTCTTCATCCTTCTAAGAGAAGGAAGGAGGCAGTTGCAGATAAGGCAGGCATGCTCTTCACTGCATTATCTGGGAGGTGAGCTATGTCACTTCTGCTCTCATTCCACATGCAAGAAATACACACATGGTCCCAGTGGATTGCAAGGGAAATGAGCAGTATGACCAGGAAAAAGGGGGAAATAGGGACTGGTGAGCAATAGCAGATCCTGCCACAGGGTCAACAAGATGACCCATAAAACCTACTCATGCCCTTGGCTGGCTCTCTTCCTCCATCTTTCAGCAGAAGGCTGGCAGAAGACTCTGAGCCTGTAGGGGAGGGTGTAGCCACAAGATGGAAGAAGCCTGGTCTCTGAGAAACTGCCCCTACCACTCCCCTGGCCCCAGCTGACTGCACTTCACTAAAGTACACTTCTGCTGGGTCAAGCCACTAAGATTTGGGGACGATCTGATCTGTTGCTGAAACTAGCATCACTCTAATACAGGGCAGCCTGCAGAAGCAGTGTGCCCTCAACATGAAATTCAGCTTTTAAATCCAAGAAAATTTTTAAATAAGAATAAAAAACTCCAAAAATCACTGAAAAGATAATTCCATTATCTCCAACTTCTGGTCATTAAGAGTCTTAAGATTTCCTGGTGTTCATTAATTCCAATCCCCGCTAATATTTACAAACATGTTAATGTTGACATAGTGGGAATTATCAGACAAGCTGGCCATGGAAGGTAATAGAATAAAAGTTAAATACAAGCATTAACAAAAATTCTTAAAAAAGTCTTATAAACCCTCTATCGAGAAAATGATCAAATAGTTTTTATTAACTTCTCTACCCGCTATCAAAATATTTGTATATTTAAAGATTTTCTTGGTTTAAGAAACCCTTTTCTTTCTTCTTTATGGGCCATTTGTTTTGCTGTGTATTAAGCCAAGAAGAGAAAAATTAATCTCTTATATGTGATTTAATATAAATATGCAAAAATCCCAAATATATTTTTTCCTATAACTGCAGCCAAAGAATTTCTCTCCCACAGGGTCCAGGAAAGATTGTTAAAATACCTCTGTAATTGGGCCTTCTCTGTGGATGAAATTTCTCATTCAGGTCTCATTATAACTGACTCTTAACCTCTTATCTCATTTCAGTAACCTAAAGAATGTAATGAAAGGTAGAAAAACTGACCAGAATCCCCGGTGCAATTAATATTAACATTATAAGAAGGAGAACCTATATAATGTAGTGAACTGTGCCATTTGATTTTCCTTAACCTTCTCACTGACTCTTGTGTGTTGAGGGCAGAGGGTGTTGAAGCCAACTGCACATCTGCCCGTTGGTACAGACTGCTGGCTAGAGCTCAAGTTCTGAATTTGGTTGAAGTGGGTATCAACCTGGGCTCCACGTCTTCCTTACTTTGCTCCCTCACCTTAGGAATATAGCAGAGATGTAGTAATTGTGGCTTAGAATCGCGCAGAGAAATTCAGCAAGAGTGATCAAGCCATGCCTCAAGGCCACCCTGCAGTTCTTCGTCACTTACGTGAACCAATAAAGTCCCAGGGTCATTTAAGTCAGACCAAGAATGGATTTACGTCTTGTGTGACCACATGCACCCTTATCCTGCATGGCCCCACTTCCAGCAGTGCTTAGCCTTTTTGAAAGGTTCCGACTGTACTGATGGATGGGCACAGCCCTTCCTGTACAGCTGGTCATGCGTGTTCTGCTCATGTCACATGATGAAGTATTCTGACCTTCAGGTCACTCTTTGGGCAGAGAGAGGAGGAACAAGAAAATCGTGACAAGAGGCGAGTTTTACTTTAAGAAAATAGTAAAAAGTGTGAGCCCATGGGTGTTACAAACACTCAATGTGAGGAAATGCCACCTCCCATGCCAGCAGTGTCCCTGAGGTCTTGCCCAAATTCCTATTTCTTCCAAATGGTCCCCTCCCACTCTCAAAATTCTTCCTAACTTTTCGGTGGTTATAGACTTCCCAGTGTGTGCGTGTTGATGGGTGGGCGAGGGGAACATGGATAACGGGTAGGAAGACAGCATCTTCCTCACACTCAAGTGTCCATTAGGAAAGACAGGCTTGCAACCCATGCCTTTCCTTTTACTGGGAATGCCCTGGGAGGGAAGCAAGACCTCTTTATAAACAAGCTATGGGGAGATAGCATCGCCAGATGGAGTGCAGGATGCCAGTTAAATTTGATTTGGGGGTAAACAACGTTTTAGTATAAAGATGGCTATTATAGTTATCACAATACTATTAGGTCAGTATTTCAAAAAACTTGTATAGGAGCCCTTTTCTGCAAATCCAGTGAGCCAGGAGTGGAGTGAAGTGCTCCCGCTGAAAAGAAAAATGGATGCAGAATTGTTTGAAATTATTTTTCAGGAGACAAGTGGGTAAGAAAACATACCAGGTGAAAGGCAGCTTCCCTTGGAGCAGCTTCCTCTGAACATGCAATGGGACTCAATATCAAAACTTCCTTTTTCCCACAAACCCCTGAACCATTCCTGTGGGATCAGGATCAAAGTATTCTCACATGTGGAGGGAAAAAGGGAATTCAATTCAAAGGCTGGAGGGACTTTGGAGGTAACGAAACTTCCCCTCCTTCAGTTCTCAGAGGAGGAGAAAGCAATAAAAAGGGTTATGAATGTCTAGAACTATCAGTAGAAACAGATTTTTAAAAACAGGTTTCGATTTCATCAGTTTTGATCCAAAATCTTTATTATAGCAAATGGTGGTTATTACATAAAGATGCCTTATGTATTCTCATAAATGAGAGATGGTGCTTTCAACCTATTTGAGCTGGTTAAGCTTTCATGGATTAAAAGCCTTTTAATAATACCTTCTGAAAAGTTCTCTCCTGTGCAATGCAGTAACAGAATCATTGTACAGAAGTATGTGGGGCCTGGACCAGAAAGATAATGGTCTCAGATTTATAAAGTTAGATGGAATGATAGATTATGCCCCAAAAGATTCACAGTGCAATTCTGTTCAGTAAGTGTCCAGAAGTTCGGGTGTTTATCTGACTGTCAGGGCCTACGGAGCTATGTTTCTGGCTATGGCTTATCCAAAAGCAGTGCTATCTCTCTGATACTAAGGAGCATAGTCAGGGGGCTCAACGTGAGGAAAGCCAGACTGGAGAGAAGGGCTAAAGGGTTTTCCCACTCAGGTGCACCAGAGAGGTGGGTAGAAACCAGGAGGAGTCTGCCCTTTCAGATGCCCACCCATGGTATCCCAAGCCTCTCTGCCTTGGGGGCTCCCCAGGACACCCAGCTGCTGGGAGAGGTGCCAGGCTGCCTCTCAGGGTGGCCACATGTTGATGCTGCCCTGCCTTCCCTGGACCCAGGTGATCAGTCATCTGTCTTCTCTCTGCATGTGAAGCCATGCTGAGAACCTGCTGGTAACGCAACACTTCTCCAGAACACTCCAGATCTCACCACTGACTTACACTGCCTTTGAAATCACTTACTTAATAAACCTCAAAAAACCCTCTCTCCTTCCATTCTTTCCCCCTTTCTACCTCTTTCTTTCCCACTAGCCCTTAATACCACATTCTCCTTTCTGTCCATGTCATTTGTAGGTAATCAGACTCTCAGGATGAGGTCCTTTGTGACTGTCCCTGAAAGGTCATAGAAATATGTGTCCTTTCCTGGGATCACTAGTCTGTGATCATATACACCTTCTGCACACCATTTCCTCCCAATGTCAGGAGGCACTTAGCTCCTATGTCGAACAATATGTGAAAAGCAGGAGCTGGAAGAAGCCTGGCTTTGATGGAAAATTTTGGAATGTTTGTTTTTATTCTAAGAACAGTGGGGGGGAGGAGGAATTGGTAGGACAGGGTAAGGATGAGATTTGCACTTAAAATCATACCACTGACTATAGTACAGAGAATGGATTTGAGGGGAGGCCAGTTAGAAGATTCTAGTCCATTTAAGAGGTGCTGGTCATGACCAGTGAAGTGGGAATACGCAAAATAGATTGAAATGGAGAAACTCAGGTAGTTCCTGGAGAAATGGGTGTCTGTTTAAATAAGTCCACTGTAGGCTAGGCTCCTTCTAAGTTCTATTGCTAGTGAGACCTATATGGATGAATAAATGAAAGAATCTGGCAAACTTAAACAGGTTTCTTTATTGCTGGACATTGAGCTTTTATATCCTTTTGTGCCTTATGAGTCATTTACCAAATGAGATGTTTTCAAGACTTTGCAGAATTACTTGGCTGTGGAACAGCTTTTGTTTGCAGGGAACCACATCTCTTAAGAAGTGCCCTGTACAAAACAGAATCACAAACCTGCCTAAACTCATTCCCAGCAGCCACTCTGGAAGCAGAGGTGGAAGAAGAAGCGTCACTGCTCTTAAAAGGGAGTAGTTCGGGTTTATTCTAATCCTGTGCTGATTCTCCTACATGGAGCCACAGGGAGCTGTCCCTCTACATTTGGTCAAAACCATCATTCTCAGGCCAAGTAAGCCCTGGCTTTTCCTCAACAGAAAGAACCTCACAAAAAGCCACTCCCAACTGCATTCAGCTCTGCAGCTCGGGCTGCGGCCCCTCGACGCCTCTCCCTGGTGAACACGCACCTTTGCCCATGGAAGTCAGCCGACCCCCGAGGCCTCTTCAGTAGCTCTGGCATGCTCCCAAGTGATAATCAAAGTGCTGCACGGCCTGGTGCTGATTCTACTGTGCTGAAATAGAAAATAACGAAGAAATAAAACTTTCAAGGAGGCTCAGGAGGAAAAAGAGGCTTGCCAGGCCTGGGAACAGTAATTCGAATTTTGCATACAAAGATCCATGCAGAGCTCCTCAGAAGGCAATGAACAGAGAGAAGGAAAAACTCACGGTAAACAGACATGCACCTTGAAAGGCTTGTTTTGTTTGTTTCTGGAGTGCTTTGCTTGGTGAAAAAGCCATAATTAATTGGGGCAGGGAGATGTCCCAGGAGAAGCTGGTGGCAGTGGCCTCGGTGGTGGGCAGCCTGCAGTGAATTGATGAAAGCCTGTCACATCCAGACTGGCTCATTTTTTAGGGTTTTAGCCTTACCTAAAGAAATGCACAACTTAGCCTGGTAAGCTGGTGACAATGGCCAGACTGTGAGCTTTTCAAGACAAGGTGCTTCCCTATCCGTCCATTCCTTTGCCTGGACTGTGGGTTCTCAAGGCACACATGGGGCCTGGATTCATTTTCGAGGGCTGCCACACAAACTGAAGTCTAGGTACGGGCAGGGCTGTGCTCCCGCTGCAGCCTCTAGCCGGGGTCCTCCTCCCCTTCAGCCTCTGTGGGTGTCCTCCATGCTGGGCGCTCCTTGGCTTGTAGGCCATCACTCCAATCTCTGCCTCCATCTCCACATGGCCATGCCCTGTGAGTCTGTCATCTCATGGCCTTCTTAGGCACCAGTTGTGGGATTTGGGGCCCACCCTAATTCAGCAGGATCTCATCTTAACTTGATCCCATCTGCAAAGACCCTGTTTCCAAACAAGATCATGCTCACAGGGCTGGGGTCAGCCTCATGTCTTATGCCTAAATAAGACTTATAAGCCAAGATCACCAGCTGTTAAGTATGTTCAAGTCTTTTAGCCTTTCATAATGTCATTTCTTAAAAAGTCAAGTTTGGATTAAAATTTTTAAACCTCACCAAGTTTGACACCAGAAATTGACCCTGTTGATGTGGAGAGGAAGGGCCTCTAGTCCCCAGCCACTGTGCTTGCTTCCCTCTCGGCTCCCCACCCCCAGCTCCATCCCACAGCATGAGGGCCACCCACCGCCTAGTGCAAATGCCTGCCCCACACAGCTAGGAATCTTAGACCGCTGGTGAGGAAGAGCCGGCCCCTCCAGCCTGGTGGCAATTGAGGCAGCAGGGGCCCCACTCAGGGTGACCCAGTTACAAGCCTCACAGGTGCATGAGGACGGGGAAGGCCAGGCCCTGCTTGCCACCATGAGGCCAGGAGGAGCTGAGACACGTGGACCTCACCAGTCAATGGGCAGTGACACTAACTGATCCATGTGAACTCAGTGGCTTACAGCCACACAGGCTCATCACCGTACGGTTGTGAGGGCCACAGCCCGAGATGGGCCTGCAGGCTGCGTCCCTTGGGAGGCTCTGGGGCGAGTCCATCACCTAGCTTCCCAGCTTCTAGAACCACCCTCATCTCTCCAACTTCTATCCGGACATGACATCACATGCTTCTGGACGCTGGCCTCCCACCTCCCTTTATAAAGACCCTGTGGGCCTTTATGACCACAGTGGGCCACCTGGACAGGCCAGGGGACTCGTCCACCTTAAGTCCCTTAACTACAGCTTCTCTGCCAAGTCCCCATTGGTCATTGGCCATAAATTCACAGGCTCCAGCAGTCAGGAAAACGGCATCCTGGGGCCTCGCTCTGCCTACCACAGGCGTTACAGGTCATTCTCTGACTCAGCCCCTGCTTTGCTCTGGGGGGGCGAGAATAGACAGGTGGGCAGAAAGGGGCCCTGCATCTGCTGCAAGCTGCCACCACGCATCCTCGCAGCCACTGTCACCCCTCCTGCAGCCTGCAGGCCTCCGTCCCAGCTCCTGGCCCCACTCAGACCCTGGTCTACACGCTAGGCAGATGGGGCCAAGAACCGCCTCTCAGCCGCGCACTGCATGATCTATGCAAGGTGCACATGGCCACAACAATTCTCAGCTTTTTGTCTTTGCATCCAAGGCCCTATATGAGCAGCCCCCAGTGCTTGGATCTCACCTCCCACCACCTCCTTCTCTTCAACACCCCGCACCCCACCGGCCCTGTCTCTTCCTCAGACCCACCAAACGAGATATCAGGACATCCCCATACCCTGCCGTCAACATTCCTTGTCCAGATTTCCACATTGTTTTGATCCCTCCTTTTATACACCAGATCAGAAGGCTTTTTCTGTAAATACTCAGATGGGAAACCTTTTCAGCTTTGCAAGCCCTATAGTATCCACCAAGTTCAACTCCACAGAGTACAACTCACCTCTGTCCTTGTCGCCCAAAAGCAGCCATAGGCAGTGCTTAAACCGATGAATGTGCTTTGTTCCAATAAAAGTCTACGGCCACTGAACTTTGGATGTCAAATCATTTTTTACCTGTCATGAAACAGTTTTCTTTTGATTGTTTTTCAACAATATAAAATTAAAACAAATTTCCTCAGTTCACAGATAATACAAAAACAGGCAGTGGACCAAACCCCATGGGATATAGTGTGCTGACTCCTGGTATAGACTCTCTGAAATAGGGTCACCTCATCTTTCACATGCTGTCACCTTGCCCTGCTTTATAACTAACTCATGGCACTTTCGGCTGCCTGACTCTTAACTGTGTGACCTTGGGCTGGTTACCTCACCTCTCTGTGCCTCGTTTTGCTCATCCATATTACAGGGACAAAAACAGTAAGAGTTTCTACCTCTTAGAATTATCAAAAGGATTTAAAAAGTAAATAAATGTGAGAAGCCTTTAGGAAAGCGCCCATTGCATGGTGAAGGCTCGGCTGCTGACAGCTGCCCAGTGCTATTGATCCATGCATGCCCTCCTCTCCTTGTCCAGCCCAGTCTGCCCCAGGATGGGGACCATGTCTGGCAGGTTTACTAACGTATCCTCAGCCTTAGCACCATCCAACTCCACGAAGGCATTCAGTCAATCCCTGTCAGAAGGACAAATGGAGACAATCTGGGAGCATGAAGCTGAACATTTACTTGCAAGATTGAAATTCAAACATGTGCATCAGAAATTGTGAAATAATAGCACTGCCCATTCTTTCTCTAAACACAGCTTTTCTAACTAAATGTTGCCTTGATTCTGTCAATTTTCCCAGAGTACCAGCAACCATCTTTAACTTGTTTTACTTTTTTTTTTAACTTTTATTTCTAACTGAAAAAAAAATCCTGTCTAGTGGGTGAATGCACACTCACAGAACAGGAATAAACAGATGTCTCTCATTAGGACGGGATGACTTTAATCTTTCACACAACTTTAATTTTACTTTTCTACTTAATGTTCATCAATAGATGGTATGGAATAAAGACTCCAGACAAATAACGCAATTTTATGAGTTTCCACTTGGGAAAATCTGCAGGGTTTAGGCAGAGGACACCGCAGCTGCCACTTTCAATTCGCTTGGGGGCCAAATGAGCTCCGACGTTTTAGTCAAAAAAATAGTAACCCCAAAACAATCTTGTGTTTGGCTCAGCCAGGCTTAAAAGAGCAGGTGGAATAAGAAACATTGACCTTGATCTGACCTTGCGACCACCTCTATATCCTGTGTTTTTGGCAAAACTGGATAGACCCCTGCTTTCTCTGGGCTGGAGACTGAGTCAGGCCCCTTGTTCTGTAGACTTACACCATCTGGGCCAGGGACCTCCGATGCGGGGCTCACGGGGGCCACAAGCTAATATGATGAGTGATACATGCTGGCAATTTCCTCAGGGTCAGATTTGGGGGGCCTCTTTCACAAGGACGAGTCGTCTTCACTTTCACACAATATGAGCTCCCCATTTCTCTGAAAACGGCTGGTCCCCATAAGCCTTTGTGTACTCACCTTGGATTAAGGCATGGATCCAATAGATCTACTTTTGGTGTTCTCCACATCCTCTGATTACGCTAAAGAAAGCTTCTTATCTTCACGCTGATAGGTTGTTTGATGACCTTCCTTTTATCAAAGAGAAACTTGGCCACAAACTCAGGGTCTAAGGCCAGCTGGGATTTAATCACCTTTTCTGCCTTTATGACATGATACCGGCTTTCCAATTTGTGACAGATAATACTTGTTTTCCACATATGGAAATGATTTAGTTTCCCATTGAAATAAATTTGTTTAAGGAATGATTAAGATTTTTTTTTTAATATGTGTCTTCACAGTAATTTAGCCAATCTTGGCCAATCTGAGAAGGGGGCCTAGGGGAGATGGATACTCTTGAGTGGAAGCATCTCAGTGACAGGAGTGGGAGAAACTGGTCAGAGGGAATGAGAAAAGGCCTGTGGTTTTCCAGAGCTCGTGGTCCCACTGGCTGCCCCATGGGGTCTGCCAGGTCCTTGCCAACCAGCGTCACTTACAGCAGTGCTGGCCCATTGGCACAGTTCCCATCTTTCCTTCATCCCTGCCTCTCACAGCCATCGTGGTGACTTTCTAGCCCTGTCATCTCACCTGCTTAAGATCTTGCTCCACCCCAAGGCCTGCAGAGCAAAGCCCGGCCCCGCCATGGTGCTCAGGCCTTTCCCTCTCCAGCCTGGCTCATCAGCCTCCTTTCCTCACCTGCCTCCTCGGGCACACAGAGCCACGCCCCACATGTGCTCCCGGGATGTGGGAATACGTGAGTGAGCAACTGCAGCTTCTCCACTAAGCCTTTGCCGCCAGGGTTCCTGTTCAAAATGAAGCATGGGCACCACCAGCAAGTGCTTCAGGGTCCTGTCGGGGAAACAGACGCACTGCGGAAAGATCAGAGGAGGACACCGGTAACCCGATTGGGAGTCGGTGACAGAGTGTGGAAGAGGTGGCAGCCAGGGCTCAGAGGCAGCCCTGAGGTTGGTGACCATAGGCAACTTTTACTGCGGTAGGGCCAGAGGGACCCAGGGAGGAGCCAGCATCCTAAAGAAGAGAGGCCCCCAGAGCTCCAGCCCAAACGGGAACTCCCCAGGGCCCCTTGGGGACAGGCAGGAAGCACCACCTGGGAACTCCAGGAGGGCCACACCAGGCCTCCAATCCCAGTGCTTCCCATTGATCACATGGGCTGGGATAGGGCACAGGGGCTGGGAAAGACAGCCTGCATGCAGCCTCCACTGGGATAGAAACCCAGCAGGGCGAAGGGCAAGGACAGTCAATGGATCCAGAACAATGAGATGAAACAAGGAAGGCTTGTCCCTTTGTCATGGGCTGATGAGTGACGAGAGAGCCCCAAGATCTGAAACACTCTCCAGCACCACCGATTCTCAGGATGAACTGCACATCTGCACTTCAAGGTCACATTTACAGCCCCTCCACACCTCACTGCAACACTCTGGCAGATGCCTCTTCAGTGGGACAGGAATGGTTGGATTCCCTGCAAAGCAGGGCAGTGCAGCGAAGGTTCTGGTGATTCTGGTGGGACCTCATTCCCAGTCTCTGGTGCAGTGTTTTCCTTTCATCTTATCTATATTCATAATTCTCTTTAATTTCTAGCAAATGATACTGGTTATCCATTCATAATTTTTGCATCATTTCCATTGTAAACATTTTTATTTAAGCAACGTAATTGAAAAGAAACATGTTAAGTACTTACCAGTGCAAATGGCATAGCAAATATCATAAACATCATAAGGGTGTTGCACAAAAGACTGGAAATCTGGAAACTGGGTAAAAGGATTTTTGGTAGAAATTGTTCAGGAGCCTCTGAAAACATTCAGGACAACTTAGGACCCCTGAGGACCTACTGAAACAGCATCTCATTAATTTATGGCAAAATCATCCCAGACCCAAGGTTATGTGAGCTCACATTTCCCTTGATACCTCCCGGTCACTCCAAATAGATTCCCAAACAGACCCTTCCTTGTTATTCACATATGGACAGATACTGGGTTGTTTTATCACCCCTTGAATGACACGCTGGCATTTCTCATTGATTGCTGCCACAATTCTTCTTGTTTCTGAAAACAAGCTAAAGTATGCAAGATCATGATTCAAAATACACTGATTTTTGTCCTGAAATCTAGAATTATCATGACAGAGGCAGCCACAAGCTGATAGACTTATGGCAGTGACTCATGATTTATCTTTGAATGATGTCTTCAGAATAAAGCAGTAAGTTGAGTTAAAGAAAAATGCTAATAGTACAAGGACAGTAGGTGATGAGTGGATTTTTAAAAAGTTTAAAAAGTCCTGAGGGCAGCACCTGACTGATTGACACTTGGGAAGGGCTGAGCTCTAGCGCGTGCCAGGGAGATGGCAGCAGGGGCCACGACCCCGCGCAAGCAGAATCCCAGGGTCCAGGGGGCATGCGCAGACACCTGGAGACTTCTCCTGTCTCCACCCAGGAACCCACCAAATCCTCCCAGATTGAGAAGCTCTTTGGTCTTCAGAGAACTCCTGGGTATGACCAGTCTGTAAAGGAGGGTAAATGAACTTGCAAAGTATATCACAAATTGAGCACATTAAGCACAAGAATGCTGATTTTCTGTAGCCAGCAAGGACTACACGCGTCTTCACCCATCAGTCCGAATAACTTCCTTATGATATTCTTCATCTTGGACCTGAGTTTTTTAAGCATAAGAGTAAAGATAGATGCTCTGGACACACTGAAAGATTCCAAGAAAGCAAACGGTGCCATGTGCCAAGGAGTGAAGCCAGTCCCAGTTTCTTTCTTTGTGAATATGTATTTTCTCTTTTTCAAAACAAACTCTTTGAGTACTCAGGAGAGAAACACATCAAAACCTGTTCAATTCTGACTTAATGAGGGAATGTTGAGTCAACACTAGTTAAAAAGTTTAAAGGATTAGAACTGAGAAAAAGAAATATAACCTTACTACTGTCAGATTCACATGAAGGTTAATTTAAATAATGCTGACAAACATAAAATCTCAACCATTTTACTAAGTGACAATGAGCCGCCCTGACATTATCGGGCCAGTGTAAATGTGGCCCTGAGGTGGCTGTTGCCACAGCCCTGCTCGTCACTCACATTTACAGGGTTAACCTGGGCGCTTTTCTTGGCTCACCAAATATTTTCTTGATGAACTTTCAACCCACCTCACGCCGGTTACCATGACTTCCAGTAAAGGGCCCCTGAACCCATGGGGTTTGTGGAATTCTCCACTGACAGGTTAGCTACATGGACAGAAGATCACAGAGAGAGGAATGTCTACATTATATCTGCAGAGAAAGGTAGCCAGCTTGCAGGCTGCCGCCACGGAGCTCCAGCTGGGCCCCGAGCTCTGAGCTGAGATCTTGGCCGAAGCTGGCCCACCGGTCATCACAACAGCCGGGTGGCAGGACCTCAACCCCACTTCCCAGAAGGACGGCCTCTATATGAGCAGACACTGCATCCAGCACAACAGAGAGATGCTCCCTCGCACACCAGCCACCTTCTTGCCGGACCCACCAATGCCCCTTCACCCTCCTGAGAACCATGGTACCAAGGCTCCCACCCAGCACCGAGCCATGTCATCTGCTGTCTGAGGCCAGGACCAAGCCTGTGCTTTGACTCTCAGACAGGCCTGGCGGCTGGCGGTCACCCTGACATCAGGGCCACCCCTAAGGAAGCCCGCTGCCCCTCCCTCTTTTCATGCCAGCAGGAAATTCAAACTCACAGACCCCCAGCTGCATATGGGAACTTGGCTGTCCCAACCGCCACCCCTAGAAAGGCCCACCTGTTCCACTGGTCTTGCTCAAGCCAGCGTGCCCCTGTGTGCACCCCCTCTGCTCCCCTGAGGAGCCTCTCATGTGAGCAGCGAGCTTTATCTCCATCTTTCTTGGCGTCTGGGGCACCATTAGCCTTCGCATCCTACCTATTACTTGGGAGGAATTCCATCCTCGGAGAACCACGGAAGAGCAGAACCTCGTCCTCCTGTGTGGCAGGTGACCTTGGGGGATGACTCAGCTTTCCACGCCTCAGTCTTGTCATCCATACAGTGGGGGTGACAACAGACCCACCTCACAGCATCACAAGATCAACTCCTCACCCAAGGCCCAGCACGAATGTCACTCTTGTCAGTTTTATAAGCAACAGTCTACAGACTGGAAGCATCACAAGAAGCCCCCCTCAGTGGCAGGAGTGAGATTGGTGGGTGGGCTCACCCCAGGCTTCTCTCCCAATGCCTCCCTCCTCCCTCCACAAAATTCCAGCCCTTTCTTGATTGAACCAGGCCAGGGCCACGCCCAGCCGAGAGGTGGGAGCAGTGTGAGCGCCCAGCGAGGTGGATGAAACAGGAGCCAGAGTCGGAAGCCCTGGGCTCCAGGAGCGGAGTGGGCAGGCAGGGGGACAGCCCCCCAGGAGCCTGGCCTGACATCCCTCTCACTACTGCCCCCAGAATGTGGCCTAGTGGCTCCCATCTTCCATATTTTTCGTGGGTGAACAAAATTCCAGATTTTTGTATGATATGTCTTGAATTTTAAGGGAAAGAGTCTGTAAATTATCTCCACACAATTTGAACGCAGCAGGTCGGAGTGCTGGATCCCAGCCACAGGCCACCTGCCTCATGCAAATGCTTCTGCTGCTCACTGACAGCTGAGGGCCCTCCTCATTCCCCCTCAGGGATCTACTGCTCCCAAATCCCTTCACCCACCTCATCAGAGCAGCAGATGTCCCCAGAAAGAGGAGAAGACGTTAAATCAAAGGAGTTGATGACTGGTTATAGCTTCATCAGTGACCTCCGCCTGGAAAAACCAGGGTTAACAGGCCTTTCCTGGGGCAACAATGCTCTTGAGTGCCTACCAGCCAGCGACCGCCTTCTCCTCCCTCATAGCTGACAGCCCGCTTCCCTTAATAGATGCTGCATGCAGATTCATTTTCTCAGGCTCTTTGTGCATAATATGCAACCCAATATTGGCCAGTGGAGACTTAACAGGACACTGGTGGGGCTTCTTTAAAGTTTATTTCTTAATAAAAAGAGACACACAGGATGGTTTAGCTCTGTCAGAGCCAGCCCCTCTCATCCCCTACACACACAAACTTGCCTTCTTCCTACCTTGGGTGAGGATGTGATGCTAGGAGCTCTGGCAGCCATACTGTGACCACAAGGGGGCAATACTAAGAACCAGCTGATAAGCTGATCAGGGAGCAACAGGACAAAAAGAGCTTAAGTCCTTGGAAAAATAGAAGAACTCCTGAGCCAATCCTAAAACTGCCGCACCTCTGGCTTCCTGGTGTATGAGATAATAGCCCCTCTTGTTTAAAGTCTTGTAATTGAACATTCTGTTACTCGGCCCTAATACAAGGTAGAATTTGAGTGCCAAAGAGACAGATCCTACTTGTGAAGTTCCAAGACCCATAGTAAATATATGAAGAATATTTTCTGGGAATGCATGTATTCTTCCCCAAAGCCCTGGCAGTACAAAACGTACAGTCCTGCTTATGTCACTTAAGTATGAAATTAACTGGAACACAACTAGCCCGTCTTTTCCAATGCAATTCCCAAATGCTGTTCCCCACATCTGTGCATCTGTGTGAGAGTCAGTGCGTGCTCTCAGGACACACTCATCAAAGTGCACAAACACCTCTGATGCTTTTACTCACAGTTCAGAGCTCTGACGTAGATTAATGGGATGGTAGTCTCAATAAAAAAGACTGCCAAGTACAGTCAAACCACAGCATGTGCAATTTAATTACAGGGGCCCAGGAACCTGACTGCCTTCTCTCCATTGTCCTGTACCACCATCTGCCAAAAATTTGTAAGGAAAATATTCCAGAGAAACTTGTTTTTGTCAGCTTGGTAAGTGACCCCTCAAAAAGGTTTAAGCACCTGTGAATACGAATAATTGCTTTCCAGGTCAGAAATACCCATCTTTTCTCAGAACCCAGGCTGACATGCCCCAGACAGTTTCTGAGTTAGTGCCCCCTCCCTGCAGCTGAGTCCCCCACTGCAGCCACAGGGATAAGGCACCATCAGAATGCCACCCACCTTGGCTTCACTGCCTGAGAAAAGTAGAGATTTCATTAAGCAATGGCTCCATGACAGATGGAGATGGTATCATATATATACATGATAACAGGCTGGATTTTAGACATCTGCGGTGTTTACAGCCATGAGCATTATCAGAATAGAATAGCAATCAGTACCAGAATAGTGGGAAAACGAAGCCTAGCCAACCCCAGGCCATTTCTATGCTGAACAGCTGACAGTCACCCCATGACGTTCAGATGTGTGTCTCCTCCAACAGGGAGTCGAAAATAACACTCTCACTTCTTCCTGAGTGACAAGAGCAGGCATTCTGTGGGAGGGGCCTTGCTGCTCACCCTAGAGAAGCGCAACATAAAATAAATCGCATGTGCTCTTGATCCGAATGAGATTTTCATCAATTCAGAACTTGTTCCCAAACTTTCGGAGGCAGCTCATGACAATGAGCTCTCTGGGCTCCCCTTCCCCTCCAGCTGTCCGTCACGCTGAGTGGACCACAACTAACGCTGCTGACAGAGGGGCAGTTCCTGGAGCTGGGCTGTGGTTTGACTCTGTGGCTGCAGAACCAGATAGCATATCAGAATCCCTCCTCCCTCCTCTCTCCTCCTCTTTGGGGGTGAAACTGATGGGTTTTGCATAAGCTTTCAGAGCTGCCCTAGGAAGATTCTCAACTCAGGGGAGTCTGAGGTTTTCTTTAATTTGCATCCTTGAAAACCACCCAGCCCTTCCTGCAGCAGAAGCATTTTGTGAATGCACAGGAGAGGCATTGAGTCCTCTGCTGCCCTCGGGGCCACAGCTGTGACACCCTGGCTGCCTTCCCAGGGCAATGATGGGTGGCCCCTATGACACCTGTTTGGAGCCACAGGGCCCTTGGGGCAGAGGATGGAGCCCTGCCCAGAGACCTCGCCAACAAATGGTGCTGTTGTGGCATTATATCTGCTTGCTTTCCTCCCCTGGAAAACACAGGTAATGACACCTGTCATACCTGCCTGAGGGGTCTTGCAAAACCAAATGGAGTGAAGTGGGTGAAGCACCAGAGGGTGTTAGAGGCGTCTCACCCTGTGAGTCGACATCACCCACCTCCACCAGGTCCTCCCACTGTGGTCAGGCCCCTGGATTGTGCGGTGTGTCCACATTGAAGATAGAGCCCAGCTTAGTCATGTGGCAGCCGCACCAGGATGGGACACAGGCAGGTGGGACTGAGGAGGGAGCGGTGGTGATCACTGTGTGATTGTGACATTGTCCAGGGCACGAATCTTCTCCTAGCTCCTGTACAACTTGTGGCATGCAATCAACACGTCATGCTACTATGCCGCCTCCTGCCCCTCTCACATCTGTTACTTGGGCCTTTTCCCTGTCCCAGTAGGACAGCGCCAGCAGAGCCCATGGCTTCTCCGCTCCCAGTAATGGGATACCCAGGGTCCAGTGAGGCTGGGAACAGGATCTCAGTTACGTAGTTAGCGCGTCTGCTCCAGGACAGACGATCCCAGTGGTCCTCTCCCCTCCCCTGGCTCCAGGCTGCTCGGGCTCCCGCTCCCCCTCTGCCCGGTCCTGTTCTCAGCTGGCTGGCTGCGTACTTCCTATTCACTGGTAAAATGGACACTACCAAGAAAACAGAGACACAGATAGAGAAACGCCTGCATGGTAAATGCTCAACTGATATTTGTCCAATGAAAGAAAAATTAGAAGCATTGTATCGTAAGGAAAATACGGTTTTTCAAAACATTTTTCAGAAAAGGGGATATGTATGATTCAAAAAATTATATTCCCCTCATGAGTCACAGGTTGTGCAGTCCCTGATCTGTACTAACTCCCTCCTCTTCTAGATGATGAAACAAAGCTCAGCGAGTCGTGGGACCTGCCCCTGACACACAGCAAGCTGGCCACAGCACTCAGACAGCTTCTGCCACGCTGCAGGGATGGGAGGACCTTGTCATGAAGCTCCAGGGTGAGGCAGAGCACACGTTCAAGGCCAGAGCTGGCCCCGAGATCCGCTGAATAAAAGGCTCAGTGTTGTTCTGGTTATTCACTGACAGACGCTGTCGTTAGAGAAAAACACTGGAACCGCTGTTGTGCTCACCATTAAATGCCTCCGTACGGGAGAAGCCCCTGAATGGTGAGGGGGTGCACGATTTATAGAGCCCTCAATTCCACGAACTGAAAACTGGGTTGGTGGAGTTGGGGGGACATGAAAATACGTGTGTTTTCTCAAGCCTAGGTTGCATTTTTCAAGAGCCACAGGGGAATAAATGTCCCCAGTCCACATGTGAGATGACGTTTGCCTCCTAGAACATTGGGTCACGTACCTGCTGCTAAATGCAGTTCAGCGGCAGAGGTGTGGTGGATCCACCCACTCACAGGGCACCACCCCCGTCGTGGCCGTGGGCTTCTTGGAGTTGCTCCCAGCTGCGGGCTCCGGGAGCCCTGAGCTGCTCTCACTCATCCGGAGCTGCCGCTGGCCTCTGCCTGCCCATCTGTGGTGCAGGCCGCCCTCAGCTCCACTCATGGCAGGGGACAGAACAGGAGGGAGATTTCTCCCCAGAGGGCCACAAGGTCTCCCTGGGTGGGACCTGCCTCGGCCATGCTGAATACCCAGCCAGAAGCTGATGCATTTCATCCTGCAGGATGTGAGCGAGGTTGAGAGAGCCAACCTCCAGGAGGGATGTGAGCAAGGGTCCAAAGGTGTCATCTGGGAAGGCCTCTCTGCCTCTGCATCTCTCCACCTCTCTCTCGTGTCTCTTTCTCTGTCTCTGCCTTTCTGCCTCTGCCACAGTCTCTGTCTCTGTCTCTCTCTCCAACTGAAAGCACCAACACAGCAGCCCCCAGCCAAGGGCTTTGGGAGAGTCCACCGAGGGGATGGACCGCCCACCACCCCTTGGCAGACCACTTGTCTTGGCCCCAGAGCGCCGCATCAGCCTCCACGTGTCCGACGTGTCCTGACTCTGTGCTTCCGCCCCCTCCACCCCATGTATGGGGAGGGTGCTGGCAGGGCTTCTGTGTCAGCTGGGTCCTTTGGAAGTGGAGACTGAGGGAAAGGGGGGCACAAGCCATGTAAGGGGGACAGCTGGTGACAGATAAAGGGAAAGGAAGCAGTGTCAGGAGGAGAGCCTCAGACCTGGAGCAGATGTTGGGGGGAGATGGACAGCGTCCCAGCAGCTTCCCTCTGAGAGTGCACTGGCCATGCCACTGCCCCCGCCTCCTGCCACACCCCTTGCCTCAGCCACTTTCATCTGTGATTTATGAGTGGAATTAATAGAAAGCAATCAGGCATGACTGTGCCTCCAGTGCTGTGCTCAACAGCAGCTGTTTCCCAGAATGATTATGGGAGGTGGCACCCCAGGAAGCCGGTCACCAGCCCTGGATGGCCAGTGCCAACAAGCCCACCACCAGCAGGAGGAAGAGAGGACAGAGGACACATGTCCGGGGCTGGCCCAGCTTCCAACCCTTGTGCCTCAGTGTCCTCCGTCGGGAAATGGAGGAAGCAATCCACTCCCCGCCTCAGCTGGTCCTGAAAGACAAGGACATCCTGGGAAACTGATCTGGCATACAGAGGAGGTATTTCCCATTGTACACAGCCCCTGGGGCTCCCAGGTGACGGGCTGGGTAACTGTTTGCTTGGTCTTTAATGCTTACCTGGACCTAGTTTGGAGGCCCCAGTTACAGGAGGGTCTGTTCCCCTTGAGCAGTTTATTAGTTGCACCCTCTACCATTTCCCCTGTGTGTTTCCAAGCCACCATGCACCCCCGTAAGCACCCTGGGCCCAGGCGCTAAGTCGCTGGACGCAGCCCTACTTCCCAAGAGCCCACAAAATTATTCAAATTGCCAACCCACAAGGAGCCCAGGAAACCTAGTAACCCACCCCTATGGGCTTATATGAGGGGGACACATAAGGGTTCACTGCCCCCCACGCTACACAGGTGCATACACACACACACACACAGGCGCTGGCAACAGGAGACAGAAGCCAAGGGCTTTCTTCCACCAGCAATCTCAGCGGGGCTAGGAAAGCTCACTTGGGCTTGGGCCCCACATTCTTCACAACTATCCTCTTGGGCTTTTTAATGTTACCTCCCAAGGAATCTGCACATCCAGTGACAGGGCCTCAAGGAGGGACTGAGCAAAACAGTCTTTCATCTGTTTGCTCTGAAAACTCCTGTCCAGATTTCCCAGATTGTACTGGGAAGGATGCTCCCAAATACTGCACTCTATGAATTATGTATCAGACCTTTTGTGATGCAAAAGCATTTGCTTTTCCAAATGCGGGCTTTGAAAATATACCACATATTTAGAAATTTCATGTTGACTTTATTTGTTTATATTAAGTAAAGAAATCTGAGCAAAACAATTGAAATGGCCTGGTCCTCTTTTTAAATCAGAGAAGCCAGAGTAAGGCCACAATATGGCCAAGTATGGATGAGCTGCAAAGAGGGCCTGGGATCCAGGGAAATCTGAAATTTTGAGAGAATTCTGTGCACTTGTGTGTGTGTTTTGGAGCAAGAGTCCTCTGATTTAATTAGATTACCAGAGTAGCAGGGAGCTCAGAACAGAAGACATACAGACGGCGAGGAAGGGGGCGCAGAGTGGCAGGGAGGCGGGGCACTAAGATGCATGGGGCTGGGATGCGCAGCTCCTCAGATGCTGCAGCCCTAGAGGCCCAGGTGGCCCAGATGCACTCCCACCTGCCGGCTCTAGAGGGTGCGACCCCGCCGACCCGGACTTGTGCGGGTGTCTGGCCTCCAAGTCACCAGTAGGGGGCGAGCTGACAGAGCGGCAGAGGCGACCATACATCGAGCTCGGCACCTGTCCCCGGTGCTCAGCCACCTGTCCCTTGGGGAGGGAAGCCCCTCCCTGGGAAGGGGTCTGGGCTGGAAGGTGGTTTTCCTGGTGTGCCGAGGAAGAGACCCCCCCCCCTTACAGATCCCGAGTGTTGTAGTTGCCGTGATATATGCAGAAATCACCTATCAGGATGTTTTGGAGGCAGGTGTCCCTGAATTTGAATCTCAGCTCTTCCTTTCACTGTGTGGTCTTGGGCAAGGAATTCGCCTCTCTGAGCTTCAGTTGCCTCCACACTGAACTGGGAAAATGGGTGTGCGCAGGTCATCAGGTGGAATGGGAATTAACTGAGATCCTGCAGGTAGCCCACAAATCACCTGGTATACACACGTGCACACACACGAACCCGTGAGCAGATTCTGCTCATGAAGAGAAATGTGCACTTCCCGTTAAGCCACATAATGACTTTGCATGGCTAATCAGCCTGAACCCTATTCTATTATTTGCTAGTGGTTAGCTCTGAGTGTTAATCTCATTTTCCAGGTCTAGAATTAGACTTTAACCCTGGGCTTAGCAGAGTTATTCTGCTTCTCCAACAACCCACCTGCTATGGTAAAAGGATTCCTTCTACTGAGCCCCCAGGGCACGAGGAGCCCAAGCCACAGGTGAGGAGGGAAATCCCATCCCCTGCCAGCCTCAGGTGATTACAGATGTCATCACAGCCTGAGGAGTATTTACCCAGAGGAATGAAACAGTGTGCAGATTTCCCACCCACCCAAAAGCTTAACTGTCATTTAAATAGGACATGATGTTTAAAATATTAATTTCATTATCTTCTAGCATTTTATAATTATAAATCTAAAGGTCACTCAGATTATATTTGCATGTGTAAAGAATCCATCATCATTGTTCCTCTGTGGCAGAAATGGCGCCGGTTTGACTTCTGAGTCTGAACATCCAGTTAACAGGAAAGCAATGATACGTATTTCTGTATGGAAGCCTGCTCAGTGTTGGGGAAAATACAACACAGAACAGAAAGGCGCTGGGAACATCACATCCATCACCCATGACGTGTCTGGGTCTCTGTGTGGTCACTTCACTTTTTCTGCTGCCGTGTCTATCAACAGAAATAAAAGCCACTTCAGAATTCCCCAAAGTTCAATGCCAATCACAGCAGGGACATAAGAGGTTATTGCCTACTGCAAAATTCTCAGGCCAGGATCACTGTGCTGTTCCCCCAAATCACTTTGATTGGGCCCTTGTATTAGCAATAGTGTTTGTGCTTACATCCACAACATGATAGTTACTGCAGCTGCTGTGAGTCCTGCTTACCAAATATTTCCAGGTTACTCATCAGCCAGAAGCATGATAGGATTGTGAGTCTCGACCCCCTCACTTTGGGTGTGGCCAGGTGACTAGCCCCAGGAGCCCAGTGGGTTTGGGAGCAGAAGTGGCATGTACCATAAGGAAGGGAATCCGTGGTGGCAGGTGAAGACCCAACTGCATATGTCACCTGCCACCTGCCAGGATGGTCCAAGCCACTGTGGCTACCAGACCCTGGATGATCGGGGGCCCCTTCCTCAGCGTTCCCCCTCTGGTGTAGCACTAGTCATCCTGCAGTACCTCAGATGCATCAGACACACTCCCCACTGGAGGCCTTCGCAATTGCTCTCATGTCGTCATCGTCATTGTCACCTCACAGACCAAGACAGAAGGAACCATGGGAACCAGTGAGGCAGAAACAAAGATGTGAGGAACAGTCCCTTCCATCGAGCTCATAAGCAAAGGTGCCAGGAGTAATGAATGCTCAATTACCAGGAAGCTAGTACAATTTGATTTTGTACATTCAGACAAAACAGGTGTGAACCTCACCTGTGTGTTAGCATGCAGGTGTATTGATGAGCTCATTGAGATAAAAACCAGTGTGTGATAGCAACAAGGATGTGCCCACTGCAGCCTGACAGGAAACCCAAAGACAGATAATATGTATATAGAGGAGATGGAAACATTACATAAAATATAACATTTAATACTGTAGTACTAATTTCTGTAGTATTAAATGTAGAGTGAGGCAGTAATTCTAAATTCACTGTGTGGTTCAATTCACTTGGTGATTCACTCCATTTTGAGGCTAAACATGCCATATGAAGAATTAATGAGACTGCAAATTCCTACAAATGTTTTATCCTCATATTCTGGGGTAATGACTATGTTTTTTCTTTAAAAAATCACTGGGTAATTTATTGTGGACTTCCCTTTTTAAACAGAATTTCCTGTTTGTGAAAGCTAATATTAAAGCTAATGGCTTGGGTTTCTTGTTTGTTTCTTCATTTACTGCAGCTGGCCCAGAAGAGGTGTCCAGCAGGGTGACAAGGGAGACAATCTGGGGAAGGGAAAACGGGACAGTGGTCTTTTTATAGACTAACTGAAACACAAAACATAGACGTGAACCTCGCTTTACAAAATAAAGGTGTTCCCCAACGCACTGTGTCAGGGAAATTACCAAAATGGGCCACATTTTCTGGCAGATATCACTGCGACTTTCAAATTTCATTTTCATGTCTCCTTGGCCTTCAATTGGTAGAGGTTTCTGACAAGTCAGCCTCAAGTGTCTCTTCTCCCCAGCCTTTAAGGAGTTTACTTCGCACAGTCAGATCTGCACACAAGAACGCCTTGGTGAGGTTGCAAGGTGAGACTCTGCACCGCGTTCTCCATTCTCCAGGATGCTTTGCAATGCATTTTCCTGAAACTAGGGATGGCACCATGCACACGGGGTGCAGGATTTTGGCTGCCTGGGCTCACATCCCAGGTCTGCTGTTTTGTTTTCATGTCTAAACCTCAATTTTCTCAGCTGCAAAGTGGGAAAGTAAAAAGGATCTATATTCGTGAGAATCTGGACATCCCATAGACTGCCTGGGCAGTAGCTGTGTCCACCCTGCACCAGCCAGCCACCTTGGACAGAGGGCTGCAAAATGCTTGGATAACATAGAAGTACACATAAGCACTTTGCTCTCAAAATGTGAATTTTCCCTGTCCCCAACCCCCGCATCAAATTTAAAACAAAAGGCATAAAAATAATATGTCTATAAATTACTTTCATTAAAGATGATGTTTTTCTACTGGATTTGGGCAGAAGAGGGAGGAAATAAATCTAGTCATTTAAATGCTCAGTTTTTCATCACTGCTTATTCCTCAGGCTTCTGCCCAGAGACCTGTATTTGGAGCAGCAAGGCATAAAACCTTTTGATAAAAGCTCAGATTTAAACTACTCTAATATTGTATATCAACTCAATTCCAATAAAAAGTAAGCTGCTCTAATTCATGTCTGTTGTGTGTATTTGCTCTTCCTCTGTCCCTGAACTTTCTCTCAGTGCACAGAGCCACCAGCCAATTATTTGCAATTTCTAATCTCTTCAGTAAACTGCCTTTGATAGAAGAGTCCTTTTTCTCCCGTTTGGCTACACCTTCTAAGGCATACTTTTTCACGTACTTTGGAAATTTCTTCTCTATCCCCAAGTGGTTAATTTTCCGTGGAGTTTCATCACATGCTGTTGGTATAATTCAGGATGCATTTTAATTTTCTACTGAAGTTTTAAATTTTCACTTTCAGACTGCATTTTCTGGCTACAGAGATGCTAGCTCAATTTGGAGAGCTTAATTGGGATGCTGAGTGCTTTGTTTATTTGATTTTCTCTTGATAGCTTGCACATTTCCTAACTTTCTCCTTGCTCTTAGCTGCACAGGTCAGTTTCTGCAAAGCAGCTTTGTGTAATGGTCCAGCTGGTCTCCATTTCCTGATTCACTCTTTAAGTTCGATTTCAGTACCTTCTTGGACAGCAGGCAAAATCTTCCATCATCAGGGTCCCATCAGAGCTGAGCTGACCCTAACCCCTATGTGCAAGAGAGTTGTCAAGCATTGTTTTCTATTCAATCAGATCTTTTTCTCTTCCCCTCCCTCCTTCTGCTTCCTGAGAGAGCAGGCTACACTTCTTGAAGGTCAGTCTTTTCCCCTGCTGGTGTTATCAATCATTGCAGTTCACCTAAGAGAGCTTGGAGACTTTTTTTTTTTACTTCGATCACTTGTAATTGGAGGGCATTTCTTTATAGAGACAATAGTATCCTTGAACAGTATATGAGCCATATACTGTTAAAATGAGAGGTTAGTGGGCTCCTCTTCTAGTTCTTTTATCCTCAAAGAAATGGACTTGTTCAGGTTATTACTTGATGCCAAATTGTCTCTAAACTATTCAGGAATAGCCTCCACCAAAGGCGACCTGAGGTCCCCATAAACTGTGTAGCCCAGCTAGCTTACATGAAATGTATGATACAGTATTTTTAAATTTGTGCAGGAAATCTTGGCACTACCATTTTTTCCCTCCTTGAAGTAATATGTGTATTTATCAGTAAAGCAATCAGAAGCATTTGCCACCATCTCCCAAGGAAACCACAACCTGAGCCTCCGGACGATACCATCCAAGCGCTGCCCAGCTTCTCTGGGACCAGTTGGCATTGATAGGGCGTGGTGGTCAGCACTGAAGGGCCCTGGAGATCTGCCTCTGCCTGCCAGGCCCCTGGTGAGCCACAGGAGGCCACACGGAACCCAAACAAGAGCCTGGCCACCGGGTAAGACCATCAGTGGGGCTCATGGGGTGCCAGGTGCAATGAAGAGGTACAGTCTGACCTTTTCATGGCACCTGGACAGATAAAGGAAGCATTTGTATAGCATAAGGTGGAAATGCATGAGGATGCTTGAAGCCAGAGGTGACATACTGTGGCTCTGGCTACTCCAGACCTAGGAGGTCCCACAGAAAACCAAGAGGGCAAAAGTAAAGCGGGCCCACCCATCCCGTATATGTGTGGTTCAGGCATCAGCGTGGGACACTCTGAGACAGAAGGGCATGTGCTGGGTCACCCTCTGCTGCTCTTCCCTTTCTTCCCTTAAACTCTCCCTCTAGCAGCCCTGTCCTGATGCTGCCCACAGAGGTCACAGAAACACCCCAAACCCGGCAAGACTTCCTGCCAAGTTTTCTTTCTTCTTCTCAGGGCAGTGGGGAACCTCAAGCGCAGACAGAAGCAAAAAGGGCCTTACCGAGGATATTTGGGTTCTACTTGCTCTGTTTTTGGAGATACTTTATTTTTTCCATGACATCATTTAAGGATAATTTACATACAACGAAATGGACAGGTCTTCAGTGTACGGTTCTGGGAGCTTTTTACAGAGCCTCTATCAGCGTGCTCAGTCCCTGAACAAGGTCAAGGGCATTCCCATCACCCAAGTCAGCACCCTTTCCATCCACACACACCCCCAGCAAAGGTAGACACGTCTCTGCTTTCTGTTCCCAGAGGTGTTTTTTGTCCTATTCTGGAATTTCATACAAATAGAATCATCTAGTATGTCCCTGCACATTTCACTTTTTTCATTTCACTAAAAGAAATGCATAGATTGCGTTTCATAAATCCGCGTGTTGTGCTGACAAAGCGCATGGCCCAAGTCAGCAGCCTACTGGGTTTTAGTTCTGAGTAGTGTCCCGCTGTCGGAAAGACTATTGCTCACCCACCCTCCTGTTTGGGTTGTTTCCATTTTTTTGTCTGTTATGAATGAAACTTCTATGACAATTCTTGCTCAGATCTTCACGTGGAATCATGCTGTTATTGCTCTTTGATAAATACCAAAGGATGCCACGCTTAGCTAATAGGTTAAATGTGCGTTTCACCTAACCAGAAATGGATAAAATGGTTTCCAAAATAGTGATAATATTTTACAGTCCTACGAACAGTATCTGAAAATTTTAGTTCCTCCACATCTTTGCCAACACTGGGTACTTCAGTGTCGTTTCATGTTACCTGTGAGGGGCGGTCTGGGGTAGTGGCTCCCTACCACTGCCGTCGGCACTTCCCTGACAACAAATGGTAGATGACACACTCTTCTCGTGCCATTCACCAGTCATCCTCGGGCAGCTTCTGTCCCAATCTCCTACCCATTTTTGCCTGTGCTGTTTGTCTTTCTGTTGAGCTGCAGGGGTGCAAGGATTTTGTATATTCTGGGCACAAGGCTTTTGCACCGAGAACGTTTTCTCCCACTCTGCAGATGGCCTGTTTGTTTTCATGATGTCTTTGGAAAAACAGAGGTGTTCAGTTTTGATGGAGTGTCATTTATTAATTTTTTGCTTATGCTAAGTGATGTGTGTCTTGGTTAAGAAATCTTTGCTGGCCCCAAAATGGAAAGAAAACTACCCCCCTTTTCTTTGAAAAATGGTATAGTTCTTACATTTAGGTCCATGATACATCCCAATGTTGAAATAATTATGCTAAGTGTAAGAAGCCAGTCACAAAAGCAACACACCGTATGATTCAATTTTTAGAAAATGCCCAGAAAGGCAAGACTACACATAGTTTGGTAGATAGAGGGGAGTGGGGCATGGCCTGGAAATAAGTACAGAGTTTCCCTCAGGCGTGAGGAGCATGTCCTAAAATTGCCTCTGGGGAAGGTGTCAATGTACTGAGAGCTACTGAGTCCTACGCTTTAAATGGGTAAGTTGTGTCACATGTGAATTTTGTCTCAATACACCTGTTATAAACAAACATAAAAGAAAAATAACAGTAGCTGATTTCAATTTTCTAGTGAGAATGACGTCTTAAGCATTTGGACCACTGTGTGTCAGATTGGCTCTTATAAAATGGAATTTTCTAACAACATTTATCTATTTAGCTTGAGCCAGTTTCTTGGACTGAGCAGCCCCCCCACCACCCTTCACTTCTGGATGAGTTTTGTGGCTTGTCCAGGCCCCAAAGCTTTCCTGATCCCAGATATGTATTTTTAAGCACAGCAAGGAATCAATGAGACAAAAGGGAGATGGCCACTCTGCAGTCACTCAGCACCCACCTGCCCACCGCCTCCGCCTCAGCTCGTGGATGCGTTGACTTCCTGAAAACACGGACAATGAGGAAACAACGTGGCACCCACGTTTTAAGAGCAGTCACAGAGCAGGCCAAGGCAGGGTTCTTCCAAGTGGGGAGGGCAGCCTGTTAGGTTTTTCATAGGTTTTAGGCAAAAATAGGCAAACAATAAATTAAATGAGTAAATACTTAAAAAGGGAAAAAAACAGAAGGAAAATGAAAGTGGATACCAACCAGGTTAAGAAGCACTTGAAATGGTTCTTGATCGGCAACCTCTCCAAGCCTTCAAGGCATTCAGAAAATCTCCAAGAGAAAATTAAAAAGCATTTCCCTGCCCTGAATGTGTTCCCAGAATGAATTCTTGGTGCTTTTATTTGTCTGTTTTTATTTTTCCCACTGTCTAATCTGGCCACATTCCTCAATGGTGACACACCTGGAGACCCGGCATAAAGAGGGTACAGCCGCACACACACCCCCAGCAGGCCTTGGTGGGCATGTTTTATTTCAAATCCACCTGTTGACCCAAGGACTCCAACACCACTATTTTTCTTTTCTTCTTTTTGTTTAGAACTTACCAGAATTCGGCTGCTTGTGCCCAGGATCCCCACCTCCTGGGTGACTGAGGACACCTTGAGGGAAGAAAGATCTCAGCACCTGGTCCCAAATCCAGAGCCCTATGTGTGGCTGGAACACTGTAGGTTTGTTTTTAAAATACACACCAGGTAACCTCTCTTTCCTGCTGGGGCCCCAAGCCCTCCCTGGCAAATCACAGTCTAAAAAACTCCATTCTGCTGGGAGCTCCCCAACCAACCAGGCCATTAAAGGACCCCCTGCCCCTCGTGTTTCAATTACGTGCATGGACTTCCTGCCTTCATGTGCTCTGTTCTCTCGACCTGGAATGCTGTTTGGGTTTTATCCACTCACAAGGGCTCTGCACCCCATCACTGTCGCCAGCTTCCTCTCTTCCTGACAGTACCAGGGACCTGCAAGGTGGGGTTCTGTCATCTTTCTGCCAGTTCCATGAACCTGGCAACAAAGTTCATATTTTGGCCCTTCACTGTCGCATTAACCAGGTTGGTGGTTACTTTTGGCTCTTTATTTGGCTAATATGAGTGGAAGTATTCCTCTTGACATGAAAAACAATCTAGAGTTTTCCTGCTTTGTTCTCTAATTTCATATTCATGTCCAGTAAAGCATATTGGTGGTTTTTATATCTAGAATACTGCAGACTAAGGTTAACATATGTTTTAAAGAGTATGTAATGATCTTCCAACCACTGGTTCATTATTACAAAGTCAAATCAAATGTAAGGTGAACAGTATCCTTGGTTCCGTAACTTACTGAAAGGCCTCCTGTGTCTTCTCTGAACACATCTCCCTCACCAGGATGAGGGAAATTCCCAGCAGTCCCTGGAGCCAGGGCTCCCTTGGCCTCTGCAGACCCCCAAAGTTCCTGCCAGTGGGAGGTTTTAGTCCAAGGCATACTGAACGCTTAAAATACATGTAAATATGAGAAGTAATTCTTTGATAAAATTATCATTTTGGCTCTGAAAATATCTGGCTTTAAGTAACTCTTTATTTGCAATTGCCTATGATTTGGGGGAAACCCTGTATGCATTCAGAGAAACTCTTGGAAAGAGAAAGCTAGAGTCTCACCCACGAGTTGTTTTCAAAAGTCATGAAAACATTATGTGTCCTGACCTGCAGGACTATCAACGGGGGGTCGACGACCTAGAGGAGAGAATGAAGGGGCAAGAGACACAAAGAATGGACAGCAAGACAGGATGTCTGATCAAGCTGACACAGTTTATTTTTTGCAGGCTCAATTTATACAGGTAGCAAGGAAGGGGTGGGTCAGAAGGTGATTGGGCCTTAGGTGGCGCCGGCAGGAAGGTGTAGGGGGGCGTGATTGGGCCTTGGCTGGCGCCGGAGGGAGCGGAGGACCCCGAAGAGAGGCAGGGAGTTCGCCATCTTGTGGGTGGGGGCACTTGGGAGGGAGGTTTCAAGGGTGGGGCTTTCCCCTGGGGCAGAGGGTGTTTCTTGATTAACAAGATGTTGGCAATATTAATAGGCCAGTGGAAAGAACAGAAAGGCACAGGTTGCTAGGTAACTTAACCACTAGTTCCGGCTTAGGAGTTTGCTAAATGCGTTTCTTGGTAATAGGGGAAAACTTGTTTCTAATGCGTGGATGGATTCATTATTTCCGATTTTACAGGAGAGACTTTACTCAAAGGTTGCTGTTGTCTTAAGGCTTTCATAACCGAGCCTGCCTAAAGGCCCACAGGTTTGCTCCCAACAATTATGGGCTCTAAATTAACAGTGAATGGCGTCGGCATAATACTGTCCTGTGGGCATTTCAATACATCTGTAGTCATTTGGAATTAGAGAGTTTCTTCTTTTCATTTTAGAGTCTAGATATGGGGTTAGGGTTGCCATGGGGCTGGTGTTGGTCTCCCAAGGTCAGACGTGAATTTCAGATCACTGAAGAAAGGCCAGGAAAGTCACAGCCTCGCTGGGAAAAAGAGAAGGTTAGGACAAGAGCCTCCACTGGTTTTCCGATCCTTCAGTGGGGCAGTGACTCACCTGAACTCCTCAAGCCCTAAGGGCAAGCGTTTCCTGGTTGAGCAGGAAGGAATCTCCGCCAAGGGTTGATCTGATGCATGTGGAGGAACAATGGTGAGATGCCCCTGCTCTGGCTGGCAGTCCCACCTCTGCTGGCCTTCCCAGTGCCCACAGAGAGGGACATTATTCCCCCAGGTGGCAGGCACTACAACCCATAAAATCCAAAGATAAGTTCTGACTTGTACTAAAAAGGGCACTGGAAAGCTCCAGGTCATAGGTGGCCTAAAGACTGGTAAATAAAGTAAGATTCTCAGCAAATACTAGCTCCCCATATGCTGCATGAAAAGTAATACTTAAAGGAATGCTAACTTCAATCCCATCCATTGTTCATCCAGCAGGGTTAAAACGAGAATATCTAGATATGTACGCAAGGTTCAAATTTGTGCAAACTGTTTTTAGGGCAAGCACCATTAAAAAATTTTAAATACAAAAATGTCTATTTTCAACAGCATTGCCCCATGATGCACTGTGGCCCCCAGCAGGATTCTCCTTCACGTTCATTCAGTCCAGCCCAGTGTTCCCAGGAAACTCACCTGGTGTTTCTTCACGTAGATGAATCTTGCTCCAAAGTGGCCTTGTGTGTCTTGGGTATGCTGCCTTCTTGCGTTTTGTTTCACCTCATTGTTTAAGGGAGAGGCAAGGGACAGACGTGTTTGCAGCCCAGCCATCCTCTGTTCATAATGTTGTTGCCTTTTGTGTGGGCAGGAGGGAGATTTGTGAAGACCTCTTTGGGTCTGGAGCAGTGCTGATTCCCCAGTGGCTAGGAAGCTGCCCCAGAGCCCCTACTTTGACAGGCAGTTAGGGAGCATGGCTGTCAGCTCAATGTCACCAGAGTTGCCTGAGACAGCCAACCTGGCACTGTCTTGGGAGGCGTTTGCTTTTCTAAAGCTGAATTTTGACAGAGGGTTAGTCAGTCAACCAGGCATACTTCAGGCAACAGAGCCAGTGGAACTAACAGTCTGCAGAGGGCATGGGTGTGGTGTGACGGGGTCCTCTTCCTGGTTAAGATTTGCAGAAGGGTGGAGACCCAATGACTTGAAGTGCATTGATTGTTCTGGAGTTAAATGTAATATATCCCCAAATTAGGACTAAACTGGAATTTCTGGTGCCTAAATTAGTTTTCCAGAGACTCAAATTTCAGTAGAATTGACTTAACACTGGATGGCAGGGACACATCTTAACAAAGCTTTTCCTCTCATTAAGATTCAACTTTGTAGGCTTTGAGGTAAAATGGACTTTTCTTGGTTTTCTCTAAGAATTGAGTTTGCAGGTGTTAACTACAGAAACTCCTGGGCTGCCACTGTCCATGTTCTGGAAGGCACCTTCCTAATGTGGAGAGAGTTAGTCCAACAGGGTGTTTCACCAGAGCATGTCTCTTTCAAATTGGATATTGCTCTCACATTTTAAAAAGTCATTCTTTTCTCTAATTCTCAAGGTCTCAGTCGATAACTGTCCTCAAGACCCAGAAGACAGCTGCTTCTACTCTGGACCTAAAGAGTTCCTAATATTCTCCTTTGAACACCTATTTGAAGATGAGGTCACTTCCTGACCTACCAATGGACTGTTTTACTATAACAAGGAATCATCCAACACATTTTATTTCTTCATTTTCAAAATGTTTGGGAGTGCCTTTACAGGTATGTTAAATATGCTGTGAAACATATACAATAGATCAACCACGAGTAATATGAGAGAGACATCATAGAATCAAAAAGGTATACAGAAAGCACAATGTTGTAACTGCATGCTCTGTTTATAGTACCTGGTGCTTACCAGCGAGCAAGAACCCAACTCAAAAAGTAGGAAGGAGGGGATAACACCTTTTTCTCAAATGCCAAAGTGTCTCCCCACTGGGCTGGTTGCCTTGAAGCCACACAGAAGTGCCGAGTGGGCTTGGCCATTCACTGGGTCTGCAGCCCAGCTGGGATCCACCTGTCTGAGAAGAGGCTGGGACGGGGGACGGAGAGCTGGAATACAGATTTAAACTGTGAGAAAACAACATGCTCTTCCGATACACATTATAGATATGCAGCGTTGTAAACTATTGGCCATGAGGAGTCACATGTGGCCTCTCTCCTGGAGCTCCAATCAGCTGCAGTGCTCACTGTGGGCCTGTCACGGTGTTTTCTAGTCACTTCTTTCTCTCTGGGGTTGGTCACTTCTTTAGTACCTGATTCTCTACTCTCAGCTCCTGCCTTCCATAATTTTGGCATTTGCTTAAACCCATGGTGATGGTGGGGCATGCCTAGAATATCAGCTGTCATGGGAGTCAGGCAACAGGTATGTTCTTAGAATCCACATTGAATTTTAAACTGATGCCCTCACTGGAAGTTTAAAATTAATTAGGTTCCCAGGGGACGACAAGTGCAGAAAGGAAGTCACTCGGTCTGTGCCAAGAGGAAGCACTCTGGTCCCCCCATCTGCCAGTCTTGGCATCTTTTGGTATGTGCAGTAATTGTGGTGAGCAATTCACCACACCAGAGCAACTGAGGCAGGAAGAGGTCTGACGCAAATTCGAGTGGAAACCCACCAACCAGAACATGCATTGAAGTGCTGAGTCCTTGGAAGGGTATACTGATCAATGCCCAATGTGTGACCCTGAAATATTTACGGAATAGAGCGTGCTCGTGGGAATGTACACAGATAAAACAGAGAATCTACAGGGATTAGGACAGGGTAGAAAAGGCACACTAAGGAAGCATCTCTAAGGGGAGAAACCACATCATAGGGGCAGTGTCCATACTGGTATTGGTGTTACTTCATTCAGTGAGTCAGAGTCCTACAGAGTACATGAGGGTAAAGTGACAGATTTCAGCGCCAACCTTATAACGGCAAATAGAAAGTTGCACATGCTCTTTGGACAAAGAAAGTAAAGAGGTGTCGGGTCGGAAGTGATTTAAGCAGTGATTTAAGGGAGAATATTTTAATATTTAATATTTAGGGAGATTAAGAAGTGACTTAAGGGAGAATATTTGCAAATGGGTAGAGGACTGGGAGGGACACGGACTCCGAATTCCAGAGTAACATCACTCTCAGTCAAGGGCTTTATTGCATTGGGCAGTGTAGATGTACAGAAAGGTATCTAGAGAGATTTCAGTCCTTAAGGTAGAATTAAAAGGTTTCATCTGAACAACTGACAGAGAGCAATAATTCAAACCAGAGTTATAAAGGCATCTTGTGGACCATGAAGATGGTCACTTGTGTGAGTTAATGACAGGAATGCTTTAACTTCCCTACCGGACTCGCGCTGCAGTTCCCCTTCTGGAAAGTGATCATGTCCCGCTCATCTTGAGTCATAGAAGACTTTACAAATGCTGCAACCCAGTCAGAATGTTTTTGCACTGCTTTTAATTTCTAAAAGCCACCCCCCAAAAAATCTATAACCAATCTAAAATCGTATAACCGTAAAGGAACTAGTTGGCATTAAAGAGTTCAATACCAAAAATTTGAAATAGTGTTTGCATTTTGAGCACAAAAATCTAAATATAAAGGGCTCCTTCTTTACAAACCTCATTTCAAGCTTTCTTTTTTCCTTCCAGAACCTGACTTAGCCAACCTGCACACATGCACACTGAGCCTGCGGTCTCCAAGGTCCATGTCTCTGCCCCCTCCTGTGTTCCAGGGAAAAGAGGGGGAAGAGGCTGGTAGCGGGAAACAACCTCCCAGAGAGTCCGTGGGTCTGCGCACATGGGAGAGCATCTGGGCTCATTCGCAGCCTGCTACTCCACAGAAACGATTTCACAGGCCAGTTACTATGTGTGCACCCAGTTCCTCAAATGTCTGTAGGGCCCAGAGGGAAACTAAGCTTGGAAGGGAGAATTTACTATGACATGACAAGTTACTGCCAGAGAACCATCTTTCTCATCTTTAAAGCAAGGGGTGGCACGTACCACAGTGCCAGGCAGTGCACACTCACCAAAAGATCCCACGGGGACTCAGCCATGCCTCACTGGCCTGTCAGCTGATGCCTGTGTCAGCCTTCTGAGCAGACTGCACCTGTCTTGGGTTTTTCTTCTGCCTCTAGATCTCTGCCTGTGTTGGGCCCTCAGCACCTCAGGGCCTTGGCCCTAGTCAAGCCGCTGCCCCAAGCACACACATTCATGGGCCATTGACAAATAAGGGGGACAGAAGTTAGGGGCCACTGCCTCCTGTAATCAACATCGAGTCCAAGAGGGTTTGACCCTGGACAGGGACATAAGTGACAGGAGCCCTAGGACATCTGGAGGAAGTCCCCTGGCCTGCGACGAGATGCTTTTCAAAGGTACAAGTTGTTTGCAACTTTTAAGACACATTTTCTTTTGGTTTCCACTTATTGCTGTATCAAAGGTCTTAAAAATCTCTAGCTAAAAAGAAAAATACATAGTCAAATCATACAGATGCTGAAATTAAAAAGGAATATGTAGAGAAAATAATGAAACAATTGAGGAAGGTTTAAATGTTTATTTTCATGTTAAAAATGATGCGTTACCCTGTGGTTAGAATATACCTTTTATGCTTGGAAAATGAAGTCACTTTATTTCTGAAATATTTCCAGAAAAAAAGAAAAAAGGAAAAAATCCAAAAGTAATGGAGAGTAGGATCAAAATGTTCTGGTAGATTCCATCAACATGAGCCACGCCCTTTCAAGGCCACATTCCTGATTCAGTGCATTTCATGATCTCAGTTTACAGTGTTTTTCCCACCATCAGTTTAGATACTTTTGAGTGGGATGTCTGTACATTTAAAAGCTACAGCTTCGCATGCTTTTATTATAAAATGAATTTATTCCAATACACCTTGTAGTGTTTCAGTATATTGCCTATATTACAAAAAAAAATATTTGCTATCCATATTTTAGCATAACTTTTCCACCACCCAGTGTCCCTTTGCATACAGGTGATATGGGATACATCACACATGTATAATTTTGATGGAGGAGACAGTTGCTGAGTTTATAAACCATCTTACATGTCATTTACAGAGACTTGAATGGAGAACTGAAGCCATTTTTGAGACGGTTGGAGAAGAAAAGCAATGGTGCCAATGACACGTAGGAATTAGCTGAAACCATCCTCTGTGGTCGCTGAAGCTGGACGGAACAGTTCACAGACAGAGCCTATACTGTGTCCCAACCCGCCCACATTTATTGACAAGGTGCCTTTCTAAAAGAGCGAGAAGACAATGCCGATCAAAATGCACCAAGGCAAACTCTTAAACTGAAAAATTAGCAAAATACAAAATACTTAGTTTACAGATGTGGCAATGGGACAAACACTAATCCATTTTTCCCTGCACTAATGTCTGTAAACTCTGCCTAGAGTGTAAGGATGTCCGCCGCCTGGAAACCTACCCCCGACTGGTGTGCAGTATAAACAGCTCTTGGCGCACACGGAGTCTTCTGGGGCTTCCTAGGTGTGTCCTTCCAGGGGAAACCTGGTCTTTTCTTCCTTTCTCTCAGATGCAACTCTGAGTTGAAACCCCAATTCTCCCATGTGGCCACTGCTCCCTAGTCCCCGTGCACTGGCCTGGGAAGCAGCATCTGGCTCCTGGCAACAGTGGCCTCCCGTCTTCCACCACCCTAGGTTGCCCAGTCATCACGGAGCACCTGAACCACCCTCCTGTGACCGCAGAGTTTTCAGCCTGGTGTCCCCTCTAGGGGCTCGCTGGGGTCTGTCCCAGGGGCAGTCTAAGCATTCGGTTCTTAAAGGAGAGGAAGGGACTTTATCAATGTTGATCATATTGACACCAATCACTTTGACACCTCAGCAAAAAAATAAAATAAAATCCAGGCAGATGCACGGCCCCCAGAGAATTGTATTTCAAGGCTTAGTAATCTATGTTTTACCCCATTTTAGTTTGGATATTTGGGGTATAGTTCCTATTTGTTTTAAATTGACTAATTGGAAAACAAGCTGATATGATCCATGGTTTCTAGTTGGCAGGAAATACTTACACAGAAAGAACTTCAGTGCAGTTCTTTTGAGCCGAGTAGTACCATGCCAAATCCTATAGCAAGTGACAGATTCCTGCTAAATACTGTGGCATACACGCACATACCCATGTGTATGTGTGTATATAGGTGAATGTGTGCTGAATGGTAAGGGAGCTCTCCTCCACGACCTTCCATTCGATTTTTATCTGAAACTCAGTTTCGGCATAAACCCACAAAGGTGACAGTGCAGATGCCGTATCAGTCTGGGCAACTCCAGCAGATCCGGGGGAGGCAACTTGAAGGCAGTGGTCGGTTTCCAGCTCTGCCGAGACACCAGAAGCATATGGAATGCGCCCAGCCTGCTTGCTGTGCCAAGTCAGGCACAGGTCACAGGAAATGCTCAGTTTGCCCTTTCGTGACGCTCACCCTGATGATGGTAGCTGCCTTTGACCCGTCCCAAATTACACCCTCACCCAAAGTCTCACTCACAAGGGGGAGGCAGTTGGCTGTGTGTATGTGAGAGAAACTTAACCCAATAGCGGTTGAGTTTCTCCAGCTTCAGAAATGAAATTCCCATTATTTCTGGAATGTTGAAGACCCAAAGGGAGAGGAAATTGGGGATCTCTAATGGGAGGAGCAGGACACATTCAGATAGCCATGCTTCAACTCACGTGTGCACTTCTCTTCAGCCCTAGTGGCTTGTTTGGAGCTACCTCCCCACCGCACGCTTTGAAAGGCAGTGGCAGGTTCCTCTGGCCTACTAAGGGGTGCTTCCTACAAGGTGTCAGCCATCTCTTTGCAAACTCCTTTTGAAGCTAATGCCTGGGCTCCTGGCTTCATTCACAGATCAAATGGGAAGATTTTCGGAACGAACACTGGTTCCTGGAGGTCACAGATGCAAATAGTCCTGTGGGCAAGAGACCCAAGGGGAAGTTCACGCTGCCTTGTCATGGCTACAGGAGGCTGGGCTGTCCTGTTCCCAGTCACAGAAATCGATGCAGGCACACCTGAACGCCTCTCCTAGCTCAGCCATCAGCAGCTGCTTCAGATAACCTCCTGCAGGTCCTCTACTTTGGGCTTGTAAAACTCTGTTGCTTAGAGATGCACAGGAGCCAAGAAAGCCCATAACGAGGCATGCTGGCCCAGACTCCGTTTCTCCAGCTCGCCCATCTTCATAAATAAAAATGCTGCCATGGTTTCCTAATCTGAAATTCTTGCTTGGCTCTACATCATTCATGCTGCTCTTTGGAAACCTTTTTTTATTTAGAAGTTATGCAGGAGTATGTATTCTTCTCTTGCCACTTTGACTTTCTAATAGCTATGGTTTTTCATCATAACTGCTTCTCTAGCCCTGGAATAGTCATTTGCTTTTATGAACTGCGGAGGGGGGGCGGGGGCAGAAACACATTGCTTTTCTCCATTAGTGCACACTCTATATAGACTTTCTCTCTGCCAGAGTCACAAGCAAGGATTTTTTTTTTGAATGGTTGAGGTGGGTGACTGTATGGATGGATTTTACATATTGCTAAATTGAAACATCATTCCACTTATTTTTTAAACAAATTTTGTCCTGGCAAAATGGAAAATTTAATCTGAAGCTATTTCCTATGCAATTTCCTTTCGGTGTTTGTCAATTATGAGTTTTTTCACTTCAGTTTGGGTAACAAATTGTGTTGGCTACAAAGCACTGGTATAAACACATCTATTTGGGAGTGTTTTGGCCCATAGAAATGCACTCCAGGAGTTTCCCATGAGTCTTCCACAAGCAGAAGATAAAAATAAATGTATGTGGCTCACAAATCTTCTCCAAGTTTTTTAAACATCATGTAGAAAACTGTAAAGAGATGGCCCTCCCTCACAGTATATTAATATTTTAAGTGACATCCCATATCCCCATCTAATACAAGAAAATCCAACAATAACAGGACAGACATTGGAGGATAAGCTTCTTAGATATTGCCCCTGCATGGTAAAGGACGGAAACTGGTGAATATGTGACATCCTGCGTGGACATGGCAAACCTCAGTGACTAAAACTCACATGTAAATCAAATAGTTGAAAACAAAACAACTGACATTTCTTTTCTTCATGTTTCAAGAATTCCAGAAGCCAAAGGAACCAGGTCCAGGTGCAAATGTATATAAAAATAATGAGCAGCGCTCGTAACAAATAAAGGCAGCTACATTCAGCATCTCTCACTATGTCCAATCTCAGGCCAAGAGCAAGAAATGTCCACTGTGCTTTAAAAGGTCTAGGAATACAAAAACCAACACCCAAGTCTTGTCTAATTCCACACGGCCCTTTGTCACGAGATGACTAACAATGTCTGTGGGGTCAGGCTGATTACATTTGAACTGAGCTAGTACCAGGCAGCTGAGAACACAGTCATCTTAGGATTCCTCCAGGACCCACATGGAGCTGTTTTAGAGACACTTCCCGGCTTAAAACCCAGCTGCTAGGGCTCTCCAGACCTCATACCTGCTCAGAAAGGGATCCCAGCAGATCTCCACAAACCAGACTTTGTTACATCATCTCCTATTGCTCATCAAACTCACTGCTCCACCACCAAAAACAGAAGGCATAAAGGTGAATACAAACACGAGAAAGGAGTTACATGTGGTCCTGCAGCCTCTCCAGGTAGTCTCTGAATTCCCGGGAGTCCCCCAGCCCCGTGTCCTGGCAGACCCACTTGATGTTATCATCACTGTCGAACAGAATGGAGTTGGTGTAGGGGCCGCCGTCCTCCGGCAGGATGGTGGTGTAGGAAGTAAACTTGACTCTCTTCCTCTTTGGGCCCGATGGGTTTATAGGTTCCTTTTTCACTTCCTTCTCATAGACATAGTCCGAAGGTCTGAGGAGCTGACTGTGGAAGGGCTTCTGGGAACTGCCGTTGAGAAGGAAGTTCCGCTCCTCGAACTGCAGCCCCCTGTCTATCATGGTCGTGCACTCCTCTGAAGGGAGTGTGATGTCCACTGGGTTCTCCAAAAGTTCCACTTCATTCCCAAGCCAGACCCAGTCATGGGAATGGGGGATGTTGCCTTGCTCACTCACCGCCAATCTTTTGTGTCTGTATTTCCAAGCAAATGCCACACAGTTGATTAAGAAGACCAAAATGGCCAGGCAGAAGACACAGAGCAGGGCGTACATGCCAATCTCCAAGTCGGTTAGCCCCCGTGAGGTCATAGTAAGGTCACTCGGATTATTAGGTTCCGGTATCTTCCCCGGAGCGGGGAGGCTGGTGAAGGCGTCTGGACCACGACTCTTGAGGAACTTCGTGTCCTCTCCTTCCGCATGAGAGTGAGGGGTTGTGCTTTTGTTGGTATTTTCCTCTTGGCCAACAGAGGTGCCACGTTGGAGCCATTCCTGAATGGCTCTCTCCTGGTTTCCTTCCCGCCCTATGGAATTACTGAGGTGGTCTTTATGTTCCCGATATGCGCCCTCAATGTCATTGGCACCTCCTTCGTGCCCATCCGTGTTTGGTTCAAATTTGACCTTGACATTTCCTTTTCCCACGGCAAGAATGCTCTTCCTTTTGGTCTTCTGACAAGGTTCACTAATCATCATTTCTAATTTAATCAAGGGCCCTTGCCCTTCCCCCTCTGCAACCACAACCGGCCATCTGGACTGAAGGTCTTTCTGAACAGACACCACCATTTCATCCAATGATGAGACAGTAACTGAAAAATCCTTGGGATCATAGATGTCTAATGGTGTCACCGAACCATCACTGAACAAAATCCAAGAACTGACAATCGCTTCCTATGAAAAATGAAACCAAAACGTTATGTTATGATCATGTTCCTTCAAATTTGCAAATGTAAACATGATTTCCTATATAATATTTTAAAATATAGATTGAGAAAAACTGAGTTCTCTGCTTTATAATCTTGAACAGTTCTTGGCATGCCTTGAACTGGCATCAGTAATATGCTATTGCCCCACTGAAGTAAGGCACAAATAATATACTTTAATGAATGCATTAAAGCACATATCAATTTATTGCATGCCATACAACAGAATTTGACTTTGACCTTTGTAAAAACATTTTGAGAGATTGGGCAATTTATCTGAATCAAATTCAGCTGCAACTAGTCAGACTACTGCTCAAGATAATATCACATTCAACATTGTTTGTCAGGGAGCCAGTGCTGATGAAGCAAAACTTGGGGTGGCTGGAAGCACATAAGGAAAGACGCATTATGAGACTAACGTGCTTGAAAGGCACCACTCCTCCGACAGCTTGGAGGAGCATTCTAGAGTTAGCAACAACTGTACACAGTAGTGATTTGGTGCTGTTCAGCCATGCTTATTCAAGTAGCTGCAATGGAATTTCCAAGGATCAAAAATCACCTGCTTTGGCAAAAGTGGACACATGTGACCCTTTGTTCAGGGTCTGGCAGCATACCGTGCCTAGCACAGGTTAAGCAAATGGCCTATGGACACGTGGTCGATGTACAAAAGCACAGATGAGGAAAACGTTTACTGAGCACTCTTCTCAGAGCAGGCCAGACTGGATAAACAGCAGGAGGAAGCTTCAGGGGTCACCAGTCCCACACATTAGACATGAGTAGCCTTCCGATCTCCTTGACTGGACATGAGAGAGAGAAGTGGTCCCAGTTGACCAGGGACTGAGGGACGTGGAAATCTCACCTGCTTTGGGGCTTGGAGAACATCCTGGGCAGCCACTGTGGAGACAATGGCCCTTTTGTCAGCTCTGTGTGGCTGCAGAGCAAGGGACAAGCCAGTCACCAGCTGCACGCCCAGGTCGGCGATGGTGACACGGTCGTCCAGGACGATCACTGTCTTCTCGGCCAGGATGGAGTCGGAGAGAGGTGAGAGGACCTTCAGGGTAAGCGAGAGAGCTTGAGTCTCTGCACCACACACCATTTTAAACTCCTTAAGTGATGTTTCCACCAGCATGTGCCCCCAGTTCTCCTCTGCTGAATGAAAACACTTATGGAAACTGCTTTGGTAAGTGTTATGCTATTGTTCAATTACATCTGCCAGCTGAAGAGGTTTTACAAATATTGTATTGCTCCATTTCCTTTCCTTTGATCCATACCATGACAATAGCAGTGTATTTTCCAAGAAGAGCTTGATTTAACTTAGAGGAAATAAATAAAAATTGCCCACCTTGGTACTGGGCACCCAAAGGGTAACAATTTCCTAACAACTAATAATTGGATGTGAAAAATGACAGAATTGTGGTAAAATTCTTTAAGGTAATGGTGCACAGCCATCTCCTGCTCATATTGCCTCCAGTGGGCATGAGCCTTTCACTAGGGGTAGGAATGATGGTGGTACGGGGCCTCCATCATCACTGGATAAAGCAGTTATGCCAAGTGGGAAAGGGCATCTGAGTGCCCTAAGAAGACATTCCTCTTACTTTACCATCTAGTTTGCAGCCAGAGATGACTAACAAAAGGAGCGGAATATCCAGTAGGCAGAACCCTCTAGAATTGCTCCCCAAAGATGTCCTGCCTGATCTCTCAAACCTGTGCATATGAGGAATCACTCTCATACTTATGTTCTATGTCAGGTTGGCATTAAAATAGGAAGGCTGTCCTGGATTATCCACATGGGTCCAGTGTGCTGACATGAGCCCTTCAAAGCAGAGAGCTTTCCCTGGCTGGTGTCAGAAGGGCAAGACAGACAGATTCAAAGTGGGAGAAGGACTTGGTTCAGCCATTACTGATGATGGGCCACAAAAGAAGTGACACAGGTAACCTCCAGGAGCAAAGAGGGACCCTGGCTGGTGGTCAGAAGGGAAGGAGACACCTCAATCTTACAACCATCAGGAATTACATTCTTCCAACTACCTGAAATTGCTGGAGAGGGGGTCCTTCCCCAAATTCCCCATGTGCCGAGCCTGGCTACCACCTGATTTCAGTCTTAATACTGGAGCACAGAACTGGGCCAAATTCACCTGGACTGACCTACAGAACTGAGTTCATAAATTAGTGGTTCTTTAAGCTGCTAAATTTGTGGTGATATGCTACATGGCAACAGAAAAGTAATACAAAATATTACATGTTTAATCCAGCTTTGTCAAAAATCAACTTTGGCAACCTTAAAATGTGACTAATTAACTTTGAGTAACATTTTATATTTTACTAAAAATTATTCTGCACCATTTCTGCATAATTATCCTGTTAAAATTGGCTAGAAAATAGTTTTACTATTATTATAGTAATATAGAAAGCATTTAATTGTGGACTTCTAAAATTATTTTTAGTGCAAATACATGTCTTCAGAAAAAAATTTTTTGCTCGCTATTAAAGGTATAATAATAGAGGTAAAAAAAAATGGTTAACCTTCAAGGTTAGGGAAATAAAACTAGCTTTCTCAGGTTCTGCCATCTTTTATTAGTGACATATAAAAAGTAAATTATCATAGTGGGGAAAAGATTGCTTGCACTGTGTTTTATTTAGCTTTGACTGGTAAAAGAAATTAGGCATTTTTTCCCACCCTCTCCAAATGCAAAAATCGAGTTTAGATTATTAAAACTGATGAGTCCTCCAATGTTGCTCATGACTCTCTTACACACACATAACACACTTGTACAACAGCACCTACCAGGACATTCACCAGCACAGGTGGGGCCTGGGGGAAGTGGCAAGGTGTGGGCAGCCCATACCTGCACGGTGGTGATTCCCGGCTCCCGACCCACCAGGGTCCTGCCATCCTGTAACTGAGCAATTTTCGGCTCTTCCACCTTCATGAACTCTATCACCAGGTCAGTGATGTCAAACTGCCAGTCAGGGCCCAGCATGTAGCTCAGCTGGCCCAAGTCAGGCGACTCAGCCACCATCTGGGTGAGGACGCGCACGGTGGCATGCTGGTACTGCAGGGTGCACCCTCGCCCCTTCTTCTCCTCGTCCTCCTCGTCCTCGCTCTCTCGGGTGGGCCTGGCACGCAAACCAATCAGAACAGACATCACTGTGTGAAGGAGTTCCACTCACTTCATCTCCCAGTTTCCGTGGGACGGTGCAGAATGACAGGAATGGCTTTTCTCCTGCATCTGCCCGCTGGTCCTTCCCCATCTGCACCCTCACTCATTCGAGTGCCCCTTTCGGGCATGCCGCCAGCTGCCTTGGACACACAAGGGAGGTGCAGCCCCTGCCTTCCCCTGTCCAGCGAGGCAGCCATTTATAACAGGGACTAAGAATGAATAACACAGGATGAGCAATAGGCAATAGGGAAACTAGATCCTAAATGCCAAGCCCTGTGCTACATGTGACATTTCCCTGAATCCTAGCAACTAGACTGTGAGGTAGATACTATTATCCCCATTATAATCTCCTCATGTCAAAAGGCTAATTAGTACCACCTGATCCCCAATGCCAGACTACGGTTACCCGTGTGGATGCCACTTCCCTGGGGCTTGGGCCCTTGGGCCATTTGCCTTCCCCAAAGATCTGGGCCCCAGGAGCCTGAGACTCCCAGTCCTGAGGAACCCGCCCCCTGGTGCCCCACCTTCTGTTGGAGGCCACCGGGATCCTCCAGCCTTTGATCTGGCTCAGCTCTGTGTCTGAGATCTCGATCTGCAGGGGAAGTCTGGGCGCCCAGACGGTGACCTCCAGCTGGGAGGTGAAGTGCTGGTGGGTGAAGTTCACGATCGTGTCCACTTTGCTCTTCATTTCCTTCCCATTCACAAACACAGAGTCGCAGTTGTTGGAGACCTTTGGGGAGGGGTTAGAACCTCCAGATGCATCAGCAGGAAAAGCACAGACACTGACAGTGAAAGTTCACCGACTGCAACAGCTCTGATTTATGAGACACCAAGATGAGCAGGAGAACATGACTCCAACAAAGGTAATTTGTAGGCACTAATGAGTGACAAATACTGATAAACAGACCCTGGGGAGGCCATTTTGTATTACAAAATACTGACAAGTGAGACCATAAACATAATTTAATGGAGTTATATAACCTTTGTTGCCTTTTGTGTGTGTTTTTTTCCTCGACTTTACCTTTTTTATGCACTCGAACCACCACTAATCAAACCCCAGGTGCCACACATTTCATGCTAGCACCATATTTGAAAGTGCATCAAAGGTAGGCATATGTTACTAAAAAAACACTTTATTCAAGCCATAAACAGGATCTTCCCCGAAAAACCAAGAGAGCTTTGCACTAGATTAAAATCCTTGTAGGAAAATACTCAGAATGCACTAGAAATGCAGATCTTATTATTTTTGGCCCATTAAAGTATAATTTTGCCGGATGAAGGAGAGGATGCAGCCTTTGGTTGTGGGCATGACTCAACAGTTGGGGTGCCCTTTGAATGTCCTTGGCAGGCTACTGTGAAGCCAGGTAAGCCCACATTTCACCTCACAGCTTCCAGATAAGCAAGGAGAATGTTGATGGCTTTCTCTCCTGGACATCAGGAAAATGTCTTTTATGTGTCTCAGTGGGGCAAGGGAGCAGGGAGCAAGGGTCACTTCATGGGCGGAAGGCCCAAACCCACACTCAATCCACCGCAGAATCACAGACCAGGCAAGGGTCCCCAGTCCCATTTTACAGATGAAGAGCCCAAGACCAGCGATGGGACCACTGGCTCAAGGTCGCACAGTGCATTTAGGGGTGCAGAGCTCAGCAGGGCTGCTGGTCGGCCCCCTCAACTCTGCCAAATGCCACCTGGTGGCTCATTTTGCAAGCTGAAAATGAGGACTTATTCTTGACTTTCTCTTCCTCACCAGAATGTACCTACAGCCCAGCTCTCCCCTGCCAACTCCAGATGCTCATGTCCAGCTGTCTCCTTGACAGGCCAGGCCCAAGAGCAAGGGCAGAGTGCCACCTTCCAAACTCAAAGAGCAGAGCCACACGTTGTTTAAGACAGATTACCATCACCCCCCACCCAGAGAAAAGGGGCACGAGTATGAATTTACTCTCATGAAGAGAAGGAAGAGGTAAGCCTAGTCCACTGAAAGGGAAATTCAAGACCCAAGGAAAAACACCCAGTGGGACGCTGCCACCCCTCCCTACGTCCCAGTCAGACAGGCTCCTCGCCATGTCCACTTCAACACTCGCAGATGTCTTCAGGGGTCTTCATGTAGGATGGGATCTTCAAGGCCTCCAGTGGGAAGATGGGCTGAAATTACAGTAACACAGACCTGGTAACCCTGGGCCCCACAGCAATGAACAGGGCTGAGGGCAGCCGAGCTGGGCTCGTTTTCCAAGCCCCTATCCATCCTGTCAGACCCAGCAGCCCCAAGTCCTCTGCCCCCGGGAAAAAGGGAGAAGAAAAACAATGAACCGAGTAAATCAGCTGTCTTTTAGATACTGTCTGAGGGACATAAATCTGCATTATTGTGCCCAGTACTGTAAAGGTAGCAATCAGCCAAGATGGTCAATTAAAGCAGAAGATGGAATGGAGGGGCCCGTTCTTATTTTCAAGTCCTGTGATGCTGGCCCTCTGCTGCATCCAACCACCCTTCCTTCTGGGACTTACAAGGGGGTGGAAGCCCCATTACAGGGAACCCACCTTCCCGCCACAGCCCCGCACAGGAGACACTCGGTAAGGCCCCTACACACCCCTGGGCTCAGCGGCAACATGCAGACCACACCCAAGAGAATGAGGCTCTGTCTTCCCCCTGGCTCACCTGGCCATCACCTGTTGCTAGAACTTTCCTGACCCCACCTTTTATAGTACAGATCTCAACTCTGCTGCATTTTTGGAAAATTCTGGTTTCTCCTCGTCTACTGCTATCCACCCACCCACATCCCACTTTAAATCGCCGTGAATCACATCCCACCATCGGGAACACACCAGCTTTGGAAACCGTGAAGCCCTTTCTGTGCATAAGAAATGAAATCACACCCTCTCCAATCACATGCAGACTTAAACCTGCCCCATCTTTCAGGAGATGCAGCATAGCCTAAATGGGAAAAAATAAATTAAGAATGTAACAAAGTGAGAGGCCTCAGGAATTCTCTATGTTGACTATCATTTGATTTCTTTCTCCTGGGATATGCATAACACCCTTCAAAAAAGTATGTGTCCTCCATCCTTAATTCAATTAAGACAGCTCAAATAGGGTTAATTGTGTTAAATACTAAGACCAGTGATGTATGACAGGGGAAATGCTAGATGCTAGGGACTGAATATCTGTGTTCCCCAAAATTTGTATGTTGAAATCCTAATCCCCAAAATGATGGTATTTGGAGGTGGGGCTTTTGGAAGTTAATGAGGGCATGAGGGTGGGGCCCCCATGGTGGGATTAGTGTCCTATAAAAAGGAATACCAAGAGCTTGCTTCCACTCTGCTCTCTGCCACGTGAGGACATGCCAGAAGACCATGAACCAGGAAGAGGGCTCTCACCAAACCCACACTCTGACCTCAGCCTTCCCAGCCTTCAGAATCATGAGAAATAAATGTTTGTGGACTGCTTGTTATTTATAGACTCCAGCCTTTCACATTGGCCCACTTGCTAATATCACTCAGCACATTCACGGTCAGTGGTGGCAGTGATGATGGGCCACCCACCCCACACACATTTCCAGCTGAGCTCAGCCTCATACAGAGATGATCAGAGGGTGGAGGTGGAAGTGGGGACCACAGTGTCCAGGGTCCGGAGAAGCTCCACTCTGGGGCCAGGCAGGTCGGGTGTGAGTCCCTGTTCTAGCACCTGTCAGGAGCCTCCGGAAAGTGAACCTCATTTTTTTCTTTTGCAAATAAAGAAAATAGAATTGGAGGATCAGTTGTTTTCAGGATTTAAGATTATAATCCATGTGAGATGCATGTGTATTTCCTCCAGAAGGAGTGGTTTAGTATTTGCTAACTCCATGTTTGTAGTACTTTACTGAACATAACTACCATGAAACAAGAATGGACTGTAGCAGGCGTCTCTTTGGGGTAGGAGCTCACTGTGGGCTGCTCTGTCTCCTCTCTCAATGCACTGATCTCCACAACAGCTCTGTGAGGCAGGCAGCACAACCCTCCTTTTACTGGTACGGAACCCAGTGCAGAAAGGGACCACTACCAGCCCAGGGCTTTAATGCATGTGTGTGACATGAGCTAAGCCCTGTCCCCCAGGACTGCTGACTCCTGGCCCCATGCTCTCCTCTGTCTGCTCACACCAGCCCTCTCTAGGGACTCCCCATGGCACACCCGGTAAGATCCAGGCTCCAGATTATAGTGTACAAGGCCTACCGACCTGCCTTCTTTTCTGGCCTCCCCTTGCACGCCCCACCTGGCCCCCGCACATGTCTTCCTTCTCTCCCTGGAGCTCTGCTGAGCCAACCCCATGCCGAGGCCTTTCTGCCATTCTCCTCTGACAGAGAACTGCTGCCCTTCTGGTGAGAAGACATAACTTGTCTCCAACTGGCCATCCAGCCACACGCCTCCCTCTTTTCTAATTAACTAAAATTTTATTCTGAAAATCCACTGCCCTGCATCTACCATGGGCCTCTCCAAACCAGTGATTGACTCAGGAAGGGCACATGACACAATTCTGGCCAACGAGGTGGGAGATGTCCACTGGGGATTCCTGCAAGGGTCTCCTTGCTTTATGATGGATGGAGGCTGTCCCTGCTCTGTCACTGGATGTTGTCACACCACAGGGACCACTATGGTGATCTCAGAGCCTGGTGGGAGTTGGCTAAGGACCAGGTTGACACTGCAAGCTCAAAAAGATGGAAGGAACCACCTCCTCCATGACCCGGATGGACCTCTGGGACAGCCCACCTGAAACCAGCCAACTTTGCCCCTTCCTACCAGTGACTGTCTGTCTCTGACATTGTGAAAGCTATTTTGGCCTATGTTTTTTGTTACTTGCCACCAAGAGCAGTGTAAATTATATAGGACCTCAGCTCAAATGTCAGTCAGAGGAGGCATTCCTTGAGTCATTTCTAATTAAACTCAGCAACCCTTCACTTGACACTGTCCATTTACATCATGTTACTTTCCTCTCATTTACTGTGTGTGTTACTGTGCAGATGCAGACCCTATCTACAGTATTTCGGTATTACAGTGTCTTACACTCTTTATATTGCTCATGTCATGTGCTTGCACTATATTGTTACACTGGATTGCTCTGTTACGCTGTGTGATTTACCTTCCCACGCTTACCTGAATGCTTCTGCTCATTTACTTGTTTCTTATCTCTGCCCCCCACTGGAAGGTGATCTGCTTGAGAGTACAGACCTGTCTCCTCCTAACTGCCATCTGCACTTCTAGCACAGCACATGGCACATAAAGGTGCCCAATAAATGGAGTTATGTCACTTTGGTTTCCTCTGGGTCCCATTCATACCTGGGCCTCGTGAATGGCCTGTATCTGGGTAAGGAGGGGGAGAAGGTGTCTTAGACCAGGCTCTCAGGTTAATGGCATCCAAACAAAAGTCCGTTTAACACATCACGAGAGGAGACTGACAGGTAGAAGAAACAAAGATCCCAAGTTAAGAAAGTCTGAGGCCAAAGAACTAATAATTGGGATTCCCAGGGGTGAATGTGGCCTTTGGATAGGGAGCCAGGCAGCTGTGTCACGTTGCCTGGTGAACACGTGTGTGATGCAGGGCAGGGAGTAACCGGAAGGGATGGGAATACAGGGCACAGAAAAGCCCAGTCAAGGCCCCACCATCTAAGTGATGCCTTCCAGGCCTTCGGAGCCCCAAAGGGAACATCAAGAACACACACCGTGAATCCCAGTACCAAAATAGCTGAGGCCAGGCCCATGGAGCCTGAAAACAGGTGGTTTGTGCCCTGCCCAAATGCAAGCCAGGGCCTGTAAACGTCATCTCGGGAAGGCTGCTTTCAGAGGTTAATGTCTTTACTGCCAAATTACACTTTTGCTGCTTCATTACTTTAGCATAACAGACACAGATAGGGGCTCACCAGGTGTAACTGTCTTTCCTTTGGGGATCCCATAAGCTGTATCATTTACTTCATTTTCCATTTAGAAAAGAAGCAAGAATCAGTCTGTGTCCCAGTCACCCTCTGAGTTTGCACACTGCTGATCCGTCGGCACCGACTGAGGACTGACCACACATTAGAAGGCCTCCCTCACGCCCCTTTCCCACCCTGAGAAATGTGTTAGAGAGAAGAAAAGCCACACAATTTCTTAGAAGTGCCCAAAAATTCTGAAAGCCATATTGGGATAGGCAAAAAGACATGTAAGACACTTTGCTATTCAGTTATCGTCTGAATCCAACACTTGACATTTATTACCGTGTTCAGCAAAGACCACTGTCTGAGGAACAGCAGGTACTGAGAAGACATGTTACCTTGAGTTTTTAAACATCCAAGAACAGCAATAATGTCATGTAATGAGTGCTTAGTAGGCACCATGCGTTTGTTTTTAAATCTTTATGAAGAATTACACCCATTAAATCCTCCACATAGTCTGGAGAGCAGGTGTTTTGTCCCTGTACCAGGGACAGGGAGACGGAGGTGCAGGACAGGCTGCTCATCGGGGTCACAGCTGGTGCAGGCAGAGCATGGATTCACACTCAGCCCTCTGAATCAGGAGGCTCCCGTCCCAAAAGATCCCTTTTGCCTCTCTTTGGCCCATCACTCCTTCTGCCCCTGGCCCCAGGCAACCCCTGATGTGCTCTGCATCGCTGAACACTAGGACCAGAACAGTCAGAGACTAGCTGACAGTTGGTTCTCAAGTCAAGGGCCGGAAGAAGCAGCCAGCACCCCAGAGACCTCGGGCCTCATCATGTCTGAATAAGCTGCTCCCCAACCTCCAGGGCTCAGATTCTACACCTGAACCAGAGGGCCCCTTGTGCTTTCAAGCTCTGACACTCAGCCATTCCACCATTTAGAGGGTTTATAGAGATCAAGCTCAGGGTCTCAGTGTATCTTGATATGATGTGAAACAAACTTTTCTCTGCCTCCACTGCATTGTCTGTGAAATAACAAATCATCTACTCATTTAACAAATAATAAATGTCAACTAGCACCCAGGAACTGTCCCAGGTGCTAAGGATGGATCAGTGAAAGCCATCCCTGGCCGTATGCACCCAGCAGTCTAACGGAATAAACATGCAGATATATAATGCAGTATCAGGTCACAAGATGGGCTTCAAAGCAAAACAGAGCAAGGTAGGGAGCAGGCAATGAAGTGAGAGGGTGCTATTTTAGTTAGAGTCGGCGGGGGGGCGCAGGTAGCATTTGAGTACCTGAATGACGTGAGGAATAAGCAGGCAGAAGAAACTGACAGCAGAGGAGGAAATGCAAAGGCTCTGAGACAGGGTTGTTCTGACCATATCCAAGGACCTAAAAGGGGACAGGTGTGCAGAAAGGTAGCCGGGGCTGGGTTTACTCCACAGAGTACAGTGGGGAGCTGTGAGAAGTCTGGAGCAAGGAAGTGGCATAACCAGACAGTATTAACAGGAAACCTCTGGCAGGAATGGAAGACGGGGAGACCATCTGGGGGCCTCCCATCCCCCCCAAGTAGAGACATGAACGTTGCTCAGATCAGGGTGGCAGTGCTGGAGGTTATGAGACATGGCCAAATTCAGGATGCATTCCAAGGGCAGCCTGCACAGGATTTGCTGTTGGGCTGGATGATGGATGTAAGAGAAAGAGGGAGAGGTCCTGATGACTTCTGGGTTTCTGCTCTGAGAAAACAAAAGAATGGCATTACCATCCCTGGGGTGAGGGAAGACCCAGGAGAGGCCAATTTGGGGAAGAAATGAAGAAGCCAGAGTTCAGTTTTTTAAATATTGAAATGCTTAATTCAATTCAAATGCAGATGTTAAGAAATTGGAAGCACAAGCAGAGTTCATGGAGAGAGACTCCAACTAAATAAATCAGTTTGGATTCTGTAGCATATTTGGTACTTAAAGCCACAAGGCTGAATAATATCCCATATTTAAACCCTGAGCAAGCCAGCACTGAGAGGTCATGGAAAACACGGGACCCGCTTGTTAAAAAGGACAACCAGACAAGAGAACAGTATCTCGGAAGAAAGTCATGAAGATACTTCAAGAACAGGGGGGTGGCTGATTATCACATGGTGTGAGGAAGTCAGCTGGGAACAGCAGGGTGGAACTAAACACTGGCTGCTGGGACCGGCTCGTGGAAGACCACAGAGACCCCAACAGAGGGACGTAAGCGGGTTCCGGAGAGAACAGAATTTGGGAGGGTAATACGGAAAGCTTTCCCAAGGAGGTGTGCCATCAAGGAGAGGAGAAATGAGACACTGTGGGATGCACCTGTGCTAAGTGTCAAATGAGACAAACCACCAAAGTAACTTAGCATGATGCCCGGTGCAGGGTGAGCGCTTAAAAATACATCTTATAGTGATAATATCATGAACAATAATGATAAACATAAACAAATACAGCTGCCATGCAGAACTTCCCAAGATCTGTTCTGAATTGGCTGTATATGGGTAGAGCAGTCAGACGGCAGGTGTTCTGGGAGTGCTGGCCATCTGCCCAGCTGTTCTCTGCTAAGCGAAGGTCAGTTTTCCCACGGATTTCAGCTTGAATTGCACAACCCGTTAGCCCCATACTAATGCCAGTCTCATCAAATACCCACTATGAGTTTGGATACTGAGGGCAAAGAAGAAATTAGTTGCCTGTCCTATTGGAACGTCAGGCTAAGAGCAATCAAATAAAATCAACATTTCCTGAGTAATCACTAGCTATCAGTCACCGAGAGGCACAGTTAAAACTCAAGCCCAGCTGGTGGCCAGTGATGATATGTGGTGGGCTCTGGGCAAGACTCTGAGGTCACAAAATGAATCCAAGGGTTCCTGCCCCCAAGGAGCCTGCCTGAGCGAGTGGAGGAGACAGGCTCATGTACAAGATGCTGTCAAATACAGTGATTGGTAGAAGGAGGGGTGCACAGTGCTAGGAAGATGGTCAGCCCCCGGCTGCCGTCAGCGCACCTGAACTACTAGCAGGGCTGTTGTTCCCCTTAACTGGAGAAGCGCAGGACGTCTTCAGAGAGGACCCGCCGAGCCCCTCCCACCCGACCTCAGCCGTCCTTGATAGCACTTGTGCAGAGCACAGACATTTCTGCGTTCTGCTTATTGGGCACCTCCATGGAGAAATAAAGAAAACCTTGGGTCCTTTTTCAGTAGGAGGAAAATCTCATCTCATCCCAATCTCATTCAACAACATTTGGCTCTACTCCTACAGACAAGTGCCTCCAACATTTTGCTCCTTAACAAAACTCCACCAGTAAAATAGGCCCAAAGTTATGATTTGTTGCAAAGCTTAGCATATACTTATCTGTGGGATGTTTTCCTTTTAGCATTTCATCCCTTGACTTGGGGGATTTTAAAAGCACCGCTGGCTTGTTAACTCAGGAAAAGATCCAAGCACTTCACATTCCTCCAACGGTGCCCCAGGAAGGATGAAAACATGTTTACCCGGTGAGGGCCCTGCATACGCACTGCCCAGCCTGCTCTGACTGCAGACGCGGAATCCCCTGCAGGGAAGCCCCGTTAATGATGTTCCATCAGCATGGATGCTGGAGCCAAAGGTCACGTGTCCAAGGGTTTGCACATAAATTAGTTGCATCAAGGAAAAGCATTTGGGCAGGATAAGCACATTATCAGGGGAGTGAGAGATTGGCAGGGTTCATGTTTCCCAAACTTATTATGAAAGTACTTAGGAAATTACCTATTAAAGAAGAAATCTTTCTATAAATGAATTCTGTGAATTGCGAACTCAGGGTATAAAAACCAGCAGCTGAGAGTTTTTATCTCTGATACTCCAGGCAGAGGGAAAAAGTAAATACTAATGATGGCCCCACCCACAACTGCTCCAAAATTGGGACATAGGGAAAAAGGGACATTGCAGGCCTAAGCAGAGAAGACCTGAGAGAGGCAAGATTTGCTCACAGATGCCAGGGAAGGGCTGGATGCCCAAACCCACACGCACCCTCTGTGAAGATTTCCTGGGAGAGACCAACAAATCGGAGCCCAGCCAGGCTGAGTCAGTCGTAGAGGAAGGCTGCATGCACGCTCAATGCCTCTGCAGCACAGAGCTTCCAGAATACACCCCTCGATAGGCATTGAGTCCTTGCCAGCCTGGCATGGGCTAACTGGACTTCGGCATACAAAAATTCTGATCTGAGCAGCCTAAAATAACCCCCATGGTGCTGCTTCTTACATTAAAGGAGTCTTGTTTTGTGAGAGCCTCTACCCATGTTAGCAATAAATTAAAATAATCCCATCTTATGTATTGTTCTAATATTTCTCACCTAATATAGCTAACTTAACTAATATATTTATAATCAAATTCGGTTTACCTGTATAATTAACCTGTATTTTTTGTTTTTTTTCCAGCACAACTGGCCTGGGATGGATCTCTAGGAAGTACTGGTGGAAGAGGACCCAACAGCCAGTTCCCTTCCAGACCAGGAAGGTGACATAAATGAGGAAGGTGGGTCTGCTGTGAATGACAGGAGGTTGGGGACTGTGGCAAACTCAAGGGAGCCACCCAAAACCCTGCTCAAAGGGACAGCCACTCCTCACCTGGGCCGGCAATGCCAGGCAGAATGCTGGGACTCGTTCAGAGGGAGATGTTGCAAGAGAAAAACAGGAAACCCAGGGTTTTGGTGTAATGGACTAACTTTCTTCATGTTGGTATCTAAGTATATAAATGTGAGGTACTTTCCTGGGAAACAGAGCATGTCTTGGGGGCTGTTATTGCCCCAAGGCCTGTTGTAAATGACCTCTGACCTAAAGACACCCTGAAAGATATGACGTGATGTGAGTGTGACAGCACAGAAGTGCTTCAATTTTGTGTTTTCTTCTCCTTACAATAGATCAGACTTAGAGGTCCACGTCATGGCCTCATTAGCATCATGCTCTTCAGTCCTTATTAAAACTTTTGCTAGTTCCACACAGACTCTACCAGAAAAAGTAGGTCGGTCTCACCTGCGATGGCCAACCAATGCATAGTGGCTGCTCAGAGCTCCACCTGGGGCAGGGATCTGGGCTCCCGCAGGAAGGAGTGCTGAGAGGCATTAGTGATATCTGCATGAGCACATTGCCGGGGAGTGGTGTCCTAGCATATATTATTTATTCTATTCTATTTATATATTTATGAAACCAAAATTCCTTTGCCAAATATGCTTGCCCAAAGTCCCTTCTGTGCCAAGCAGAGCCATGGCCTACACTAGGATGAGAGCTGGAAAATCCTGCAAGATGCTCCGTATTGTTTTGTCACTCAAGGAGGCTGTGAGGAAAGGTACGTGGAGCTAGTGGCCCTCCATAGTGGCCTGCAGACACACAGATGGTCTCAGCGCACAGCCATCTACCACTTTCTGTACAACAGTGCTCATAAGAGAAGAAGTCAGAGTGCAATCCAAATATTGTTGAGTGTTAACACAAAGGATGTCAGGAACTCATTGGGGATGTACACCCTGGGGGGGTGACAGGGCTGCAGTCTTTGATAATGGAAAGTGCTCAGCAGTCCAAAGCATGAAGAGAACACACTGTATTAGGGCAATCACTGGGGCAGAGACCTTTACTTTTTTAAAAGATCCTGTTAAACTGGCTTTAGAAATGATAAAAAATATGGCACATTTAGGAGAGAGGGGCTCTTTAGGGAAGCCGACGCCATGCCATAGTAGAGGTACAGGAGTCGACAGAAGTGCTTTGAAATCAAATTTCCTTTTAGCATCTCCAGTCAAACCTTAAATGTTTCCAAGGCAAATTAATCCAACAGCAGTTTAGAAGATGTAATCAGTGAAGAATGAATAAACTGAGTATATGAATATAAATGATCTTTTCCTAGTGGGAGCCCATCCCTCCTGAAAATGGAAGCACTAACAGCTGTGTGTTTGGTAGGCGACCGCGGCATCCGCCAGCCCACCCTGAGCAATACGTTCCCCTGTTTCAAGTTGAGATGGAATCGATATTCCCAGCAGCTGCAAAAGGCAGTGTTACCTTCTGAAAGTCCACATTGGCCTAGTAACACACATCAATAAAGTGCTAATCAACTGCTCGTGCCAAATTCCCTGCATATTCAAGGGAACATGTGTGGGGGGCCTCAGACGCTCTCATCTATGCCTGTCATGCCTTTATTGGCACAAGTGACTCTTAGCTGGAAAACAAGTCCCAGCTCTTCTTTGTGGTGTCCACTAATTACTAACATGAGTGTATTTCTCTCTAGACATTTGAATTGTTAAAGAAAAAGAGGACACATTTTCATCATTGGAAGTTAATAACCTTAACAGGAGATGCTGAAGATAAGTCCATTTACAGATAATCTCAGAGAAGGAGGGGGAAAAGCCTGTCCTTGAAATAAGCAATCTAACCACACCACTTCACTGTGAAATTGTGGTGCTCTCTCTGTCCAACAGTGGCTGAGAGCCCAGGCTTGGGGCCAAGCTGCTTGGAGGCAAATTCCAGCCCTGACGCTTACCAGCTCATTTAGGAAACAATGATTAACCACCCTGTGCACCCATTTACTTGTCTGTGAGGTGTGGATCATAATAGTCAGGCCTGAATTGATACAGTGGAAAACTTAGGTGCTCAACACATAATAAGTGTTTAATAAATGCTAGTTATTATCACACACCCAAAATCAGTCTCTGAGGCTCATTTTGAGAAAGCAAATTTCCCAGATCTCCCAGGGAATAACAGCTGGTACAGAATTAGAGCCCATGTCTACCAGTCAGAGACATCCCCCTGCCATGAGCAGAGGCACCATCTTCTGGCACCAACAAGCCCCCCACAGCACCAGATTGCATTCAGTGTCCATTCGCAGAGTACCTGCTCAGTGCCAGGCATGGTGCAGGCAGACAGAGAAACACTGTGAGCAAGAATGACAAGGTCCCACCCCATCACCAAGCTGGCCTTTTAAGGGTGAAGACAGACCAACAAACCAATAAGCCAACATGTTATCACACACACCCATACCAAGTGTAGCCAAGTATGTGGAGGTGCTAGAACTCTGCAACCTGATAGGAATGTAAAATGGTGCAACCATTTTAGAAAACAGTTTCGTAGTATCTTAAAAAGTTAAACACACACTTACCTATGATTCAACTTTTCTACTCCTTAAGAAATGAAAGCTTATGTCCAGACAAAAACTTGTGTGAATATTCACAGTAGCAATAGTTGTATTAGCCAAAAATTAGCAACAGCCCAAATATCCATCAATAGATGGGTAAACTGTGGTACGTTCATACAATGGAATACTATTCAGCAATAAGAAGGAGTGAAGTACTGACACACATGATGACATAGGTGAATCTCAAATTAATTACACTGGGTGGGAGGAGCCACACAAAAGAACATAACACAACATGATCCCATTTATATAATATTCTAGAAAATAAAAATTAATCTTTAGTGTCAGAGAGATGTTTCCCTGGAGATGTGTGGAGACAGCCAGGAAGGAAGGACTACAAAGGGGGATGAAGAAAGGTTTGGGGTTAAGGATACAGTCACTACCTTGATTTTGGTGATGTACACTTAGGTACTGCCAATTTGTGTACTTCAAATAGGTGTAGTCCATTGTTATGTGTTGTATGTCAACTATACCTCTCTAAAGTTGTTAAAAAGAAAATGTTAAGAGTATCATACCATCCTTGCTACACCACCTTTGCACTTAAATCCATGTATACCTATGTTGTTAAGTGATCCAGCTAACTTCTAACACTTGGTTAAATGATTTGAGTTTCTTTGGGAAACCCAATGCATTTGAATGTGAAGCTGACACATTCTGCTCACAAAGCTGCAAGTCAGGAGTTCTGATTATGAGCCAAGCTCCACAGCATCCCCTTCCCTCCTCCTGAGCATGAAATAAATATACTCAGGAGACACCAGACCCTGGGGCCACGGGTGGTGCTGCCCGATATCTGAGATGCACTCACAGACCCAAGGCTAGACCTAGCACTCCCTGACCTTGGACCTGGGCAGGACCTGGATGGGGAGGGGCAGACGGAGGCTGTCAGGAGGGGAAAGAGAAAACACGTGGGCAAAGCTGGGGGTTGCAGGTTTACTGGCTCATTCTAAGATTCCTCCGCATCATGCAGAAACAATTCCAGAATGTTAGTTCTTAATTAGAGATGCCAAAGACAAAAATGAACAAGAGGTCTAATTAATATTGGAATCAGAGTGATTGCGATGGGAGCAAAGTGTTGGGAATACAGCAATATCCATCCTCTGGCCAACATGAAGTACCTATCATATCTCCAATTAGAATGGACAATAAAAGTCCAAACTGTTAGGATAAAGAAGGACAAAATGAGGCAGTAACATCCAAGCTGCCTGACAACTTATTTTTAGCTGCCTGGCTCCTGGCAATGGGAGAGAAGGAATTCATGCCCAGAAATAGAATAGCAGTGTTTTCTGTAAGAATTTTTGCCCAGCATTGCTAAATGAGAAAGAAATAGCTTCCTTCTGATTTCTCTATATCTCCTTCTAAATAAAATTAGGATCAGTCAGAGAGCGTCCTTAGAAGCCCGCTGTAGCCCAGAATGGACGCGGACCCTTCAAGGTAAGTCAGTGCACAGACTGTTCTGAACCCACTTTCTTGCCTTCACCACCACCTGCGGGGCCTCACATCATCCACACCCTCCCCCCTCGGTGATGGGGGCTGCATCTTCCACGTCACTTACCTGTTCCCACCGAGCTCAACACACTGGTGCAGGCTAGGCTCACAGCTCCAGGCAGAATGTGCTGGCTGAGCTCCTGTCATTGAGTGACTTGCCAACACTTTATAAAAGTCAGAAATCTTATCTAAAAATCTGATTTCAAGAAACACGTCTTTAAACAAGAGAGGATATAAGAAGAAACTGTCCCCCATCTGGTACCAAGAGTTTGGACATGCAGAAGGCTCTTTACCCAAAGCCCCTGAGCACAGCCACCTGCACGGCTCTGTGCCTCAGTTGGCTGAGCTGTAGGATGGTGAGAGCTCGGCACCTGCCTCATGGGGGCTGCGGGGGGCACGGCTGTGAGGGAAACAGCGCCAAGTCTGCCCGGTGCCCCTTGTACTAACATGCTATTGCTGCTGTTCATTGTGATGGGTCCCAGGACCAGAACAGGAGACGGGGACCCCACCTCCAGGGCAGACATGTCCACATGCCCAAGGCACGCAGTGTGCCGAGACCCCACGAGGTGCATCCACACGGGGGCTGGAGACCCAGAGGTGAGGGCGCCTGGGGGTGGCAGGAAGGAGCTGGCTGGGCAGGGCAGGGGTTGAAACAAGTCCAGAGGACAACTGGGATTTGTCTGGATGCAAGGAAGGTAGAAAGGTTGCTGGGCAGAGGAACAGCATGAGCACAGGAAAAAGGCTACACAGAGGATGGCAGGAAATCAGAGGAGGAGAGAAACCAAGGACAAGCATGCTTCTGGAACCATCTTTGCCTGATGTCATCTCAGCTTTTAGTTACATGAGTCAATACATCTCCCCTTTTTTGCTCAAGACAGCTGGATTGGGTTTCTATTACTTGCAACCATAAGAGAGAAAAAAACAATTCACCAACACAGGATTTCACTGCAGGCCTGTCAGATCCCACTACCTACTACATCTGTCCAAGCCCCTCAGCCTAAATGGTGATGCCTCCCGCTCAGGACATCAACACAAAGGTGCCTCTCTAAGAACCATGTTCAGGACACTCCCACCTTCCACCATGTGCTCGCTGTAAATCCCACGTGAGAAAAACCAGGTCACACAGCCTTGAGAAGGTGCTGCACAATAACCCAGGAAATGCAGCTGCTCTCCTGAAGCCGCTTCTGTCCTCCAGTGGGGACACTGGGGCTCTGTTTAGTGACCAGTTTTCTACACATTGCTCAGCAAGCAACACAAAACTTTATATTTTTATAGCATATCCACTGCCTTCCTTTAACCCTCTCAGACCAAGTTTGGAAACAACATCCTTCCCTGGGGCAGAGAAGGCTTTAAAATGTTAATACCCATTTATGAGGTTTTTAGCATCTCATTAGTGCAAGTCCAGCTGATATCGGAAGACTGGAAACTTAATTATTGAAGCCAGAAGTTGGAGGACACCGTCAAGATCAGCATGAGTTAACACTTATTTCTTCCCAAACGTGAATGAGTTCCTCCCCTGCTGAAGTCATGCGACTGGCTACCATGGCTCTGACACCACGATGCATTGACAAACAACACAATTATCAGCACATAAAAACACCTGGCCATTGCTTGGTCAGAAAGACAAGACATTCAAAGAATAAATCATAATTACAACATGGAAATTGCATTTTTCTTCCTTCTTCAGAAGACCTGGAGAAAAGAAACTTGGCAAAAAAAGAAACATATTGTGGTAGGCAGCACAAAGACATCCCCCAAGATGTCCATGTCCTAATCTCCTGAACATGACAATACGTTACTTTATGAGGTTGAGTGGGTTGATTTGTGTCCCCAAAATGGTATGTCCAAGCTCTAGCCCCATGTACTTGTACCCCCCACAACTTATTTGGGAATGGAGTCTCTGCAGATGTAGCTAAGGATCTTGAGATAAGATCATTCTGCAGAAGGGTGGCCCTTAAATCCACTGATAAGTGTGTGTATAAGAGAAGGCTGCCATAAAGAGACACTGAACAGGACAACATGGAGATGGTGGCAGAGGTTGCAGGGCTGTGGCCACAAGCCAAGGGACACCTGGAGCTACTAGACATTGGAAGAGACAGGAAGGACCCTCCCCTGGAGCTTCAGAGGGAGTACAACCCTGCCCACTCCTTGACTTCAGACTCTGGCCTCTGGATCTGTGAGACAATAAAGTTGTGCTGCTTTAGTAACTTACTTAATACTAACCACTGAGTTTGCAGTAACTTATTATAGCAGCGCTGGGAAACTACATGGCAGAGGGACTTTGCAGATGTTAACTGAGATAAGGATCTCGAGATGAAAGGATTCTCCTGGGTTCTCCAGGCAGGCCTGATGAAATCACAGAGGTCCTTACTAGAGAGACAGACATGATGATGGAGTCAAAGGCCAAAAAGAGATCTGAGACGTTAAGATGCTGACTTTAAGGGTGGGGGAGAGACCTTTCCAGAGGCTGGAAAAGACAAAGAAACATATTGTCCAGGAGGGCCTCCAGAAGGAACGCAGCCCTGCCAACCCATCTGAGACTCCTCACCTCCAGGACTACGCAATAATACTGTATTGAGCTGCTACATTCATGGTCATTTGTTACAGCAGCAAGAGGGAACTAATACATGTGCCTTCCAGGTGATAAGGATGAAAACAAGTCTTTTGCAAATGCAGAAAAAGCCCATTATCACTGACTCCCTGATGGGAAAGCCACAGGAGTGATCTCTTCTTGTAGGTGCCTCCACGCCCAATAACCCTGAATGTAGTTCAAGATGCACAGAAGTGTAACCAGGGGCTCTGGAGCTAGCCTGCCCAGGGGGAAACCCTGGCCCTGCATCTGCTGCTCAGGAATTACCTTCCTGTCTACAAACCATTTCCTGCATGTATGCTTAGAATAGCAGAATTACCTACCTTAAAGGCTTGCTGTGAAGAAGAAACGGACCAACATTTCTAATGTGCTTATTTAAATAGTACCTGTCACTTAATACATTTTCAACAAACGTCAGCTGTTAATACTCATTAGCTAACCTATCAGCTCCTAAGAGTTCACATGCATCCCACCTCTGCAGCTCACAAAGCTCTTTATATCTTGCCCTCCACACATGAATGATCAATAAGTATTTGTGGAATACAAACCTCCCCATAAGAACAGAACAGGGCTTGGATCATAGGGTCAAACCTAGGTATCCACCCAGTGCCCAGTCCCTTTGACCACAGAGGACCACCTACAGCTCTTCAAAGATTTCTAGTAACAGGAAAGTCCCTGGAGATATTCTGTTAGCAGCTGGCTTGGCCCATCTCTGGGAAGCTCCAGCATTCCTTCATTTTTCATTTGTTAATATTTGTTGAGCCCCCACTGTGTTCCAGACACACTTAGGACTGGGGACAGAATAGTTAACAGATGCTATAGACCTTACAATAAAGTAGAGGCTAAAATAAGGGTACTGACATGCAAATATATACATAGATATAATACAGAGATATAAAAGTTATTGACCCATTATGGGTCAAGCACCATGTGACTTCCTTTAGCTAGACACTCCTCTGATCATCCCCTAACCTCCCTGTTGAGATTTCATCATAGACAGATTTAACAAACAATAATTCTGTTACACGTGTTTAGAATGACTTTGGATTGCAATCTGACTACACTTCCATCAGAAGACATAAGGGAAAATATATCTTATCTTCAATTCCCCCCAAATCTAACTTACCTAGACTCCCCACAACATTCCCTTTAAAACTAAACCTTACCCCGGAAACTTGGGCACACCTCAAATGCAAGGAGGTGTTTTTAAATGTCAACTGTTGTTTGAACTTTTGGAACCCAGGTAATTCTCTATAGAATCTTCAAGGGTTGTTTTGATTGTTGTCAGTTCTGCCTTATGCCTGACTTGAGAACAAATCTCTACAGAGGTTCTACTGTATCACTGTCATCTTCATTTTACAAATAAGGACACTGGGCTCAGATGTTATCTGTCTAAGTTCAGACAGCGCAGAAGGTGGAGTCAGGATTTGAGCGGACACCATCTGTCTGAAAGCTCCAACAGGAACTCGCCACCTCTACACTCTTCAGGTAGAGCTGCTGAGTGGCTCCTTTTTAACCTCACTCCTGAAATCTAAACAGCATGAATCTACTCCATATTCCAGAGGATGGCCCTTGAAGGACCTAAAAGGAGTGGGCATGTCTCCTCTTCACCTGCCCCAGGGCCTTTTCTTCTCATCACCAGGCTAAACACACACACTCCCTTCCATCATCGCTCCTGTGATTTTTATTTCAAGGGCCCTCAGCCCCCCAGACACTTTCTGACAGAACACAATCCCATTTCTAGCATTCTTCTTACAGCCTAGGGGAACACAGAAATCTCCATCAGATCAACAGAGTGAGAACTATCATTTTCTTACTTTTTAATAGAGGCCAGGGTATAAGAAGTATCTCTTTCATCTGAAATTTACTATCAGAACACCAGCAGCACAAGTGTAGGAGAAAGGTCAGATGCCCATCAGCCTCCTTGTGGCAGACAAGAGGGAGTGGTGGGGAGTGTGGCGATCTGGAAGGTACAGCCTTCCCCAGCTCCAAGTGAGGGTCACAGCAAGCAATATGAGCCCAGGGCCACTTCACCCTATGATTTTCAAAAGAGGCTGGGAATCAGATTTCTCTGTGAATTTGCCAATTTGGGCAGGATGACAACAAATTAAATACACACATACACTACTGTTAAGATGCATCCTCTACTTGTATGGCTTTCTTTAAACACAGAAGTAGTTCGTCAACTTTTAGAACCTGACATTTGTCCCTCCCAGTCCTTCCAGATCAGGCCAAGGTTTCAGCCTTTCAAATCCTTTATGTCCTTGGATTCTGTCCGCAAAAGTCATACAATCCCAGGTCAAAGAAGCCAATTTGTGTGTCACCACAATTTACGTCTTCCTAAATGCATACATTATCCCTTACCTAAACTGTGGTGCCAATGCACAGAATTTCCAAGGCATGAGGTTTCTGGTGAATCTCTCAAGATCCACCCTGGGGATCACATAGTGAGTGTTTTCTGCACCAGGAGGCGAGGACTGAGTAACACTTCCACAAATGAAGGGGATCTCTCCCTGGAGTACTGATGAGTGTGCCACCTGTTTGGGGATGTCCTTGGGACAATGCCCAGGGCAGCCACAGCTCTGTAGACACTGATAGTCTCAGAGTTGCAGCAAAATTGAGTACAAATATTGATACTAATGCTGTTACAAATGAATCACAGATAGGTAACTGAGCCCCCTCAACTGACCCAGGCCCCAGGATTTGCAAGAGAGCCTGGATTCCTCTAGTAAAGTCTTAACGCAGCCTTGAGCTTGGTGCTCTGCACACTGTGGTTTGTTTTTTTGAGATCAGACTGTGATTTGCTAGAAGAAAGCTCCATCTTCATGAGGCCACGAAAGTGACAGTTGAGCAAAAACCTCTTGTCTTCCAAAGCAATTTATCTACTAAGCTGGGCAGAGGATATTTTTAGTACATTTCTGCGAAGGGAAGACAACCGAGTGTAAGGCAGTAATGGGATCCAGGGGCTTGGACTTGCCCCTGGAGGATGGAGCTCTGCAGGGCGGGAGAATGGGGGCCCAGCCTGTGGGGCTCCACACCTGGCTCTCAGGTGGAACAAGGCTCAGAGAACCACAGATGTAGGCCATTGACACAGATGCCATCTCTGCATGGCACCCCTGGTGTCTCCCTCCTGGAATGACACGGGGATGGTAAGTAATGCACATTGTCAAAGGCAACCAGGGCAATGTATCATCATTATTTTTCATTCTGTGCAGATAAGCTTTATGTCCTGGCTCAGATCTTTCTAAATTCTGAATATAGAAGGTTGCAGATTTGTTTAATCAAACCTGCCCACAGAGTACAAGGCCTACTAGGAGCCCCAGGGCAAGGCTGTATGTGCTTTGAAGCTACTCCGTCTTCTGTCTCCAGGGAGAATTAGCATTCCAAGCCCAAGAATCAGGCTTCCTTACATTTGGGTTTTCTAAGGATTATTATTATTTTTTTAATTAGGCCTCACAGACACATCAATTCTTCTTTATCGAAACCATCTCTGGCTTCAGGCACAGCCTCCTGGAGGTCACAATAAGAAATCAACCCCTCCCAGATCTTTCCCACCCCAGGGGAAACCCCACAGGCTTTTCTGTCTGCTGCAGAGTTCTTCAGACCAAGACCACATTTCCCTTAACCTCCAAACTGGAGCCGGCGGAATGTGAAGAAGGACCCTGTCTCAGCATTATCATATATTTCTAAAATGAATGAGTAGATAGAGCCTGGGGGCTGTTGTAACAACTTAAAGGAGGAAGGATAGTTCTGCAGACTTAAGCCCTACCTCCATGAGGTCTCTGCTGCAAGAGGCAACAGCCAACCAGTGTGCCAAGAAAGAAACAGGCAGACGCTCTACACTGGGTGGTTCAAACAGACCCCTGCAAAGAATGCTAAGTAAACCACGGGCTGGTTCCTGAATGAGTTTGGATTCACAAATACAGCTAATTAGGATGAAGAACCCAGGAAAAATGTTCCATGGCCAGATTACCCCAACTGTGAGCTGCAGCCCATTGGGTCTCGAATTAAGTTAGACAGCATATGGGTGAACTTGTTTTATTTGTCATTTATTTTAATGCATTTAATTAAAAAAATTGGTACATCAAGCTCATAGATTGTACTATCTTAAAATTAAGCTAAACTCGTATTTAAGTTTGAAAAAGTGAAGCATTTAATGAAAATATATTGAGTAAATAATATTTGTCACTGAAGTTGGCCAAAAATGAGAAGATGGCATGTAAGTCGCTACAATTAGGGGAATATTGTCGTATGCAGAAAGGGAAGGAAAGAAAACATTCCACCCAGGATTGAGACCAGGGAGGGAAGCGGCCCGCAGCCTCCCCTGTGGTCATCCCTCTCCAGTCCCTCGGGGCCCGGGAGGCTGCTTGGGGGACACCCTGGGACCGAGGCCGGAGTGTGGCACCCGGGGAGGCACGAGGCCGTGTACCTTGATCACGTCTTCGTCCGCAGACCGGCACTCCACGGACCGCGACACATCGACCACTGCGCCGTCCTCCTGGATGGCCACGACCTTGACGGGCAGGGACACAGCCTTCCCGGTGAGCACGGCCGTGTTCAGCACCTCCGTGTCCTGCGGGAGAGCAGAGGGCTAGTCAGCGGACGGCTCCCCGGAGCATCCACCTGGTGAGCGGCCTCCACTTCCGGGATGGCCTTGCTTCAGGTTCAAACGAGGACCAAGGCAGCCAGCGCTGCGCAGGGCACCCACTCCCAGTGCCTCCCTACCTTCTTCCCAGAGCCCGGTGTCCAGGGCCTCTCCAGGCCCTGGCCCCAGTGCTGACCTCACAGCTGGCTCCTCTCTTTCCCGGATGGTGCCTCAGCTCTGTCTTCATAGCTCAACCCTGGCCTGTTGAATCCCTGCCATCCCACCCCCACTGCTTCATGGAGGGCGCCCCCCAACCCTGCTGGACCACCGGACCCTAGCTGACCTCCTGTGTCCACCTCTGCCCACCCATCGAGGGACTCTTTCCCATTTCAGTATAATTCAGGTGATTTCTCTCCCAGGTTAAACTCTTGAAACATACCCCACCATTGGAAAGATAAAGTCCAACTTCAATAAAAACCAATATAAGTGTTTTTTGTGTAATGAGCAGGTATTAATTTTGCCTGATGAGGATCCATGGATGGTGAACATCCATCCATCCTTCCTTTTTTTAATGACAACATTTCATTTTTCCTTTGGGTATCATCCCACTCTGCTCTTAATGAATGGGGCTTAGGTGGTGCTGACCCCAGGCTACCAAATCAGGCTTCACAGAGGAGCACATGAACCAAATGTGGACATCAAGGTATTCCAGTCCCATGTCCCCAAAGACTGACTCAAGCAAAACCCAAACAAAAGAAATCTAAGAGTAGGAGAACACAGATTCCTGGGAAAGAGTTCTGGATTTCTCAATCCAGCAATAGCTCTATTATCTTTGGAAATTTAGGTTAATAAAATTAACTCTTTTACTTAAGCCAGTTTTAATTTGATTTTTTGTCACTTGTAACTGAAAATACATGAGATTAGGCAACATGCTAGGCTCTAGGAAAGGAGAAATGACTAAAATAAATATCAACCTCAAGCCTATAGATGCTCACAGCCTCCAAAAAAGACCCTACAATGATATTCCCAGTCTGCGTTTCATGGGAGGGACTTCACTTTTCATAACAACAAACCACAACTAATCCAGGATTGTGCTTTTATTTCAAATACCTTTGCAACCAACCACATTTCCTCCATCAGCTTTTTCATGTTGTGGCTAGGATTTTTGCAACCATGTTTTCCAGTGTCCATCGACAGCCTCTCCAAAATCCCAAAGACGATTCCTACCTGCCTCTGGCACAATGAGAAAGCAGTTTATCATGTTCAATATTATATTGAAATCATTCCCTGGTGCCAGAGTCTGCCAAAAATTCACCATCTATCAAAACACAAGTCTTTTATTCCGCATCTATTGTGCCAGCTCTAGGATTTATGTCTGGAAAACACATTTATATTCCTTTATGAAGATGAGTTTCTATTAATGCTGCATGCTAGAGTGGCATCAGTGAAAATGGCAGTGTAAGGATATCTGAAAATTCTCCTCTTAAAAGCAATGAGGAAACTGGAAAAAAAAAATGTCCACTCCCCGCACCTCCCTACCTTCCCAGAGCCCTGTGTCCAGGCTTCCCCAGGCCCTGGCCCCAGTGCTGACCTCGCAGCTGGCTCCTCTCTTTCCTGGATGCCAAAACTTTTTCAGAACTCAGGAAAGAAAACAAAGGCTTGTAACACCAAGAGAGTATTTAAGAAAAATGGCTGAATCTTCATTTTAAAAATAGAGAACTTTATGGCACTTTAACTTGACTTACTCTTATCCACTAGTCTCTGTAGCAGCTTCGAAAAAGAACAGCCCAGGTTCACAGGAAAAACCTGCAGTCCAAAAGCCACTGGTGAGAGCAGATCAGAGCTGGAGATCTTTCAATACCTCACTTTCAGAATATTACCATTATCTGACTTGTAGTTTCCTAGAAGATCCCACTTGCAAGGCTGTCAGCATTTGATCTGACTCTGAGCTCTCCCAGTGTGAAAATCTTGTTCCTTAGAAGGATTTGTTAAAATCAATTATAAGCAATTGTTTAATTTTGTAGCTGCCTGGGGTAAACAATAGTCTAATCAAAAAGCTTAACAAGAAAAGATGAGGAATGAGATGTCCAGAAGGGTTTTGAAAAACAAATACATAAGCTGGGAAATCTGTAAAACCATTCTCATATTTAGGGCTATGTGCGTGCAAAGGACCATGTTTATACTCAAGCAAGATGTGGAAAGGCTCTAAGCTCTCACCTCTGGCTGACCTTGAGGTTCTATGAAAGCAGGAAGTGAAAACTAAGGCAGAGCCCTCAAATACCTGGCTGAGTATTGAAAGCATGTCCCAACACATACAAAAGGACCTTTAAGACTTATTGACTTTAAGACTGGGACACTTATTGATTCCAGGTGTCTAAGATTATCTCTCTCCAATCATTGACTGACCACCAGCTAACCAGAAACTTCAGTGTCCATACACAACAAATAGAGACTTTACAGAATTAGTTCACAACAGTCACCAAACAATAACTATTACTACAACAAATAACAAAAACAAATCCAGGGAAGGGGAGATAATCTGATTTTAGAGTTGCAAATAATATATGTTGGATAACAAGAATCAGATTTTTCACTGCTGGAGAAATGAGTTTAAAATGGAAAGGAGAAAGAGAGTGAGCTCCATGGTCATGAATCAGAACTGGAGGTAGTGCCATCAACTCACTGAACGGCAGGTGTGTGTGTGTGTGTGTGTGTATGTGTAAGTGTAGGGGTGTGTATGTGTGTATATACCTAGACAATGATGCTTTGGCAATCAGCACACTAGACCCAGATTTCAGTTCTAAGTACCATTTTCCAAGTAAAGGAAACAGAGCTCCTTGAAGAAACAGCTGATTCTAGGGTCAAGGCACAGAAAGTACAAGATAATGAACCTAAAATAGACTGTGGAACAAGAAGGTAACAAAGTGCTCAAAGATACATCAAAAGGACAGAGGAGACAGCCTTAAGGAGCTCCCACTGGCCAATGGGGGACAATTTTACAGCACTATAAACAATTATAATGGCTAACTGTAATTTTATATATATATATGTATATATATATATATATATACAATTTGTATATATATAATGTAATATAAACTATATATTATATAGTATATATTATATAATGTATACTATATAATATATCATATATGTATATATATGTGTATAATAATAATATATATAATAAGCTTCTGAGTCCATAACATAAACAAACGGGAAAAAGAAACTTCATCCTTTGGATAGAATTCCAACTAATAAATGTAAAAACAAATGATGACATTAGAATACCACCATCTGGCAACCACTTATTACTATAATTGTTTCAGGCAAGAATTATTATGGCTGCTACTAGTGATTGAAGTATGGTAAGAAAAAGGATAGTTGTATAGTGTCACTGTATCTCTGCAAGAGACTTGCTAATTTTGGAGAAAAATAGTTACTTTGTGGTACCAAACCCAGCATACATCACATTATCCACATGACCAAAGATAACATTACTAGTATTGAGATAGACACCATATATCCTTAAAAAAGGACATAATATCACTTCTGAAGTACCTCTCCCCAAAAAGTGAATCTAATAATGAGGAAACATTGGACAAACCCAAATTAGGGGGCATTCTACAAACTAACTGGCCTGTGCATTTCGAATACATCACAGTCTAAAAGACAAAGACTGAGAAACTTCCAGATTAAACAGAAAAACAAGTATTTCTTTTGCTATAATGAATGTTAGTGATACAATCTCTTAAATTTGAATAAGGTCTAGGGATAAGATAATTCCTTGTATGGATATTAACTTCCTGATTTTGATAATTTTCACTCTACTTAAGTAAGAGTGTTGGTGAAATTCACACAGAAGTATTTACAGATAAAGGGTATTCATATGTGTAACTCTCAAACACTTGATAATAACAATAATAATGCGTGTTCGTGGAGAGAGAGAAAATGTTTACTTTGGGGAATTTTGGAGAAGGTATTTTTGGGAAATGCATCTATTCAGACTCATAGGTAATTTTATAATAATATGAAAACCAAAAGAACAAATCAATAACTAAATGCATAAAGGTACAGGATACAGTAAGTACCTAATGAACATCATTTATGACAAATCTTTTCCCAAACATCTAGATAAGGGCCAGCACAAGTGATTTGCATGCATTATATGTTAATAACAATGCATATTACAACAAATACAACATAATATGTATTAACATCTAATAATAAAAAGAGCACCAAAGATGTGCCTGGTACATCATAAGTACTTGCTAAGTATTTACTGATCTTATTAGTATCTAATTTAATCTTGAAACAGCCTTACTGAAGAGTTACTATTTCCATCCTCATTTTACAAAAGAGGGAGCCAAAGCTGAAAAGGTTCTTTAATTTGGCCATAATCACACTCATGCCGAGCAACCAAGCCAGGATGTCAACAAAAGCATGTTCCCACCAAAGCCCACCATCCTGACTGCCTCTCAGCCCATCACCTGTACAACAGAACTAAGAATCCATTTCTGTGCCTAACTCAAAAGCTTTAAGGATAAAAGATAGGGTTTAGAGGCTTTGCTTTTAGAACTTGTGTAAAGATAGTTTACAAATGTGAAGCTTAAATTTTAGTAGAAACAGCGAAGTAGGCCCCAAGCCCAAGCCATGACCAGGTGTGGCTTCTGGTAGGTTCTATGCCAGCCTCTCTGCTAGCCTGTGACGTTCTGGATCACAGTGTTGAGACCCAGCAGCCCATATCCTCTGCTCCCTGGCACAGGCCTGTCAGCCTCTGAACAGGAATCTAGCGCCAACCCTGCTTTGCTCTCAGACACCTCCTCTTCTGATTTCTAAAGCTGCAAGACAGATGTAAACTTCACTCAAAAATAAGCAAGGATGCTGTCTGACTCCAGCTGAAATAATGATTTTCATTCCCACTGTTGTGTATTATATAACTCAGAAATCAGTCCAGTTCCCTCCACGTGATGGCTATTTCTGGGATTCTTATAACTTACTATCCACAAAGCAGAAATTGATTTCAAAATTCAGCCCTTTATGAGTCCCTGAATGTGAAGAAAGTTATTTCAAATAGGATAGCCCTCAGGGTCAATAAAACGTGTCTCTGTGAAAGTCCTGTCCAGACGTCTCCCAGGTGGCTCTGAGGCAGAGACAAAAGCTGTTTAGCAGGAGCATCCATCAGCTTTTGCCCAGAGCCTGAGGCCAGCCCTTAACTCAGCCCTTAGCTAAGAGCAGTGAGATGGCAGGTGAACATGACCGAGCGTCATCGTGCAGGGAGACAGTTGTCCAGTGGGCTTATCTCCAAGGCAGACACAACAGGAGATAAACAGGGGAGCCCCTGCACCTCTATGCATGTGGGGCCTCTGCAATGAAGCAGGCACTGAGCTAGGTAGAGCCATGGGCTGTACACTCCATGGGCCAGGACTGTGCCTCTGCTCTCCACTGCCTCCACCCCCTGGGGTGTGCAAGATCTCAGAGGTTGAAGGCAGCAGAATCTTCCAGCCGTGAAGGGAGAGAGTCAGACAGAAAGCTAGAGAGACTGGCAAAGGAGAGGATTCCCCACTGAAGCAGGACAGAGAAAACAGACAAAAGAGAGAGAAGAGAAGGAAAACACACAAGTTTTTAAAAAGCTAGGCAGAGACCAAACAAGATGGGGGCAGGAGATAGGGGGATGTGCAGAAGGTACACAAGATGAAACTCTGGCTGGCTGCTGGGCTTTGGGGTCCCCTCTGCCTCCATGCATGCAGAGGGCCTGCTCATTCACACACGCCAGCCCCACCCAGAAACATCACCATCTGTGTCCTCTAATCCACTCCTCTCCTGAACCGTCAGCACTTCCTTAGTCACAACTGCAACCTGCTAATAGTGTTTCTTTGTTGCCAGAGGGGAGAGACCTTCTCACCCGCTTGAGCTAAATGAAAATTTAACACAACTTCCAGTTGCTGCCAGGCCAGCAGGCAAATGACTTCTGCTGAGTTAAAATCTGAATCAGAGTGGATGACTCTCCTGGGAAAAGTGTTCCTGAGGGAAGGCCGAGCAGGCTGACACCCAAGTGCACAGCAGTAACGGTATCTCCGTAGGGGTGAGTCTCGCATATAGTTTCTGTGAGCTGCCCAGTGCCTGGTGACTGTGGCGAGCCAGGGGAGGCCAGCCGCGGTCCCGGCAGATGCCCTTCCTTCTGACAGGCCGAATCTATGGGTGGGCGGACAGAGAGGCAAGGGATGGGGACAAGGAGTGGAAGGGTGGGAGTGCTGACTTAGGGTCCGCAAGAGAGAAAGGCACAGACAGACAGACACATTGAGAATGTGCGGTTCCAAAGGGAAACAGACAGGACACTAGAGACAGCTTGGGCACAACAAACTCAAAAGGAGTGAAGGGACAGGGATGAAGGGAGGGACACAGAGAAAGGGAGCCAGCAGGTCAGGGGCATGAACTCAGACAAGACTGGCAGGAAGAAACCCAGAGGCAGAGGCAGTGAGCAGAGAGGAAGAGCCTGCAGACCTCGCCAGCCACAGGCTGTCTGCCGCAGACAGACCCCGGTGCATTTCCTCCACGTGTCCACTGTGTGACCTAATGGCCCGGCCCTTCCTCCTGCCCCCAGGACTGGCCAGCCATCACTGATTCAGCTCAGCCCTGCACACAGGATTATTCTCACATGCGGACACTGGGTGAAGCACCCCTGAAAATGAGGTGCACCTGCCAGGGGATCTTCACACAGTCATGTCCACTTAGACTCCTGGTGGAATCCAGTGTAGCTAAAAACATTTGTTCAGCAAATGCTCAAGGCATTGCTAGGCATACAAGTAAGTGAAACCCAACAAAAATTAGAAAGCTCTAGAGAATACATGGACACTATACCTTATGCGGTTTTGTTCATTTAATTCATGTAATATGTCTATGAGGAAGAGCTCTTACCATCCCCATTTTACAGATGAGAAAACAGAGGCACAGAAACCCACCTGAGATGACATCACTAAGTACCTGACACTAAAACCCAGAACGTCTCACTACAGAGTCTGTGCCTGGAACCCTTGCACCATTCGGCTTACTAAGAATAATATGGTATCAACCCATAAAATCATAAACATTCTGCCAAATAGAAGGCTAAGCACTTGACATATTCTAGCTTGTAATCCTCAGAAGGAGTGTCTTTTCTGACCAGTGTCACTTGACCTATTTCTACATGTGACCCTATTTTATTGTGTAGGAATTACCACAGTTTGGAAATTACCCAGTTAATCTATTTGCCTTTGATCTGCCTCATCCATTAAAAATTAATTCTTGGACTTCTGCTTCCACTTATGACCCAGAATTGCTCCACCTGCTGTAACTGGAGAATCAGACAGAATACACGAAACACCTGTTTTCAGACACTAGAAAACAGGTAGAAACAAGGGAAGACAGGTAAGCCTCTTGATGACCACAGGAAGAGTAGATTCAAATGAAATGCTGCAGTGTGGCTGGGCGGAGGACACATCAGTGCTCAGGCAGAGCAAGTCTCCTGGGATTTGGCAGGCAGGTCGTCAGAGTCAGAGGCTGTGTGCGTGGGGAAGGCAGGCCTGAGCACCGCAGAGGGCCCTGGGGTCTCTGGCTCGGTACTCACCTGGGCACGCAGGGGCAGAGACAGAACCTGCAGAGCAGCAAGCGGACCAACCCGGAACTCACACAGCCTGGAAAGGGTCCATGTCCCCAGCCGACTGGAGAGGCCTCCAGATGCCCACACGCTGGGCAGGGCAGGCCTAAAGGAAGGCTAACCTAGCCAAGTGCAGCCTGCTCTAGACCGCCCCTAACAAAGCTTAAAGGCAGCCTGCAAAGGGGCAAACTGATCTGCCACAAACAGAGCTCGCACCAGGACAAGGTCAATGACCCATCTCCTCTTGGGAACACACTGCCATTCAGATAGGACGGGTCATTTTCCCCAGTGCAGCAGCTGGTGAGCATCACCTACTGTCCACAGCTAGAGAAAACTCATTCACGGTCCTTAGCTCACCAGGGACTGCAAACTCCTCCCCCATGCTCGCTATGCTCCTCCTGCCTAAAGAGCCAGTCAACCATGTGCTGCCAGGGTTCAGGGCCACGCTGGGGAGCCAGAGCCCGTGGGCATAAGAACTCACTCTGACTCAGTTTCCTTGTCTGTAAAAGGTGGTCAGTAACTGTACTTATGCCTCATAACGTAGTCATGAGTACTAATTAAAGGGAATGCATTTAGAGCACTTGGCACGCAACCTGTTCCACAGTAGGGGTGCAATAAATAAAAATAAATAGAGTAATAAAGGTCAGTTACTAGTTCCATTATCCCCACCTCATTTGTTCCGTGGCAAATCTCCCCTCAATCTTCACAGCTCTACTGAACTGTTCTCCCCCATGGAAGCCTTCCCAGATGACATTTCCAGCCCCAATTAACTGCTTCCCCGAAAGTGCTTTATACGCCTCCCGTCGGCGTATGGTACCGTAGTTCACATGGCTGCCTCTCAGATATGCTTATGTGTACTTTTCAGAGTCTAGCACAAGCCTGGAGTCTTTAAGGATATCTGAACACATTAATAAATACCAATATATATGGAAAGTACCAGAACTCACATTGTCTACACAGACAATGTGAAGTCACACCCTTGGAAAAGCAAAACCCCAGTGGTCTCTGGCTCTTGATCCTTAGTAATGATCATCTCCTCGAGAACTAACACTAGGAAGAGCTTTCTGATGAAGAAATTTTCATCAAGTCTGTAAAGAAAACAAGGCTGTGTGTTCTTGCAGGCAAACCCGGCAAAAAACTACAGTCTCCCTGAGAGCCTTTTAGCATTTCTATGGTAGGAAAGGCTGGGAGAAGGCAGCCAAAGGCAGAGATCTGTGACAATCACATCCTAGCCTCTAGTTTTTCCACACTGGGCCTGCTGGGAGGAAATGCGTGAGGCTGCACTAGAAGCCATTCTTCCAACCTGCTTGATAAATTATTCACCATCTTTTCCTTAATATACGTTATTATTAACATTAATATATAAAATAAGCAGTTTACTGTATTTTTCTAATGCAGTGTAGCTCCGCGGTGCTACCTCAGTGTTTGTGAACAGTGCTTAGGATTCAGATTAATGAAACTGCTGGCTGCGGATCTATGTCTGTCTTCCTGGCTGTATTACATTAGCTCCAACTGCATCCTTTCTTGACCTGAGCCTTGGAGTCCATGGTGGGCTTGCACTGGTGTTCTACGGCTGCCTGTAGCAAATTACCACAAACTTGGTAACTTAACACAGCAGAAAGTTATTCCCAGATCTAGCAGTCAGAAGCCAGAAATCAAAGGTGTCAGCAGGGCCATGCTCCCCCCTGAGACTCTAGGGGAGGGTCCTTCCTGCCTCCTGCAGTTTCTGGTGGCTCCAGGATTTCCTTGGCTTGCGGCCATGTCCCTCCAGTCTCTGCCTTGTTGTCACACAGCTTCCTGCTCTGTGTGGCTCCTCTGTGTCTGTTTGTCTTAAATCTCCCTCTTCTTTTCTCATAGGACACCAGTTACTGGATTTAGGGGCCCCTACAAAGCCAGGATAAGCCCTTTTAAAGACCTTAACTTAATGACATATACAGAGGTCCTGTCTCCAGTAGGTCACGTTAACAGGCACCAGAGGGGAGACCCTGGACATCTCTCATTGGGAGTCACTGTTCAATCCCCTACAAGGCTTGTTTTCTAGGACTGTGCAAAGCAAGGCTCAAAATGACCGGCCCTGGCCTTTATGTTGTTTCACATTAGGAAAACAATATAAACTGTGGCCCTCAACTGTATGGAGAGAAAAGCTCAATCTTTCTCATTCTTTAATAAACAAACCCCTCACTACTCTGGGAAAACCAATAGGGTGGGGTTTTTTCCCATTTTAATAATAAACCCAAATTGCAAAACAAGTAATTGTCAGCTGCCTGCACCTCCTTATCTGTGAATGGGAATCAGCATATTCAGTTACTGGTATACCCTGGAAGATCACAGTTCCTATTTTTCTTTCAAAGAACTGATACAATTTTTTTAATCTGAAATGATGAAATGACCAGAAAACCATACTTGGCCATTTGGAAGCAAGAGGAGTGCTGACCTCAATGCGCCCAAAATGTTACTCTCCCCTTTCAGTGCTGTCAGTTCTATACGCCATCTAAAACGTGCCACTGGCTGGGATACAGGTCTAAACAGATTGAAGGTCTGAGACAGCTGTATTATAACACCCTATTCAGTTGTGCACAGGTTGGGGGTTACCAAAAACTGTAGAAGATGTGGTGCATGGTGGGTCTGGCAGTCTCCCTTTCAAGAAGGAAAATGAGAATATCTATGGCTACTCAGGAGCAATTTCCTAGAGGTTTGATGTTACCACATACAAACTCCTCTAAACTCCTTTTGAAAGGGAGTGTGCCAGATAAGCAGTTCCGGATATTTGATTTGAGCTAATCCTATTACTAGACAAAGAAAAATAGCCATGCCTTTACTTGCAACTTCAATTAAGGGGTTGTCTTTGATATTGAAAGGGCAGGTGACATGGCTGGAGAAGAGAGACAGGTGCTAAAACCAGTAATTTAGGCAGTGTTATATCCACTGGTGCCCAGAGTTCATCTACTTTCTACATTTATATGTCATGAAAGAGTTTGGAAATTCTTTTTGAAGAGTCATTGGAGCCCCAGAGAAAGAGAGAACAGTGACTTATTTCAGGAAGAGGGCCACTGGCCAAGCCCGGACGTCTACAGCCAGACGAGCACCGGCCACAGCTGCTCTGATTCTCTTCTGCCCTGGGGGGCTCAACTCCGGACCCCTCTTGGACCTTGTTCTTCGGCGGAGCTCACCCCACCTCCAGTTCCAGAAATGCACTGGGGGAAGCAGGCCAACAGCCAGTCAGCGCCTGGTGCTCCTCTGGCTCCAGTGTTCCGGTTGCCATAGTGCAACAGCCCACCTCTCTTTCTCCACCAAGACTTGAGCCACCTAAGTGCTCAGAGGAGGAACCCCTAATTGTGAGAGGGATAACTCCACTGGTCCAAGGAGACCAGGTGGATAAGAAATCCAACTCAATTTCCTGTAGCTCCACAATTATTTAAACTTCTTAGTGTCCCTTCTTTCTTCACAGACACTAAAAGTTAAGGATGTGTTGCTAAGTAACAACATCAAGACAGTGGCTTTTTTAAGGAACCGAGGCCCAATTCTTTTGCAAAGGAAAAAATCTCTCTATCACGGTAATTAATCAACCCTGTTTCCACCCACAAATGAGTACATAAACCAACAGATGCAAGTCATGATGAGGGACCGATCACACCAATTGCTTTGCAGGCTGCTGGTAACCAACAACTAACTATGCGTCTGTACTCAGTTCCTGCTCAGACAGCAAAGGATGTGGTTGGGTTGCCTCCTTGTCTCCCAGTGATAAAACCACCCAACAAGAATGGAAAATCAAAAGGTGGAACTGGCCAACAAACAGGAAAGCACAGCAAAGAAATGAGAAGGGAAACCTGGAAGTCAAATTAAAATTAAATGTCGACTGAGTTGCGGAAGAAACAGCTGACCAGGTCAATGAGGACACTACCACGGTGGACAAGAGCACGGCTCTGCCATCAGAGGAGCTTCAGAAGGTGAGCTTACCAAATGGTCATAAGGAAGAGATCAGTGATGACACCAGCCAAGGAATTTCACATTGCAGAAATTCTTGGAGCTATTTCACAACATAGAAAATGCAAAGGATATAACGTTGGAAGCTGACTCAGTGTTAAAAGAGCATGACCCGCTGCCAGTGCACAGACAAAATACACTCCACAGTGAAAGTCACACAACGAGAAGAAGGTAAACTGTTCAAACTACCCTTGGTAAGTTTTCTACAAAATAATAAGCCACTTTAGTTCTCATTGTTGCTAATGTGTTAAATATCAATGTACTAAATAAATACTCATTTTACTAGTTTTTTTTCATTTCCCTATACATTTAAAATCAACAGTAAGAGCATTTTTAACATCTGGCAAAACCTAAGGCCCACAAAACAATCATAATTTTTCCCACTGATTACTAAGTTCTCTCTGCACGTCTCCACATGCATGTCACTGTTTGGATCCCACTATCCTGCAGAGCGAGGGCTGCCTGCAGTTAGAACGAAGCAGTACTGTGAAGTTATATTTGGATGCCATTGCCTGTCCAAGGCTTTGGCAAAAGGCCCACTATTTCTCTATTAAAAACTGTAATTAGCAGATGTTCGAGAGTCGTTAAAAACACAGCATATCCAAGTGAGACTCCATTCTTGACCTAATCAAAAAGTTGAAAGAGAATGAAAAGGAAGTAATTTTCTCTATGTAGCTCAGTTTTATTTAACACGGCATTTGTGCACAGCATGAACTCGTCATTCTTGCTCGGGTGTGTCTCTTCCACCCCGGGAAGTGCTCAGTCATCCCAGCTTTCCTCCTGCAGATGCCACAGCGCCCACACTGTCCAGGCTGACTACCACCATGGTCCTTGTCAACCTTCAGAGCCTCCCCTGGGCCCCAGCAGACCTGCCCATGCCCCCAAGATAGGCTTTTTTTTATTATTATTGTATTTCTGTAGGTTGGCTTTTTTTTTGTTAATTAAGGTATCATTGATATACAATCTTATGAAGGTTTCATATAAGCAACGTGTGGTAACTACATTCAACCATATAATCAAGTCTCCTCACATCCCACCACAGTCACACTCCATCAGTGTAGTAAGATGCCACAGAGTCACTACTTGTCTTCTCTGTGCTATACTGTCTTCCCCTTGACCACCCCCCACACCATGTGGGACAATCACAATGCCCCTCAATCCAATTCTCCCTCCCACTCCCACCTGCCCTCCCCCACACCTCCCCTTTGGTAACTGCTAGTCCCTTCTTGGAGTCTGTGAGTCTGCTGCTGTTTTGTTCCTTCAGTTTTGCTTTGCTCTTATACTCCACAGATGAGGGAAATCATTTGGTACTTGTCTTTCTCCGCCTGGCTTATTTCACTGAGCATAATACCTTCTAGCTCCATCCATGTTGTTGCAAATGGTAGGATTTGTTTTCTTCTTATTGCTGAATAATATTCTATAGTGTGTATGTACTGCTTCTTTATAGATCCATCTACTGATGTACACTTAGGTTGCTTCCTTATCTTGGTTATTTTAAATAGAGCTGTGATAAATATAGGGGTGCATATCTTTTTGAATCTGGGATCTTGGGTAAATTCCTATGAGTGGAATACCTGGGTCAAATGGTATTTCTCTTTTTAGTTTTTTGAGGAACCTTCATATTGCTTTCCACAATGGTTGAACTAATTTACATTCCCACCAACAGTGTAGGAGGTTTCCCCTTTCTCCACATTCTCACCAGCATTTGTTGTTCCTAGTCTTTTCAATGTTGGCCATCCTAACTGGTGTGAGATAATATCTCACTGTGGTTTTAATTTACATTTCCCTGATAATTAGCGATGTGGAGCATCTTTTCATGTGCCTATGGCCATCTGAATTTCTTCTTTGGAGAAGTGTCTGTTCATATTATCCACCATTTTTTTAATCAGGTTATTTGCTTTTTGGGTGTTGAGGCATGTGAGTTCTTTATATATTTTGAATGTTAACCCTTGTCAGGTATGTTGTTAATGAATATATTCTCCCATACTGTAGGATGCCTTTTTGTTCTACTGATAGTGTCCTTTGCTGTACAGAAGTTTTTTAGTTTGATATAGTTCCATTTGTTCATTTTTGCTTTTGTTTCCCTTGCCCAAGGAGATGTGTTCAGAAAAAAGTTTCTCATGTTCATATTCAAAAGATTTTTGCTATGTTTTCTTCTAAGAGTTTTATGGTTTCATGACTTATATTCAGGATTTTGATCCATTTTGAGTTTACTTTTGTGAATGGAGATAGACAATAATCCAGTTTCATTCTCTTACATGTAGCTGCCCAGTTTTGCCAATACCAGTTGTTGAAGAGGCTATCTTTTCCCCATTGTATATCCATGGCTCCTTTATCATATATTAATTGACCATATATGCTTGGGTTTATATATGGGCTCTCTATTCTATTCCATTGATCTATGAATCTCTTCTTGACCCAGTACCAAATTGTCTTGATTACTGTGGTTTTACAGTAGAGCTTGAAGTTGGGGAGTGTAATCCCCCCAGCTTATTCTTCCTTCTCAGGATTGCTTTGGCTATTCAGGGTCTTTTGTGGTTCCATATGAATTTTAGAACTATTTTTTCTAGTTTTTTGAAGAATGCTGTTGGTATTTTGATGGGTATTGCATTGAATCTGATGGAGATTGCTTTAGGCAGTATGGCCATCTTGACAATACTGATTTTTCCTATCCATGAGCATGGGATGTATTTTCATTTATTGGTGTCTTAATTTCTCTGATGAGTGTCTTGTAGTTTTCAGGGTATAGGTCTTTTACCTCCTTGGTTAGGTTTATTCCCACGTATTTTATTCTTTTTTTTTGTAAATGGAGTTGTTTTCCTAATTTTTCTTTCTCCTAGTTCATTGTTAATATATAGGAATGCAACAGATTTCTGTGTATTAATTTTGTACCTTGCAACTTTGCCAAATTCAGTTATTAGTTCTAGTAGTTTTGGGGTGGATTCTTTAGGGTTTTAATGTATAATATCATGTCATCTACAGATAGTGAACAGTTAACTTCTTCCTTACCAGTCTGGATGCCTTTTATTTCTTTGTGTTGACTGATTGCTGTGGCTAGGACCTCCAGTACTATGCTGAATAAAATTTGGACAGTGGGCATCCTTGTCTTATTCCCAATCTTAAAGGAAAAGCTTTCAGTTTTCACTGTTAAGCATGATGTTGGCTGTGGGCTTGTTGTACACGGCCTTTATTATGTTGAGGTACTTGCCCTCTATACCCATTTTGTTCAGTTTTTATCATGAATGGATGTTGAATTTTGTCAAATACTTTTACAGCATCTATGGAGATGATTGTGTGATTTTTGTCCTTCTTTTTGTTATTGTGGTGTATGATGTTGATGGATTTTCAAATATTGTACCATCCTTGCATCCCTGGAATAAATCCTACTTAATCATGATGGATGATTTTTTTGAGGTATTTTGCAATTCAGTTTGCTACTATTTTGTTGAGTATTTTTGCATCTATGTTCATCAGGGATATTGGTCTGTAATTTTCTTTTTTTGTGGTGTCTTTTCCCGGTTTTGGTAGTAGAGTGATGCTGGCCTCAAAGAATGGGCTTAGAAGTATTCCCTCCTCTTCTACTTTTTGGAAAACTTTAAGGAGGGTGGGTATGAAGTCTTCACTAAATATTTGATAAAATTCAACAGTGAAGCCATCTGGTCTAGGGATTTTGTTCTTAGGTAGTTTTTTGATCACCAGTTCTATTTCATTGATGGTAACTGATCTGCTCAGATTTTCTGTTTCTTCCTGGGTCAGCCTTGGAAGGTTGTATTTTTCTAGAAGTTGTGCATTTCTTCTAGGTTATCCAATTTGTTAGCATATAATTTTTCATACTATTCTCTAATAATTCTTTGTATTTCTGTGATGTCCATAGTGATTTTTCCTTTCTCATTTCTGATTCTATTTATGTGTGTAGACTCTCTTTTTTCTTGGTAAGTTTGGCTAGAGGTTTATTTATTTTGTTTATTTTCTCAAAGAACCAGCTCCTACTTTCATTCTTTCTATTGTTTTATTCTTCTCAATTTTATTTATTTTTCCTCTGATTTTTATTATATACCTCCTTCTACTTGAGCCTCCTTTGTTCTTCCTTCTCTAGTTGCCTTAACTGTGAGTTTAGACTGTTCATTTGGGATTGTTCTTTCTTCAGGTAAGCCTGAATTGCAATATACTTCCCTCTTAGCATGGTGTTCACTGTGTCCCACAGATTTTGCAGTGTTGAGTTATTGTTGTCATTTGTCTCCATATATTCCTTGATCTCTGTTTTTATTTGGTCATTGATCCATTGATTATTTAGGAGCATGTTGTTAAGTCTCCATGTGTTTGTGGGCTTTTTTGTTTTTTTGCATAATTTATTTCTAGTTTCATACCTTTGTGGTCTGAGAACCTAGTTGGTACATTTCCAATCTTTCGGAATTTACTGAGGCTCTTTTTGTGGCCTAGTATATGATCTATTCTTGAAAATGTTCCATGTGCACTTGATAAGAATGTGTATCCTGCTGGTTTTGGGCAAAGTGTTCTGTAGATGTCTGTTAGGCCCATCTGTTCTAATATGTTGCTCAGTGCCTCTGTCTCCTTACTTATTTTCTGTCTAGTTGATCTGTCCTTTGTAGTGAATGGTGTGTTGAAGTCTCCTAAAATGAATGCATTGCATTCTGTTTCACCCTTTAATCTGTTAGTGTTTGTTTCACATAATTAGGTGTTCCTATGTTGGGTGCACAGATATTTATAATGGTTATATCCTCTCGTTGGACTGACCCCTTTATCATTATGTAATATCCTTCTTTGTCTCTTGTTACTTTCTTTGTTTTGAAGTCCATTTTGTCTGATACAAGTACTGCAACTCCTGATTTTTATCTCACTATTATTTACATGAAATATCTTTTTCCATCCCATCAGTTTTAGTCTATGTGTATCTTTCAGTTTGAAGTGAGTGTCTTCTAGGCAGCATATAGATGGTTCTTTTTTTTTTTTTACCCATTCTGTAACTCTATGTCTTTTGATTGGGGCACTCAGTCCATTCACATTTAGAGTGATTATTGATAGATATGTACTTATTACCATTGCAGGCTTTAGATTCATGGTTACCAATGTTCAAGGGTAGCTTTTTTACTATCTAACAGTCTAACTTAACTCACTTAGTATGCTATTTAAAACACAATCTAAAGGTTATTTTTCCCCCTCCCTTCTTTTTCTTCCTCCTCCACTGTTTATATATTAGGTGTTATATTCTGTACTCTTTGTGTATCCCTTGACTGACTTTTTGGGTAGTCGATTTAATTTTGCATTTGCCTAGTAATTGATCAGTCTACTTCCTTTCCTGTGGTTTTATTTTCTCTGGTGACATCTATATAGCCTTAGAAGCAATTCTACCTATAGCAGTCCCTCCAAAATACATTGTAGAGATGGTCTGTGGGAGGTAAATACCCTCAATTTTTGCTTATCTGGAAATTGTTTAATCCCTACTTCAAATTTAAATGATAATCTTGCCGAGTAGAGTATTCTTGGTTGGAGGCCCTTTTACTTCATTGCATTAGATATATCATGCCCCTCCTTTCTGGTCTGTAAAGTTTCTGCTGAGAAATCTACTGATAGCCTGATGGGTTTTCCTTTGTATGTAATCTTTTTCCTCTCTTTGGCTGCTTTTAATATTCTGTCCTTGTCCATTTTATTATTATATGTCTTGATGTTGTCTTCCCTGGGTCCCATGTGTTGGGACATCTGTGCACTTCCATGACCTGAGAGCTTACCTCTTTCCCCAAACTGGGGAAGTTTTCAGCAATTATTTCCTCAAAGACATGGTCTATCCCTTTTTCTCATTCTTCTTCTTCTGGTACCTCTATAATGCAAATATTGTTCCATTTGGATTGGTCACACAGTTTTCTTATTATTCTTTCATTCCTAGAAATCCTTTTGTCTCTCTGTACCTCAGCTTCTTTGTTTTCCTGTTCCTTAATTTCTATTTCATTTACTGTCTCCTCTACCTCATCTAATCTGCTTTTAAATCCCTCCATTGTATGTTTCATTTTGGATACTGTATTTTTCAAAGTTTCTATCCCTTTCTTGAAGTAATCTCTGAGGTTGAATATTTTTCTGCAGCTCAGTGAGCATGTTTATGATTTTTATTTTGAGCTGTTTATCAGGAAAATTGGTGATTTCAGTTTCACTTAGCCCTCTTTCTGGTGTTTGTAGAATTTTGGGTTGTACCAGGTTCTTTTGCCATTTCATTACTCTGGAATAATAGCTTTGTGTAGGTGGTGCCCTCTAGTGCCCAGAAGGTCTAGCCTTGGGAGTTAGCCCAGTACCTGGAACAATGGCAGAGATCATAGGTGATCAGCACTGGGTACATGTCATGAGGAAAGAGCTCTTTCCTGCTTCCCAGCTGCAGTGCCTGCCTCCACTGCCAGGGCCAGTGGGCCAAGCATGCAGGGAGGAGTCTCAGTGTTATGCCCCTGTGGCTGCCATAAGCAGAACTGCCTTGCAGCTGGCCTGGTACAATGGCAGGGGCTCCAGGTTTGCAAACTGGCACCAGTCAGGCGGAAGGAGCGGCAGGTTGCGTAATGTGGTGGGGGACCTCAGCAAGTGTCACCAGCTAGGGGGATACAGCTCTTGAAGCTCCTGAAAGTTCCCAACCTGCTGGGCTGAGTGTGCCAGGATGATTTTGCCCACCAGCCCTTTATCCTGAGCTGCAAGCTCTGTGTAATCCTTGCCCCTTTAGCAGCCTCCTTGCTGTTGGGAAGTCTCTCAAAGTGCCCACCTTATTTTTCCCCAGAGTGGCTGGTTGTGGGTACCTGTTCTCTACAAGCAGCTGGAATCTCAGTCCAAGTATTCCACCTGTCTTTGCTTTCCAACCCCAGTAATCTCCAGAGCACCATGTAATGTGGGTTCATGCTTCCGGAGAAGATCTCCAGGACTGGGTGTTCAGCAGTCCTAAGCCTCTACCCTCTCCTTGCTCATTTCTCTTCCTCCTGCCAGTGAGCTGGGGTGGGTGGAAGGCTGGGTCCTGCCATATCATGGCTTTGCTACTTTACCCTTTTCCATGAGGTCTTCTCTTTTCCCCAAATGTAGGCAGTCTGTTGCAGTCTTCTTTCTGGTCACTCTTTCAGGATTTGTTGTTTTTGCTGTTTTTTCATATTATATGTGGCTTTGGGAGGATATTTATGTCTCACTTCTCACACCACCATCTTTTAGCCTCCTCTTTAGGATGGATTTCTAAAGAAAATTTGCTGAGATAGAGATTATTTTTATGTTTATTGATAAACAGCCCTTAGGGATATTTATCAAGAGTCTCGCCAAGCACTGGCAAGACCCCTCCAAGATACACTTTCTTAATGGCCCGTCTGCCTGTTGGAGGGCTCACCCCTAATGTGCTCCGATAATGTGGTGTGTCTTGGGCTGGTCTTCCTGACAGACTGCAGGGGCTGAGCTCGTGGCTCCTCTTAGTCTCCATTGCATCCCATGGGCCGAGCCCTGTGACAGATGTATAACAAGTGCTCTTTAAATATTTGCACTATGTTGGTGAATGAATTCCTACTCTGGAATACTATGGGAGAGAATACATTCCCTAGAAAATATTCAGTGCAGGAAACCTATCATTCATCCATAGAAAGCCCTGTGAAAATTAGAAAATGGTGCCTCTTTCATCCCTCAGAATATTGTCCTAATATACCAATTTGGTTAGAGCAAGACATTCTATTGCCATCTGCTGTACAACTGTCCTACTAAATTCCAAAATCCACAATGTCTGGGGCATGAATAATGTCGCCTTGGGCATACCTGTGTGCAGTGCACACCCTGCATAACCTTCCTCAGCAGTCCTTAGTGTGTGGGGCATGCTTAGGCTGGGTGGCTCCCTGGTGGGAATGGAGCCTGAACCCTCTGCTGCAGCCCACCTGTGTCACTATGTGCCCCTCACCTAACCTCTCACACAAAAGTGCATCCTTCCTGTAAAATAAAGCAATGAAACTACTGATCTAGATGTTTATCCACATCAGGAGGTTAAGCCTGTCCAAAAAACAGACACAGTGAATCTTATCAAGGAATCAGTAATACTCTAAGACAAGGGAGGAGGCCCATCTGTGGGGCCTCTGCAGGCCTGGGGAAGGGCCTGGGTGGGTGACAGGTAGTTTGAGGATGTGTGTCTGTTGGCTTTCTTTCAATGGGATGACATCACACGAGAACTCTCTGGGTCTTGGCTGCACTCTTTTGTCTAGATTACACTCTAAAACATGCTGCCACCACACAAGGGCTAAAAAACAGAGCCAGGCAGAGGGACAGTAGCATTTTCACTCTCCGCAAACCTCAGAGCAGAAGGCCCCCCTCTCCATACCTGCTGGGAGGAAACCCAGTCACCCACGGGGGAACAGGGAACTTCAGGGCCCCAGTCAGCTGTGGCAACCCCCGGAGAAAACACAAGCTATATTCTTTTCCACATTTCTATTTCTGTAGGAAGCCAAAGCTATTCAACATTTTCATCAGAAGCTTAGAGTGAGCGTCCAATAAAATGCTGTGATCTAATAATGGAATCATTATTTTTTCCTCATGTTCATCTGTGAAGGAAATTATACAGGTTATGTTATCAGATGGTGTTTTAAATCAGATTGAGTATTCATATACAATGCAAAGTGACAGCAGCTCTCACTGAGAGGGGTCCAGGAGAAATTGAGAGGTTATTTTTTGCACGTAGGAGGCCAGTGGGGAGAGACAGAAAAAGAAAGCACTTGTCCTCTTCTGGCAAATAGGTAGAAGAAATAGCGTTCATGTTCTCAGTCAAGACTGTAAGACACTGCCCACATTTCTACTTATCTCCCTGCATTCCCCACCATGCCACAAAAACATGCCCAGTCTGGACTCTTGTGCCAGGAGGAAGGTAGCCCAGAGTACCCCAGTGGACTCCTCCAGATGCACCCCCTTGCTCAGCTGCCCAGCCACTCCCTGAGTGACCATAAATGGTGGTCATTTTAAGCCACTACATCCTTAGATGTGTCAAAACATGTCTCTAGGCAATGGAAAGGAAGATTATGTTTATTTTCTTCTTTATAAAATTCTGTCTGTAACAACTTTTCTACAATGAGAAAAAATATTTTGTGAAGTGAAATTATTTGCCCAACTCCATTTCCCCATCACTGGTAGGGAGGAAGCAGATGAGGTTTCATTATAGGCTGGAATAGCAGTTTCGTGAGAAGGACAGAATATGAGTTCAAAAGCCCTGGGCTTGGTTTCTGCCCCCACCTAATCTTTAATCTACCCCCAAGATGTTCCTCTGAGTCATGAAGCAGTAAAATGAGAGCAAAGCACTTGACAGCATGGTTGTAAGACTGGGTGTAGAAAAGGGATACAGAAGAGCCATTTAATGATAAGTTAAATCAGAATAACTCAGTATCTAGGTGTCAGGCCCAAGAATCCACATTTTCAATAAGGCCCCTCAAGATTTCAAAGCGAAAGGGTAAGACGCTCCAGTCTGAATTATCAAGAGTTGAGAGAAGAAATGGTGTTAATACTTTCAGGTACAGATCATACTCTAGTAAGAAAATCATTCCTCCATTCACTGAAAAGGTAGCTGAAAGTACCCTGGGAAACTCATTTAAACACAGTCTGTAAAATAAGAATTTGTTATGGGGCAGACGGCCAACAGTCACATGAGAAGATGCTCCACATCACTAATCCTCAGGGACATGCAAATCAAAACCACAGTGAGATATCACCTCACATCGGTTAGCATGGCCACTATCGAAAAGACAAGAAATAACAAGTGTTGGTGAGGATGTGAGAAATGGGAACCCTCCTACACTGCTGGTGGGAATGTAAATTGGTACAGCCACTGTGGAAAGCAGTATGGAGGTTCCTCAAAAAACTCAAAATAGAAATATCATTCAATCCGGTAATTCCACTTGTAGGAATTTACCTGAAGAAAACAAAATCCCTGATCTGAAAGATACATGCACCCCTATGTTTATCTCTGTATTATTCACAAGAGCTAATATATGGAAGCAACCTAAGTGTCCATCAGTAGAATGGATAAAGAAGATGTGGTATATATACACAATGGAATATCATTCAGCCATAAAAAATAAAGAAATCCTGCCATTTGCAACAATATGGATGGACCTACTAGGTATTATGCTCAGTGAAAAAGTCAAGCAGAGAAAAGACAAATACCGTATGATTCCACTTATTTGTGGAACATAAAAACAAAGCAAAACAGAAGGAACAAAACAGCAGGAGACTCACAGACACTAAGAAGTGACTGGTAGTTACCATGGAGGAGGGGTTGGGGTGGGTGGATGGGGTAAGTAAGGGGGATAAAGAGGCACAAAATCTCAATCATAATAGAAATTATTGGTCACAGGGATGAAAGTACAGCATAGAGAACATAGTCAATAGATCTGTACCATCATACCATGTTGACAGATAGTAACTACACTAGTTGGGGTAAGCATTTAATAAAGTGGATAACTCTGTATCAGCTATACTTCAATAAAAAAATATCAAAGACATAATATGGGTGAATGTAATGACCACATTGTTTTTTCATGTGAAATCTTCATAAAAGTATATATCAATAATATCTTAATAAAAAAATCAAAAACAAAGAATGTTATGGGAAATAACCAGTAATGTCCCCTTATGGTAATTCACAACCATATATGAATATATCAGGAAGACTCCAGTCAGGAGACAGAAACCACATCAGTAATTTGAACAGGAAGAATTTAAGATAAGAATTTATTTAAAAGGTGGGCAACTACTAAAAGAATAAAAGGAACTCTGAAAAACACAGAAAGAGCAGGTGTAGCAGCAACCACCAGCTGTAGGGCTGAAGGAGGGTGCCCTGCCCTGCCTCCCCATCAGCCCCCTGGGGAAGCCCTGTACGGCCCCAGCTGACAAGGGGACATGTTCACAGGGCCCAGCTCCAACATCACAGAGCAGAGGGGCAGCTGACAGGCAGTAACTTGACAACTGGCACAGAGCTTGTTACATGACCTTGAAGGGTCATGAGCATTTGTACTCTGGACTTCCCTTCATGCCCAGGACACTATTTTGGTGTTAATTCTCTCTCCCTCTGCTGGGGGTTCCAAATCCATGATCAACAAACCACTAACCTATCTGAAAAGATTTGCTAAATGACTACAATAGTTAATTTTAGCAGAATCTGAATTATCAAGAAAGGACATGAAAACAAACAAGTTAAGTAATGTGCATAATATCACACAGCAAAACAGGAATGAATGAAAAAGTAAAATTTTTCTCCCAGGCCAGTACTGAAGATCCTCCATCATATCTGTGTTTCCCATGAGTCTTTTAGATCAAGATAGCAGGGTGGTCAAGTGTGCCTGGATGGTTATAAAGGGCTTGGGCTGTATTCCCACTGAACAGAGGGAGCTGAAATCAATTCCAAGGAGGGGACTACTGGCGTGTTTTCCACCTTCTTTCCTCAGTCAAGTGGGAACAAGCACAATTAGCTCCTACCTTCCATGCCTGTGCTGGGAATGAGCAACCTCTCAACAAGCCCCCAGACTCACACTGCGGGGTCTCAAAGGTAGGCTGTTTGCTGGGACCTCAGAGTGTGGATGGGTCCACCAGATTCGAGCAGGCTGACTCACTTCATTGATATCAGAGATTAACCTGAAAAATGCCTGGCAGCTGCTTCAACACACTGCTTGTTATCACAACCAGCATAATTTATCTCCCCGACAATAAAACAACACATGACAGCAGCAGGCAGAGTCTGTCTTTTGCCGTGACACTTTTGAACATAACATCTAATCATTTATTGTTAGAAATGTCCTCAGGGCTAACTATTTCCTGTTGCCTTAAGGCACCTTTAAAAGGGGTCTCTGATGACAATACATATAGCTAATTATCAATACTCTCTTACTAATTCAGGATGAAATCTGAACTCCCCACGTTATTTTCTCATGGGACAGCACAGAGACTGCTAAGGACTCCCCCACAAAAGGGACACTTGCCCTCTGCTTCTTAACAATGCCTCCACCTCCCTCCTAGCAGGAGCCAGGTCACATCCTGCCTGGGCCTTGGCAATAACTCCCGACCTTTCAATCCTCAGTCCACTTCCCACCCAGCAGCCAGACTTTCAGATTATTTCTAAGACATAAACCAGAGCATGTCACTCCCCTGCTTAGCTCTGTGTCTTCCCACCATTCATCAGAGAAAATCCAACTCTTTCCATGGTCCTGCGAGGCTGCTGGCCTCCATGGCCTCATCTGGGGTCACACTCCTGTGGGCTCAGTCCCCCGCTGCCCCACGGTCCTCATCAGTCCCTGGGACAGCCGAGCCTCCGGTCTCTAGACTCCCACTTGCTCTCCCCGCCACCATGTTACTATCCTTCAGTTCTTAGCTAAAGTCACTACTTAGCATGTTTTTCAAACTGTGAGGCACGATTGACTAGTGAATAAGGAAATCAATGTAGTGGATCCCAACAAGCATATATATATTTTTTGCTTTATTGAGGTATAATTGACATAGAAAAATTGAAATGTTTAAGATGCACATAGGATGTTTTTAGATACATATACACTGAAATGTATACACATAAACATCACAGCCAAGTTAATTAACACATCCTTCACCTCACAGTCACTTTTTAAGGTAAGAACACTCACAATCTACCCTCCTAGCAAATTTTAAGAGTCCAATTCAGCTAATTAGATCATTGACTACAGTCACCATGCTGCGCCTTAGATCTCCAGAGCATATCCTTCATGCATTACTCACAACAGCCAAGGCATGGAAACAACCTCAATGTCCATCTACGGATGAACAGATAACACTTACATATATGTGTGTACACACACACACACAGTAGAATATTGCTCATCCTCAAAAAAAAGGAAATCCTGCCATTTGCAACAACACAGATAAACTTGGAGGACATGATGCTCAGTGAAATAAATGAGACACAGAAAGATGGAGACCGCCTGATCTCCCTTACGTGTGGACTCCGAAAGCATCACACTCATGGAAGCAGAAAACAGAACGGTGGCCAAAAAGCTTTTTCTTTTTTTAAACAACATAGAGTTGTGGTGATCATTATGGTCATTATCATGAGTCATAAGCAGCAAAATACCTCCAGATCTGCACCTTCACTTGACACATGACACTTCCTGGACCCCCAGTGGATGGGGGGGGGGGTCCCTGTGACTGTCATGACCCATGAGTTGTGGCAGGAAGTGGCAGGTGACACCAGCAGAGCGGTTAGATGCCAGGACAAGACTCTCCAGTCACTTTCTTTCTACTGCAGTAACTCGCGCTGGTCAAAATGCTGGCTGAGTCCTGCAATGAGTCTACCAGCCGGGGTCCCAGAGGAAGGATTACGCCAAACCACTAGATGGGGGATCAGCAGACTTTATTTGGAAAGGCTCAGCAGGCCACATAAGTTTTCGGTCACATAGTCTTCTCTGTTTTCTTTTTTAAAAACTCTTTTAAAATGTAAAATATTCTTAGCTTGTGGACTCTACAAAAATAGGCCAGGGGCTAGGTTTGATCTGTGAGCTGTAGCTGGCCAGACCCTGCCCCAAGCAATCTATGAGTTACCTGGCCCAAGCAAGAAATAAATCTGTTATTTTAAGTCCCTGGGATATTAGAGATGGTTTTTAAAGCAGCATAACCCAGCTTATCCTGACCAATACCAGAAAAAAATAGAACAGAATAGACAAATGTCCCAGCACACTGTACACAGAGAAAGTAAACATCATTTTTATTAAACTTTCAGTTTTATACAGAGATGCGTGTGATGGCTTGGTTTTGATGTAAAATGGCCAAAATGCTTAGGGACAGGTCATAGACGCCCTTCCTGGAGGCCACGGCTGAGTGGTTCCTGCACACCCATTTTCCTGCATGGTCTCCTGGGGCACCCCATCAGGGTACCCCATGATGCCTGCACTGTGTTCATCATACATTTTATTTAAGCCTTTGTTTCTTTACACTGGTATGGCCTGTTCCCCCACTGGACTACTTGCTCCTGGGGCAGAAACCATGCCTGCATCGTCCCTCTCAGGACACCCTGCCTCTGGCCGGGGTGTTACAGACTTTCCATAAACATTCAGACCCATGAGCGGTCACGCACTGCCTCCCCAGACAGTTTCCTCTAAAGAACAGACACAGAGTCCTAAGGGGCGGGGTGGGGAGTGGTTCCCCTCTTACGCAGCCCCAGTGTGCGCAGGAAGCCCAGGGAGGCAGGAGGAGGGAGGTGAGAGGCGGCAGGCCAGAGGCCGTCAGAGGGCCAGCCGAGCCCAGTCAGTCGCTTGCTCAGACTCCCTCAAAATACTGTCATCCCCAGGGTGCAGGGGCAGCTGGCAACTCCCCAGGAATAAACAGGGCCTTCCACACTTGTCTGTGTCTCTGAGAGGCCAAAAGGCACAAAATACTACCACCACCCACCTGCTGCAGGAGGCTGGACCTCTGAGCAGCCCCCCAGGGGGCCTCCAGGAGCTCGGAGGTGCAGTGGATCCGACCCCGAATCCAGGCCGTGTTCTGGCCCGGCGGTGTCCCGCTACACACAGCTCCTGTGCTAACGCATCCTCCATCTGCTCTCCGTCTGCAGAGACGGCGGGACCTCAAGACCATCACCAGCCTCGGTGGACACTTTACAGAACCCAAAGAGGCTCTGGGAAACAGGGGGGATGGGAGGGGGGTGTTGCAGTTCCCCAAGGTCACCACTACCTTCCCTTCGGTCTTCCCTGAACGCCTGCTCCTTGCCTCAGAACAGAACCAGCAGGCTCTCCAGCTGAATCTAAATAAATGGAGGCCCGATTACTCACCCAGGGACTCAGTGTTGAGCTTGGACTTTAATCATGGCACCGACACTTCCTCCTCCTTTCAGGAAATTTCACAAAAAAGCCAGAGACTCTGCTTCTGGGCAGAAAGCCCTTGCGGACATTGCTGAGAACTGAGTCACCCTCATCTGCCCGGCTCCCAGCCCCGTGCAGGCGGGACCCTCTGCCAGCTGTGGGGAAGGAGCGGCTGGCCAGCCTTTCCCCCTGAGCTCATTCCAGTTTACCAAGCCTGTTGGGATTTCCAGCCCAGCCTTAAAAATAAGGAAATCCTGCCATTTGTGACAACATGGATGAATCTGGAGGACATTATGCTAAGGGAAGCCAGACACAGAAAGACAAATACTGCCTGATCTTAATTCCATGTAGAATCTACAAAAGTCAAGCTCATAGAGGCGCAGAGTGGAATGGTGGTTTGCCGGGGGGCTGTGGGGTGGGGGAAATGGGGAGGTGATGGTCAAGGGTACCAAGTTTCAGTTCTGCAAAATGAATAAATTCGGAGATGTAATGTGCAGCACGGTTACTATAGTGAACAATACTGTATTGTATACTTGAAATTACAAAGATATTAAGCATTCTCACCACACACACACACACACACACACACACACACACACAAATACAGGGTATGGTAAGTACATGAGGTGAGGAAGATTAGCTAGCTTGATTGTGACCTTTTCAGTGTACACATTTATCAAAACATCACATTGTGCACCTTAAATACATACAATTTCTATTTGTCAAGTATACCCCAATAAAGCTGAAATTTTTTTAAATAAATAGAAACAAAATTTTTTAAAGATGCTATAAACTAAAATTAAATGTCAGCATTTAAAAGAGTGAAAGTGACAGTGGTGGGGGTAAGAATAATAATAAAAATAAAATAATGGCTCCAATTATTAGCTTGTTCTCTAACCATAAATGTTTTCTTTCTAATAAGAGCAAGGTGTTCTAAAACCAGCATCTCTTGTAGTGGTTAATGTTTTTTGAAGTTCAGAAATTCCACATTAGATCCTTTGTTTTCTCTTAAATATAAGTCAAAAGAGGAATTTAGCCCTTTTAAAAAAGTAGCAGCAAGCAGTGAATGACCTCATCGTTATCCCGGTCCGCAGTCTATCCGTCCAGCCTTCGCTCTGCACATTCAGGACTTAGAACAGTTATGGCGAATGACGGTTCCATAATATTATCAATGGTCCTACTGGGGGTGCTGGTAGATTGAGTTTTCCTTTTGTTGTTTAGAATTTTTATAAAGAGCATACATCCTTTTAAATAAAAATAATAATGCCTTTCCATTTTAAAAAGCCCCGCACGGGCGTCCACCCAGCGGCAGAGCCGGGTGGTGTTAGCTGAGGCAACACCTTGCCGAGCAGCCAGGTGCTCCGTGTCAGGTGCCCCGAGTCAGGTGCTGTGCTGAGCGCTGGGTGGGGCTGCAGGAGGAGCCCTCATTTCTCACACCTGGGAAGTGGGGAGTCCCAGGTGAGCAGAGGGGAGAGGAAGCCCGCAGCTCACTGGGGAGAGAAGCCTGGGCCGCCGCCTTCTGGGAGAGGGGAGCGGGGCAGTGTGGCCACAAGCTGGTCTGTGGGCGCCATCTAGTGGGAACCCCGGGGACTGTTGCCCGTGACGCCCTCAGAAAAGACCAGTCAGTGGGAAGCGCCATCTTGGCACTTTGCAAAAGTGAACTTAGTTAGGGAAAGGTGTGCTGGCTCGGCAGTAGCTGTGGAGATAAAAGATGCGCTGCAGCATGTCCTCGCTTTCCTCTCGGACGCGGCGGTCTGCCGGCTGGTGTGCACTGGGAGAGCAGAGCCTGTAACAATTATTTACAAGTGCATCTATTCCGAACGGTCACGGACCAGGCCAGCCTGTCGCAAAGCGGCTTCCATTTCCCACCATTACGGGTGCCCCCTTTAAGAGCACTGGCATGGGAGGAAGAGAACCCGTGGGTGCTTAGCACACCCGTGTCACGTGACAAGCACTGTATGTCTCCTACATCGCTCTCTTTGTCCTCCCCAGACCTTCGTGAGGTTATTTCTATATCACCCGTTTTACAGATTGGGTGACTGAGGCTCCAGAGGCAGATGGTGTCAGGTCACAAAGCTTCAGGGAGTAGCTGGTCAGATCTGAACTGAGGCAGCCTGGCTTTCCTTGGGCACGCGCCATCTCCACGATGCCCCAGTAGCGAAGGGGGCTATCCCTTTATTGACCAGTATGGAGGTACATGACGCCATTTGGCTGGCAAGGACTTTGGTGGTTCACTTCCAGACAGGACTCTGTCTTGGAGAAGGCGCCTGGAAGTCCCAGCGCACACAGACATCTCCACATTGCGGTAAACGACCAAGATCACCCATCAACAGTAGAGGAGACTTCTTTTGTGCAAAATGGAGATTATTTTCTCAGAACACACCTCCTGACAGTTTTACCACCTTGAAGGGTGTATAAAACAGAAACAAAACCCCTCCACCTCAAAGCTCCGGGCCTCACAGCCCAACAAAACAGAACAATTCCCGAGCAGAAGTCTTTGACAGATGGGCCACACAGCAGACATTTTGGTGAGATAGATCATAAATATTAATGGTAGTGACAGAGCCTTAAAAATTTGTCATGTCCCATTCCTACTGCCACAGAAGCACCAGGAATTCTTTGTTCCTCTGACTGACAGCCACCAGTTTCCCTCCTGGACTTGAGTTACTGGGTCTGTTTTTCCCAAGCACCTTGAGAAATGATCCATCAGCAAAGGTTTGCCGAAGAGACACAGGTCAGCTGAACCAAACACCTTAATGGGCTTTTTGCTTCTCCTTTCGCACTTAGCTGACTCCAGTTCATGCTCCAAGAGCAATCCTTGCTATGTCGTTATTTTTTTAACATAAGTTGGGAAATGACTTAACGTCTAAATCCAGTTACAGGTCACTGTGGTGACAGGCTTTCTTGAACACACTTACCAGCATTGTGCACTGGAATACCACTCAGCTGTGGGGAACCACACTGCATCCGCACATTAGAAGCATGCAAACGGCAGGACTTGCAAAGTGCACAGCTTTAATCTCATCCAACAGAGATGGTTATTTCTGTTCATTTGTAAAGTGTACCCACTGGACACACATTCTCCTTGACAATGTAAAATTGCTCCTTTCTGCACTGAGCAGTTGGATCAACCAGGTGAGATGGTGTGTCTATAACCAGGGTAACAGCTGTTTGGAGAACATCATGCTCTTTCTTGTACATAAGAGAACCTAAAAGACAGAACTGGGTTAAGTGTATCCCAGATACCCACTGCCAAGTGATGTGTGCAGTCTCCTGCAGGTGATTATACTGACAACTTGTTTGGGCAGAAAAAGAGGCACCCAGGCCTTCTGGATGGACTTTCAAAGTTGGGATTCAACAAAAGTGCTTTTCAGGGACATTGGAATCTCTTCCTTGTCCTGGTAAATGGAGTCTAGTATACTACTGAATGCGAATGCCTATAGCTGAGGCAACGGCTGCAGACCTACGGCCCTGCAGAGTCATCACCCAGGATGTCAGTCCTCGCTGGAGGTGTTGAAGGGGTCACACGGGGCTGCCCCAAACACCATCCAGATCTTAGTTCAGGGCATATGTGTAGCCACTCTCCCTTCCTGCACCTGTAATGGGCTCAGTAGTGTGTCCCCAAAATTCATTTCTGCTGGAATCTCAGAACATGACCTTATTTGGAAAGAGGGTCATTAGAATGAGGTCATACTGGGTGAGGTGGTCCCTATACCCAGTAACAGTGTCCTTATAAAGAGAAGTCACAGAGACGCAAACACACACAGCCCTGTGGTGACAGCAGCAGAGGCGGGAGGAATGTGGCCACAAGCTAAGGCAACCTGGAGCCACCAAGCCCCAGAGTCCTCAGTGGGAGCACAGCCCTGCCCATACCTTGATTTTGGACATCTGGTCTCCAGAGCTGTGAGCAAATAAATTCCTGTTGTTTTAAGCCACCCAGTCGGTGACCATGATCACGCAGCCCCTGGACACTTACGGAGCACCCAAAACTGACTGCTTACTGGCTCATCACCATCCTCACTCCAGCCTCAACACGGCAGTGCTCCAGCACGTTACCATTTGGCTCATAATATAAAATCCACTTTCCACCCCCCCCCAACCAGATGGAGATTTACAGGATGCATCGTAGTAGCAAGAAAAAAGAGAAAAGGAAATGCAAATCACCTAAATATTCATCAGTAGGGAAATAAACTCTGGAATAACCCACCACAGAATACTATAGAGCAGTTTTTTAAAAATGAATGAGCCAATTCTCTCTATACAGGCGTGAAAACGCCTTTAAGACATATTGTTGACCACAAAGAATGTGATACATAGAACATGTGTTTTAAAACACAGCCATACACAAAACAATAACATATATTTCTGCAGCCACATAGACGTGTATGAACATAGATTCCTAGTTCTGGGTGTAAAAAATACAATGACAAACCACAGTTAATTTGGGAAGGGGGTTGGCATTGTAGGGTAGCTGATGAACATTCATTCAAGCCTTATCTGTAATGTCTTGGGAGGATGTATTCCAGCACTGTTCGGGAGAGAAACGTTCCTGTGGAGAGTGGCTCTGGCCGGAGGCTCGGTGAACAAAGGCTGCCCATCTGAATCCCAGCCACAGGCAAAGTAAATGGGCAGGGGACATAAAGGGACAGAGGGAGGGAGGGAGATGCTCCATGACAGGAAGCAGGAGCTTCCCAAGATCTAAGTCCCGGGTTGGTTTTCAAGAACCACTGGGCACAATCAGCCCCTGAAAACAAAGGGCTGCAGGGTACTTGGAGTTTCATCATGGAAGCCAAAGGCATCGCAGCCACTGGCCCAACAGCCTAGGAGCTCACAGCAGGTGAGGAGATGGGTGGCTGTGTGCCAACAGATCAAATAAAACTAGGTTCACTTGGCTTTTTCCTGGGGAGGGGGCAGCCTGTCCCCTGCCCTCCGTGGGACCACCAACCAGCTCCCTCAAGTACGAACAAGAAGACAGACAAAGGAAAGCAGGACTTTCAGAATCGTAGCTTCCCCGCTCCAGGGTGAGTCCAAATGCTGACCGTCCTGGACTCCCCCCAGTATGTGCACCCTGCTCTGCAGGCCTCCAACACAGTAACTCATCTGCATGTCACACCTGTCTTGTCCACTCCAATGACCTCAAATCTCTCACCTTGCCAGAAAGCTCTTCTGTTCTCTCTGTGTAAGCTCCTCTTCTAAACTCCTGTTTTTGGTGGCTGATGGAATGCCAAGCCCTCTCCTAGGCAACTCCCACACGTGGCTTCACCACAATCCCAGCTGATTCCCACCACATGGGGAAACTGAGTCACAGAACAGGTAAGTCACTTACCCAAGGTCCTAAGGCTGCTAAGTGTCAGAGCCAGGATTTGCACACAGCTCTGGAGTCTGTGTTCTAACCACTGCACTGCCTCCTGCTCTTACCTGAGGGCCCCCAGTATCTGAGTTTGCCATCCACTCAGATAAACTCAAACAAACCAACCCTGCTGTCAAACAGGAATCAGGGAGTCCAAGTTATTGCTGAAGCAAAGACATGCCCGGACTCCCTGCCCATCCAGACCATAGCTGATAGCCTCCTGGTCCAAGCCCAAGATGGGCGCGGAGCCTGGGGAGTCTTGTCAAAGGCTGGGAGCCCAGAGCCTAGGGTCCCACCTCTCAAGGGACGACAAGCAGCCTTTTCTCTCTGAGGCCCCCTTCCCGCCCCCAGGAAACAGCCAGGAGCAGAAAGCAGGTGCTCCTCACTCCTGATCTACACGTCCTTGTTCCAGGCTGGGGGAGCCTCCCTCTGCACCCCCACCTTCACAGGCACCCTCTCCCCACTGCGTCCCCTACTCCCAAGAATGGGAATGGCTGGGAGGAGATTTATTTACAGAAGACAAAAAAACCCTCCATCATCCCCTCAGAAAGAATTTCCCCATATCTGAGCTGAGACCTGATTGATGGGATATCAGACATATCAAGGGCTGGGGGAAAGAATTCCAGCCAGAGGAGAAGCCTGAGCAAAGGTCCTGGGGCAGATGTGGGTCTGGATGCAGAAAGCAACAAGGAGCAGGGCTGAGGTGAGTTCTGGGAGGGCAGCTGGCCCCAGGTTGCGCAGCACCTCACATGCCAGTGAGGAGGGGGCTGTGCTCCCAGAGAACTGAGCAGCCATGGAGGCCCTGGGAAGGAATTTGCACTACCCAGTGTGGTACAAAGAGCAGAGCGTTCTTTGTGGTCCAGGGCAAGTCAACTACAGGTGTCAAGCATGGAAGCAGAGGATGAAAATGGCCATGATTCATCTGAGAAAGAGCGGGCTGGGGCTGAGGGCTGGGGCTGATGGTGGGAAGGGGAGAGGGTGAGCAGGGGGCTCCAGACTCCCACCCCAGCCCCTTCCCTCACTCTGCACATGGCACTGAGCACATCTGTCCATACCCCGGACCCCTGAGGGCCAGAACAGCACCCAGTTCCTCAGCCCTTCCCAGTCCCCAACCCAGCGCCTGGCAACAGATCGTGCTCTGTAAACGCTGGCTGAAGGGCACACTGTGCAGACTGAACTTGCTGTTACTTCACCAGTGTTTTTAAAATATAAACTGGACCAGGTTGCCTCCACCCACTCATCCAGTGGCTTCCAGCTGCACACAAAATAAAGTCTTAACCCAGACTCTTAAGAGCTCTTAACCCAGGTCTGCAGAAGGCATCCATTACTAGAATTCGAGGCCATTGGATGGGAGAAAATACACACCTTCATACCTATATATACACACATACGTTAACAGACACACATGCAAATGTATACACATGTATGCATGTACACATACACACATGCACACACACACCTAAGTACTCGTGCACACGCACACACACACACATACACACGTCTTCATCTTTATTCACCTGTAACTGAAATTCAGCATTTCTCTTGGAGACAAATGGGTGCAACAAACGTACCAAGGGTTTTTTGCCAATGGAAACTACAGAAGTACTCCTATCACACTACAGTTGTTATTTATATCTCAAAATAGCATTTAGGCCATCTACACTTTGATGTTGTAGGAGTTATTGTGACACTAGATCGTGTTTGGTAAGGTGATGGTAAAAATATATGAATTGTACATAAATTACCGTATCACAAAGTTGCTTTCATAAATATTTTTGAGTACTGTATTTCAATATGATTGGTTTTCTTTTTAATTTTTAAAAACTTTTGTGCATCTAGACCAACTCCCAGGAGTTCCAGCACACCTCATGAGACACCCAGGCTGCCTGGGGCAGAAGGACATTGGAGGCCGTGGCCTGTGTGTGACACCCGGCTCTGCAGCACAACCAGGTGTGCAACTTTCTGTGAGGTATTTATTCTCTCTGTTCCTCATCCATAAAATGGGGATAACAGTATGCACCTCCTATGCTCATGGGGTGTTTAATGAGTTACTATATCTAACAGAACGCCCCCATCCCAAGTATACCCACATGTTGAGCCCAGAACCTTTGAACATAGGACTTCACATAGCTGTGAAGTTTTGCAGGTGTGATTCAGTTAAGGACCCTGAGATGGGAGGTTCTCCTGGTGGGTCAGTGTTATCACAAGGGTCGAGAGGTAGGAGGGTTGGAGTCAGAGAAGAAAACAAGGTAGTGGAAGCAGAGGTCAAAGTGATGTGGGACCACGAGCCAAGGAGTACAGGAGCTCTAGAATCTGGAAATGGGCAAGGGACAGATTCTCCAGAAGAATCAGCCTTGCTGACGCCTTGATGTGGCCCTGTAGGCCCATCTCAGGCTTCTGACCTCCAGAATCATAAGACAAATCTGTGTCAATTAAAGCACTCGGTTTGTGGTCATCTGTCCCAGCAGCAGCAGGAGCCTATTTCAGACACCGAGAACAGTGCCTGGGCCCTGCAAGGTCCGTGCAATGTCAGCTGCAGGACCTGCCTCTGCCCGCTTCCCAGCATGGCCCTGCCCCTGCCCTGCCCCTCACTCTCTACATTCCGGCCAGCTGGCCTCCCTGAGTTCCTCAAACACACCAAGCCTAATTCTGCTCGAAGACACACACTGTTCTCTCTGCCCAGGATGCTCTTCCCCCACAGCTTTCTACAGCTGGCTCCTCCTTCTCAGTCAGGTCTCAGGGCGAATGCCAGATCCTTAGAAAGAAGTCCTCCTGATGGCTCTATGCTGCCCACCCCTCTCCCTGTCTCTCTTCCCTGGAATCCAAGGTGAGCTTCTCCGCACGCTGGTCACCATGAATGATCGGACAGGTGGGATCCTAACATTTAGCTCTCTTCTCACAGAATGGAAGCACTGTCAGAGCTGAGACTCTGTATGCCAATTCATCACCATCCACTAGGACATAGGGTAGGCACACAAATATTGTCTGAAATAAAGTATTTGTGCCCAGCCATCACTGTAAAGTTTCAGGACAATATGGCTAAAAAGGAATCTGATTATCTCTTGCTTTTTCCTATGCTGAACCCATGTGCCCAGTTGCCTGGAAACTCGCCAAGTGTGTTCATTTTTGGATTCCAACCTTATTGAAAGACAATGTGTTTTTTATCTGCATGTGCAGAGCTGGGCTTTTTAGTTTTAAGAACTGTAGTTGAATGGGGGGTTGCAGCCCTAAACTCCAAGCCACCCATGGAAATAAATCTCTCAGCTCGAAGCTCAGTAATGGGATGCAGAAACAAAGAGAAGTGAAAGGGAGTGAAAGGACACAGGGAGGGATAGAAAGATTTTTTTAAAACTTGCGCTTTCATAAAGAAAAGAGAAGAAACAGGCACACAGCTAGCACTTCCCAGGCATGGAGGGGATAGCAAAGAGACTGTTTGTACATTTTAGATTTTAAAGATGACACAGAAAACATTGTTCATACCCCAGATCATGACACCCGTTTAGACTGCCCTTTTTAAGATGGGGTTTTGGAAGATTTTGACCACCTATGCTGTTCTGCTAGAAGTGGAAATATTAGACACAAATGGTTACCAAAGTCAGTGATTTCAACCCCAGAACCACTTCCCAGTGCACCTCTTCCCCAGCTAAGTCAGTAGGATAACAAAACTGGCAGGGTAGAAAGGGTCATTCATTTGACAACACATTCACATCTGCTCTAGTTGATCTGGGACACATTCCCACTGCATAATGACCTTTATATATGCCTTGCTATTTTAAGCATGTTCATATTTGTTGTACCTTATTTGGTTGTATGACACCATGGTGTAATTGGCAGGAGGGGTATCCTACTTGGAAATTCACAAAGGAGAAGCTGGAGCACAGGGAGCCTGCCCCGAGGCTGCACAGAGACCTGGGGGCCAGCTGGGTTCTGCACTCAGGCCTCCTCCTTCCTGTGGCCCTGGCCCCAGGCTGGTCCACATCCTCCCTGGGAGGAGGCTTGTCATCACCACGCCTGTGGCCGCTCTGCTGGGGGATTCCCTGGAAGAGCAGAGAGCAGGGTGCTTCCCTGACGACCGGGCAGCGGTGTCCCCAGGAGCCTGGAGCTGTCAGAGGTGGTGGGTGGGGATAACACTGAGGTCCAGGGGGCACCTCCGGGGAGGCCATGAAAGAACAGGTCGTGGGAAGAGGGACGGAGGGCCCTAGTGCAAGGCCTGAGGAAGACCAATACAGGGGAAGCTGGGATGCTGCATAAGGCCAGTGGTAGAAAGATGCCAGCCCCTCACAGATGTCCACATCAGAATCCCCAGAACTGTAAATATATAACTTTACAGAAGAGCGAAAGCTAAGAATCTTGATATTGGGAGATCCTCCCAGATTTCCCAGGTGGACCCAATGTTGTCACAAGGGTCTCTTTGAGAAGGAGGGAGGAGGGCAGGAGAAGCAGAGATCTGCCTGATATGCAGCCATGCCCCAGGGAGTGCTGGCAGCCTCTAGAAGCCAGAAGGGGCCACAAATGGGCCCTCCCTCAGAGCCTGCAGAAGGGACGCATCTGCTGACACCTTGATCTTAGCCCACGGAAACCCATTTCAGACATCTGACCTCCAAACTGTAAGAGAATAACTTTGCATTGTGTTAAGCCATTAAGTCTGTGGTGATTTGTTGCCACAGCAAAGGAAACTAATAGAGTGAATGAGAGACATCCAGCCAGTGGATTCAGGTTCTGATGGTAAATATAACCATTCATTCACTTGCTGAGCAAACATAGATACTCGGCACCATGAAAGGTGGTGAGAAAACATCTGGTGATCATAGTAAACATGGTCTCTCCCGTCTTGTGGTCTAGTGGAGGAAGACAGAGACTATTCTGGTCATCAATCTATTGCCCTCAGCTCCAAATTCACCCCTTATTACTTGTTCAGTGAAGGCAGATATGTGCCCTTAATACTTTTCCTTTGCCAATAGCGGGATGTTGAGCTTTGTCAGTAGAGGGCGCTGGAGAGACATCCCAGAAGGAGAGGGTTTGCTGTATGGTTCCAGGCACACTCTGCAGGTCCTGCCATGCATGTGCCCATGACTTCTCCAGCACTGGTGCTTCCCCGACATCCGGCCCCAGCAGCACCCAGCACCCAGCAGCTTCTCCAGCACCCACCTCGAATACTTTGGTAGCAAGTGCTTCTGATGAGATATCTCCTGGTGAGCAGCTGTCCCCAAACTTCCAGCAAGTTCTACTAATATTCAAGTTCCAGGAAGCTATGACCATACCCTCCAATGAGGTCTGGATCCCAGGTGGGGGGACCTCTTCCTTGGGCTCTCCACCGCAGCCCTGGGGCCATGGTGCTCCTGATGTCTGCCAGTTGGATATTCTTCGGAGCTCTCCTCACTTCTTACTAAGCAATCCCTTGCTATTCTGGTCCTGTTATAATTAGTAATCCTTTATATTAGATTTCCCTGTTCAAACTCTCTCTCATGACAGGAGCCAGACTGAGATGGGTAGTGCACAATCATATAAATAAGCAAGAATTGCTGACAGTAGTGTGATGTGATCTACAAGAGGCAAGTGAGCAAGAAGAGAGAACTAAGAGTGGGTAGCAGGCCTCCTGGAGAGCTCACCCTTAAGGTGAAGAGACAAGCAGTCAGCCCAGGGGAGTGTTCAGGCCACGGGAGGGCCATGAGAAGGCCTGAGCCAGACCAGGGCTCAGCAGGGCCGGGTTCAGAATGCACAGGCTTCTGAGGACAGGACACATTTAGGACACCAGAGTCACACTGTACAACGAAACCAGCAAGACAACAGCACCGGCTAGACCCATTCCCAGGCCTCCCCCTGGTGGGTTCTGGCTCTCAGCAGGCAGACCCCTGGAGACTGAGTTCCCTAGGGGTCCCAAGGGACACTTCCTCCTCCCCGCAGCCAGGGGGCAGGCAGATTCCGCTCCTGCTAGGGTTCCCAGCTCTGCTCCTTTGCCTTTCATTAGTCCCACTTCCTGGCCCAAGTGCCTGCTTGCTCTAACTACAAAGGTGGCTTCTGCTTCTAGGTCAGCCTGACACAATAACCAGCAGAGTTTGGTTTGTACATCCATGGACAAGTCACGCAGCCTGACATCATGCAGAAGGTGCCCAGGGTTAGCTGCCACTGAGAAGGCACGGGTGGGAAAAGGGTGGGAAAAGTACATAAAAGGCACTTACAGGCTCAGAGCAGAAGCTAGAATCCCCCCCAAGGGTCCCCCTTCCAGGTTTGGAAAGCAGCTAGAACAACTAATTAAAAAAAGATGAACGGCCAACTTTGGTTCCACTGCAAACTTCACTAAACAGCTCTGGTCCCTTGGAGCCACTCTTCACAGTGACCCAAGAGACACCCTGTGATACAGACGCCACTCAACCATCCGAACCCAGCACCTCCCAACTGTGGGGAATTAAAGCCAAACACCAGGAACCGTCCTGAAATAGAGATCAGCCAGATGGGGAGACACTAATAGTCTGAGGCACGCAATATGCACAACACACATACAACCAGCCTCCCCAGACAGCACTGGAGGGGAGGAAATGGGGGTGACTTGGGGGGCAGCAGAGGCAAACACAGGCAGGTACTCTGCCAACATCTGCCAGGCTCCACTCCCAGGCTATGGCCTGGTCCCTGTCCCTAAGACACAGAGGGGCAGGGATACTAGATGGGCCCAGGGGACATGTCAGCCACTGCAGAAAGACCACCCACCAGAGCCCACCTGTATCGTGACCACATCCCAAATGCCTGCTTCTCCCACTCCACAGTCCCTGCATTCATATGTGGTGGTTCTAGCTCCTTCTCCCCTCCAGTCTGTCCTGTCCGCACCATGTGCCCTGACCCTGTGAGGGACACCCACTCAGTCCAGTGCCATGAGAGGATGTCACTACTGAGCAGAGAGCACTGCAGTGTCTGGAGCAAAGTTCTCATTAGAAAAGGTTATTCCAAGAGACAAGAACAACATTCTCTGAAGCCCAGTGGCAACAGAATAATAGCCGCCATTCCCAGGCACTCTCTTCAGAAGGTCACATATTACAAGGTGCTAGAATTAAAGTTCTGGCCAAGGACGCACTTTCTGTTGCATATGCTCAACTCTTCCATCAAAGCATTAAGGTAACCATAGACAACTCGTAGCAGGTGGACAAGGCTATGTTCTGATAAAACTTTTTTACAAACACAGGCAGCAGCAGGATTGGGCTGACCACAGGTCTATACCCTTATCCTGGTTGCAGCCTCTGGGCAGGTAAACATCCATCACTTTCCAGCTCCTTTCAGAACCAGCACCTGCCCCTCAGGGGAGGGCACGATGCTCTCCTTTGGAATTCCATCCTCAGAAGCTTCAGGAAGCTGCCAAATCCCCAGGGAATTAAGCATAGAGCAAAATTGTAAGGACTTGGGAATAAGCAATAACCCCACCCCAGCCACACCTGGGTTGATTTGGAGAATTCACAGACAAGGTCCTGAAGAAAGGTTATGCAGGAGAGTCTCAATCTGCCTTAAAACCCACATCATCCCTCCATCTCTATCCCTCAACAGGGCCATTGCTGGCCAATGATGCCTGCCCCCAAACCAAGACTCAGACCACTGCAGACTGTCATCTCCATCCATCCAGTCTCAGGAACTAGATGACCCTTGCAAGCTTGGATTAAAGCAGGGGGTTCCTTCATTCATTCCTTCAACAAATACTAACTGTCTCGGCATTGCTCTAGGTGCTGGGGACACAGAGATGAATGTAACTGACCAGAACTCTACCCTCATGGACCTCTCCTTCCAGGGAGGAAGGCAGATAATATCTATGAAGAAGGTAATACATGGGGGTGATGTGGACAGAGGGATGGAAAGGGGCTGGAAAGCCAGACACAGCCACTGTGGCAGGCAAGGTGTGTCTCCAGCACTGAGTGAAGAGCCAGATGGAGGGATGGAGGGACAGTATGTTTTGGGCATACTCAAGAACATAGATAAGGGAATTGCAGGATTCACTGTAGGATACAGGGTTTCGTTTGCAAGAATCTGAACCCTGGTATCCAACTTGAGTATAGATGATAGAAGCACCCACAGATGCCCTAGGAGATCCAGGTGGGACCCCCACTCTTTGGTCCCAAATGGGAAGGTCAAATCCGTGCAGAATATACTTAAACGTTTCCAGTATAGAAAAGTGTATTAGGAATGTGGCACTCCCAGGGGGTTGTCATCCCTAGGACCCCCAACATCATCCCCTTTACACTCTCGAGCCTCCTCCATGACCTGTTTGCAGACGTGGCCCTGAGCCCAGTTGTGACTGGAGCTTCAGCCAGGCACAGAGGGCAAATCTGGTCACCCCCAGGCCAGAAACAGCAACACAAGGGCTGTTATGTGCTCTGGCACCCCTGCAGGCTCAGGTGGGCAGTTCCCACGAGGCTCTCCCAGTCCACTTGCATCTTAAAGTTTGCCAAACCCCAAGCTACCGGGAACACTCAGAGTGAAGCTGACTGAGCAGGGGCCACGCACTCACCATTAGAGCCACTGCCCCCACCACAGGCCCCTGACACCTCTCAATGAGGCCTCCCCACTCCATGTAGCGGGTGGTCCTGAGATGAGCACAGACTGTGACAGTGAGGAGCAGGCGCCCTGGGACGCAGTTCAGCAGCACTCACAGAGGAAAGGGGCTCACACGGTAGACCCACAATAGCTTCCCAGGAGGAATCATGGAAGCAGGCAGATAAAATGTAATTTAAGTTCATTTCCCTCGTTTAAACAACTGCATCAGGTGTGTGGAAAATAGCAGATTATAAAGCGCTTCACGTTTCTTTGAATATTAAGCGCACCCAAAGGAGACTTCCTTGTGACACTCTGCTGGAGCCCAGGTCTCTCACCATTGCGAGAGGGACGATGCCCACAAAGGACGTCTGGCTGACGAAGATCTCAGCGACGACCAGCTCACCCATGGAGTCCTCCGCCGGGTATCCCGCCTGCCAGGTGATCTGCTGGGCCCCGGCCAGGCCACTGCTGTTGTCAACTCCGAAGTCCACTTGCAAGATCTCATAGATGGAGTCATTTGCTCTGGAAAACAAACACATGTTCAAGTGCGATTTACGACCTGGAACTCAGCACAGTGTCCAGACGCAGTGAGTTGTCCCATTCCTCTTTGCCAACCAAAAGGACAGCCAACCCCACAAAGCACAGGCAGTGTCCACGGGCCATTTCCAAAGGTGCCCCTCACAGGCCCACACCTGGGGACAGGAGGATGGTCCCCAGGGCTCCACAGGAGGCAGGCTGCTCCTCCCTGAGTGGGCAGCTCAAACAGACAGCATTTCATCTCCACGACACCACACAGCTCTCCAGCCCCAGGGCCCCCACCAAGTACCACACCAGAGAGCGGCCCCCACCATCGTCCAGGGTCACCATCCTCCAGCCTTAAGGCACAGCTGCATTCTGGCCTCATCTGCTTCTGCTCCCAGTGTGGCTGTGCCCCAGGGGCTCACACTCTGAGCTTTAGGATTTGGGGAGAACAGTGGTGACCTCATGAGCTTGAGGGATCATGAAACCAGGAGTGGAGAGGGCATCGTGAACTTCACAGTTCACTACATGACCTACGAGCTACACAATGAGGTGCTGTGACTGAGTCTTCATGCCATCAGCAGAAATGGGAGCAGATGTAGGAAAGAGCCCTGCCTGTCTCAATGCACAGAATGGCAGCAGGGTGTGTGTGTGCAGAGGAGGGTGACAGAGCACATATTAATGAAAAGGTAAATGTCATTCTCAATATTTTATGTACAGGAGCCATTGATGTGATGGCAGATGTAGGCTGCCTGCCCATCGCACTGATACAAGTTTCTGAACAGAGAGTTAAGCCAAAAAGTACAGGACTGATGAACAGCTCCTGTTCCGTAGCCTGCTCCCATCGCCCCGAGGCCAGCTCACCCCAGATCTGAGCAATGTGACAGCAGAGTGACCCATCCACAGCTCCCCAAGGCTGGAGTCACACCATCAACCTGTTCCTATACTGCCAGTGGTGCTGCCTGGACCACAATGGGCTTGGAAGCCTCTGCCCTGCCTTCTGGGATCTGGGCAGGGCCTGCAGTTCAGACCCCAACTCTCAGCCTGGGAGCTCTCCCCAAGATCAGAGCCTCAGTTTCTCTTTGGCCTGCATTAGGCTTGTCACAGGAACTAAGGAGCTGCTTCTAATATTTCCTGGGTTCGTAGCAAGACCTCAGCAAACTAATGCCAAGAAAGCGAAAATCCAGTGAGGAAAGGCATCTAACTCCCTGTGATCAGCAGTTTAATCCTGCTAAACCCACACTCCAGTCCTGGGATGCAGAGGTGCCAGTCTTTGTTCAGTCTCTTCCTTCTCCCTTTGACCTTTTAGCCTGTGAGCTAGACCAGCTACATGCATCTGGCCAGCCCAGCTATGGACAGAATAGCAATCAAGTCAGGGTCACTTTTATGCATAAGTTTGTATTTTAAATCATTTCCCTCAAATCAGAGGAAAGGGGTCTTTTACTTTTAGGAAGCTGGCATGCTTGCTAATAAGCCTATTTCTATGGAAATGGGTTTATAATTATTAATTTTACCTACTCCTGATCTATTCTTGATAAGCCCTTCAAATTTGGAAAAGTGCTTCATGATTCTCTCTGCTTCATAATTATCAGCTGCCTTTGAGGAATCAGAATCAGTGTTCCAGCCATGAGATATTCATTAGACATTTTTCCCTGGGGTGGAGAGTGCAGGTGTGCGTGCGTGTGTACGTGTGTGTGTTTTAGGAGGGGTCAGGCAGGAACACTACCTGGCTGCTTCTCCCCCTCCAGCTAGAACATACCTCCCAAAGGGGCTGCTTCTCAGAAGCCCTGTTTCCCAAGAAGACACCTGCTTTAATAGAAGCTGAGCCTGTTCCTGGGGCCCCCGAGACCCCTGAGGTGGGGCTGAGACCACTTGTGAGTGTCTGCAAGGAGGAGGAGTAGTGGGGGCAGGGGAGAGGGGCAGAGGACCCACCCCAGCAGCTTGTCCCCAGAAGCCACATGCAGCCATTTCTCAGCACACCATTCATGATGACAGTAAGGGCTGATTTTGAGGGGCTGGAGGAGAGGACACGGAGAGGGAGGGAGGGAGAAATACAGGAAGAGGAGAAGAGAGACACTTGGAATGCTTGAACTGCTCTTGGCAGGTTGTGCCATTCATTTGCCTAGGTTATTTATCCTCCATCTCCACAAACTTCTAGATGGTTCTGAGCTACCAGGAAGAGATGCTGAAGCTTTCCCTATATAAATTTTTCTAGAAATGGAGCAAAAGAGGATGTTTCTGGTCTCAGGTCCTCTGACTTTTTTTTATGAGCCTTTTTCTGGGCCTTTTTTTTAAAAGACCAGGAAACAAGGTAAATACTGAATGATGGTTACTTTGAACAAAGGCCCCAGAATAGGATGCGCTGGCCACTCACAGTAAATGTGAGGAGACGGGGCTGACTCCCCCATAGACTGTTCACTCCATGTGAACAAAGACGTGCCTATAATTGCTGCTGTGACTGTAGCAGCTAGCACGGTGCCTGGAAAATTGTAAGAGTTCAACACATATTGTTTAATTCACTGAATGTATTTAAAAGCTCAAACAAGACACCCTGTAAAATTCTGGGGTGTCATCTGCATTCAGGAAGACAAGAAGCTGCCAGTCAGCTGAATTTTGAGCCACATTCTTCCACCCAGTTATTGAGCATATTTATATACTCTTGCTTTGAGAAGATACATTAGTGTCTGCTACTAGAATGTAATTCTCTAACTTCTTAAAAAAAAAAAACTTTGGATTTTTTAGGGCAGTTTTAGGTTCACAGCAAAATTGAGGGGAGGGTGCTGAGGTTTCCCATATATGCTGCACACACATACAGCCACCCCACTATTCAGAACCCCATGAGATGGTTAGTTTGTCACAACTGATGAACATACATCGACCTCATCATCACCCAGAGTCAAGTTAGCTTTAGGGCCCACTCTTGGTGAGGTACATTCCAGGATTTGGAGAAATGTAAAACAGCAATGTATTTTCACCACCCTAAAAAATCCTCTGCGCTCTGCCTGTTCGTCCCTCCCTTCCTCTAACCCCTGGCAACCGCTGAGCTGCTCACTGTCTCCACAGTTTGTCTTTTCCAGAATGTCTTATCGTAGGACTCATACAGATCACCGCCTTTTCAGATTGGCTTTGTCACTGAGGAACATGCATTTCAGTTCCTCCATGTCTATTCATGGCTTGATAGCTCTTTAATTTGTTAGTGCTGAATAATATTCCATTGCCTGGATGTTTATTTATCCACCACAGTTTATTTATCCATCACCATCTGAAGGAGACCTTAGCTTGTAGATCTAAGTTTTCAATTCCTTTAGGCAAAATGCCAGGAGCACAATTGCTGGATCGTATGAACATAAGTTCTTCAACAGCCCAACCTACAATACACAATAGTCACTGAGGCTCCTGCAGATTCACTTACCCTGTGGCATTTATTAAGTGACCATGATGTGTTAGGTACTGAGAATTCACTGGTAAGACAATCCCTGTCTTATTATCCAGGTAAATAAATAAATATGCTAAGTCCTGGTCATGAAAAATGTTATCCTGAAAATAAAATGGAAGAAGTAAATTTCTTTTTAGAAAGCTGAATAAATTCTTTCAATTTTTCTTTATTTAAAAAAAGTCTATTTAAAAATAGTTATTTCTAATTTTAAAATAGTACAAATTACAGCAGGGACAACGGAAGCACACTCAGGGGCTGCCCCGGTGAGGGGCTGATGTTTGAGAAGAGACCCAGAGGATGAATAGAAGTTGAATAAATGAGTAAACCTATTTTCAGCTTTTAAAAAAATCATGGGGAAAATTTATCCCAACTATCAGCATGAATACAGGTGCTAAATGAAAAAGGACATCCATCAATTCTTTGTTCAAATTCCACCCACTCAAAAAAGCCTCTTCTGACCACCCATTAAAATTCCATCCCCCATCCTCACAATTCTAATCCCAGTATCCTGCTATACATCTCCCATCGTTTTTACCTTTTAACCTACTAAGTGATTGATTGATTGACTATGTTGATTCACCCACACACTCATGGGTACACACAAATGTAAGCACCAGGAAAATGGGAGTTTTTCTCTGTTTTTCTCACTACTGTGTCCCCAGCACTTAGAACCATGCCCAGGACACAGCTGGTACTCATTTAAATACCTGTTGAATGAATTAGTGAAGAAACACGTGCTTAGTGAAACCAGAGACTATGCACCAAATGTTGGGAGAGACAGACATGGGCAGGTCAGGAAAGGCTTCCTGGAGGAGGCTGGACTTGAGCTGATCTTTGAAGAATGGGCTCCTACCCCAGGCAACTGCCACAACCCAACTGCTTGGGGTCCCTTGTCTCCCCTCTTGCCCCTCTTCATCTTTCCCACCTGGACAGGAGAAGAGGGAATCCCTGCTCCTCAGCCCACTCAACGAGCAGAGGCTCTTCGGTCCATCTCTGCCTGTTGTGCAGCTCTTTCCATCATAACCAAATGCCCAGCTCTCAGAAGCTGGCATGAATAAATCACCTCCTTCTGCAGTTGCATACAATCCAGGCACTACTTCCTCATTTCTGTTTAGTCAAAGGCAGAGCTTCTGTCTCTGAGCTCGCTGTGGAAGCAGTGTTTCAGGTGGACCTTTCAGGCAGGGCTTAGCAGCCAAAGGGCTAAAAATATTTAAGAGCCACTTGTCTAGAGCAGAGGCTTAACATCTTTTGGACTTAAACATTCTCCCCTCATTGATTTGATTTCCTAACTTCCTACTATCTAATTGCTATCCAGAACTTTTTAAAAATTCTAGGACTATGTCAAATGGAAATAGTCCAAAAATAGGGGTTAGGGATTCTTTTATTGCATTTCTGGTTGATTAATAAAGTCAAATATAAAACCCTGAGGTGCAATGTGGTCCCACTGGGCTGCTCATGGCCAGAGCCACACTTTCTTAACCATTCCCACCACTGTTTTTCAACAAAATTGGAATGAGCTGCCAATATTTTTTTATTAAGGTATCATTGATACACTGTTATGAAGGTTTCACATGAAAAACAATGTGGTTACTACATTGACCCATATTATCGAGTCCCCCCAATACCCCATTGCAGTCACTGTCCATCAGTGTAGTAAGATGCCACAAAGTCACTATTTGCCTTCTCTGTGCTACACTGTCTTCCCCATGATCCCCCACACACCACATGCTGAGCTGCCAATATTTTTAAATGCAGATAATCCACACCAAAAAAGCTGGTATATCTGGCTTCTTTGGACAGACCAGAAGACCAGATAACACTATCCCACATTCCCATACAGCAGTGGGAATACTGTACCACCAATGGGGTTGAAACTCTCTAATAAGCCTGGACCAATGTTACTCATTTATTGTGTACCCCTAGTCCCTATAGACATTTTTGATCTCTGAGAAAATGCATTTTGTCTTTGACCTTTCAGTGGCTACCTTCTGAGCTATGTTTTCAGCTCACAAATGATCCTCCTTCTCCTGGGAATTTGTCTCCCTATGCCTTGGTACAATCATGAGGCCCCATCCCTGGCCCTGGCTCTGGACCCAGGAGTGAACCCTGGCCTCAACTGGATGAAGGACACTTCCCAGGAATGTAAAATCCTACTAGAAAATGCCAAACTTGGCCCAGGCTTCTTTCTGCAGCAGAGACATGGGACCCCAGCAGCTGTATGGGGCCTCTTGTACCAGGTCAACCAAGAACTGCAAGAAAAAGATCAGAGAAAAAGTATACAGTAAAGATGATAACAGTATTCCCGGAGTCTCTGGTGGGTTTCTGCTTCCTTGTTCCAGCCCGTGGAATCCACTCTGGTTTTATGGAGGTACATGGCACACCTTCAGATCTTTATAGTTCATTCCCCTTTGGCATAAGCTTGAATTTAATCAGAATCTGTTTTTCTTATCATCCACTCTGGTTTTATGCAGGTACATGGCACACCTTCAGATCTTTATAGTTCATTCCCCTTTGGCGTAAGCTAGATTTAACCAGAATCTGTTTTTCTTATCAAAAGTAAACCCAACTATTTAAAAACTCTTTCTCATATATCCACATGCTCTTTTGTACCTCAGTCCCCAGTCTAATGACCATTATTAAAGATGTCTTTATTGGAGAAGATTTCAAGAGTTTCACGATCCTCAATAAGAACATCAATTTCACTATACGGGTTCAGAGGGGCATCAAATAGTGGCAATTAGGATGAAATATGCAAAAGCCTCACTAGGAAATAGCCCACAAGATTTTTTCTGACCACATTACTCTATCAGCCAGGCGCCCACCAGGAACTAGATGGCACAATCCAGGCACAATCCAGTATAATGCAATGCAATGTAACAAGAAACTATTTATAGAAGTGGAGATAGCATTGTCATAACCAACACACAATGACACAGCACCAAGGGAACCATTATTAATCCGGGGCCTGAAGAACAGGGAGGGACAGTAGAAGAATCTGGAAAGAGCCAGAGCCATGAAAGAAGGCCACCTGTCGGGAGCTGTGTGACCATGCAAATCCACAGCCACTGCCAAACCTCACCAGGTAACAAGGGTACAAAGGAGGAGACAGTCTGGCCTCAGACCTCCAGAGGCGGCACCAAGGCTGGCCTCAGTTCAGGGAGAGAGGAGATTTGGTTGACGCAGAGGTGATATCTTTTGACTCAGGCAGGGAAAGGTGACACACAGACCCCGTGGGGCAGAGAGAAATAACCAGCACCATCTCTGGTTCCAGTTGTTTTCTTCACAAACACTGAACACTGTGCCCTGGCAAAGGCTTGGAAACTTACAACTGGTTTTTGTCTCTTCATCTTATATCCTATAACCTAATGGACTTGTTTGTTTTCTAAATTCCAATACAGTTTTTTTGGTATGTGTGTGGGTTCTTTAAAACTGTCTACATAAATATCACACATCCAAGAGCAGAAATATTTTACCTCTTCCCTTCCCATCTGGATGCCTTTTGTTTCTTTTGCCTGCCTGTTTGTCCTACTAGAAGTGTGGTAAAATACGTGCATATTTATACACAGGTGTCTTAGGCTCTGTTCATTTCTTTTCATTGCTTTTCTTTCCATTGCCTGGGCTGGATAATCTCAATGAACCTGTCTGCAAGTTTGCCAATTCTTCTGCCAGTTCAAATGTGAGTGGTTTCTCAGATTTAATGCCAAAAGCACAAGTACACAGAAACACAGAAAATCAAACTTCATCAAAATTAAAAACTTGGCTCTTTCAAAGGAGATGATCACTAAAAGGAAAAGACAATGCACAGAAATGGGAGAAAATGTTTGCAAATCATATATCTGATAAAAGATGAGTATCCAGAATATATAAAGAACTTTTACAACTCAACAATTTAAATTGGGCAAAGGATCTGAACAGGCATTTATCCAATTAACATACACAAATGGCTAATAAGCACATGAAAAGATGCTCGGCATCATTAGCCATTAAGGAAATCTGATCAAAACCACAGCGAGAGGCCACTTCAAATCATTTAGGATGGCTATAATAAAAAGAATGACAAAAACACATGTCAAGAATGTGAGGGAATTGTAACCCTCATGCATTGCTGGTAAAAATGTAAGCTGATACAGCTGATTTGGAAGACATTTTGGTAAAAGACTAAGCATAGTATCACAACATGACCCAGAAACTTCACTTCTAGGTGTACACTCAAGAGAAATTAAACCATGTCCACAAAAATGTTCTGCACAAATATTCACAGCAACATCATTCATAATAGCTGGACAGCTGGAGGGAGAACCCAGCTGTCCATCAGCTGATGAATTTGATAAGCAAAATGTGGCATTTCTATACAATAGAATATTATTGGCAGTAAAAACAAGGGAAGCACTGATACATGATACAATGTGGATGAAACTTGAAAACATTTTTGTAAGGGAAAGAAATCAATCACAAAAGCCCATATATTCTGATGCCATTTATGTGAAAGGTCCAGAACAGGCAAATTCATAAAGACAGAAGTAGATTTGTGGTTGCCAAGGACGGGAGAATGGGAAGTGACTGCCACTGGGTACAGGTTTCTTTGGGGGTGATAAAAGTATCCTGAAACTAGACAGTGGGGATGATTCCACAACTTTATGAATACACTAAAAACCACAGCATTGGACACTTTAAAAAGATGGATTTTATCGTGTGTTAATTATATCTCAATTTTCTTAACTAAAAAATAATGAGAGGAAAATCAAGTTGCAAAAGAATATGCATGGTATAATACTTTGTACAAAAATGGTAAACACGTGAGCAACCATTCTTTATCTGGTTTATATTAAAAACCATAAAAATATGCCTGGTATTGAAAATGCCTACCTCAGATAATGAAATCAGCAAGAGGTATATAAAGGCTTGAATGATACATGTAATACTTATTTCTTTGAACATTTGAAGAAAATAAAGCCAAGTGGTAAGAGTTAATAAAGCTTGGAGTGGAGGGAATGAATCCGTATCATCTCCCATACTTCTTTCTAATCAAAAACAGTCTATTTACAAACAGAAAGCTACCATCCTCAACACTCTCATTTAGTCTATTCTCCTTCTGTTTAAATCCCATATATATTTTTCTGCTGCAAATTCTCTAAGAAACTCTCCATCTAACTCCTAAATAAGCTCATGATAAGTCAGCTAACCCACTGTCCCACTTCCCAACCACAGGAAAATGATGCTATATTCTTCTTTTTCTGGTTTTAAAATATTTTAAAGCACCTCCCAGGCTGTGTGAGTGACCTTATTTTTGCTTACCAACATGTTCCCAGAACAGAAAACAATAAATCTTGATAATGAGCGAACACTTCGGCACCTCCACTTTCTCAGCTGCCAAAGCCAGGACTATTTCTCACGCTAACAACGACCCCTCGCTTCCAGCTGATTTGATTTTATCAGCATCACCATGACAAGCCCGGAGACAGCTAAGGCAATTGCCACAATTAATTTTTTTCCCTCTGCCTCTGTCTTTCTGACAACATCCAAAACCGTTTCAGGAAATGACAGCCAGAAATCATCTTTCCCTGACTTCCTAAACACACCCTTTCAGAGCTGTCCCAATCTCTGTTACTTCCTATTGCCAGCCTGGGGAAAACTCATCATAGCCAACAACTCAGGAATCATCGCTCCCTGGCCTCCGTAGAGAGGACGGACAAAATGCTCGCCGCCTGCCTTGCGGCCAGTATGTGAGATGCAGCCGGAATGTGGGATTCGGACAGCCCCTCTCCAGATTCCATGGCTAGACATCCACACACCTGAGAGCAGACTGGGAATCTGTGTTTTGATTTGTAACATAATGGTAATTTTTAAATAAGTAATACATTCCCAGGATTCAAGAGTCAAAGAGCATAAAAGAAGGTGACAGTGAAAGGTCTTCCTTCCACTGCTACCCCCAGACCCCCAGCTGCCCTGCCCTCAGCCAACCAGAGACATTATTCATTTTCCTACTGGCCTCCAGAGACAGTCTGTGCCTCTCTGCACTTGGGCAGCATCCTGCCATATTGCACAGGGTCGCTCTGCACCTGCGCTGGGAAGGGCTCACTAAATGGGGATCTTCTACTGTCTAACATTGAGAGCAGCTGCTAATGAGTCTGGGGTCCCAGGGTCATGCCCCATGCTGGGTTCCTCCAGGGGTCACACTGCACCTATAAGCCCCCTGCAAGGTACCCTGGTCACCAGTGACTGGCTGGCAGCTGCAATCAGTGCCAACTTATTCCTGGTCCTGGTGTTTTCCCTGCTGAAATACAACAGCCACATCCTGCACAAAGGATTGCTCTGGGCTGTCCATTACGGGGACTGTAACAGTTAGATGATCAGGGCTTTGTCCGTGGCTGACCTAGCAAAGGTCAGGCCCAAGAGGAGCTGCCTGCATAATACGAGGCCAGAAGAGTGCTCACATTCAACGCAGAGCAAAATTTAAAGCCCACAGACATGGGACTGTCAGTACCAGGGGAATTCACTGCTCTCAAAGGGAGAGTTAGCAGGTGCAAGAACTGTGAAGTGTACAGCTACAGCCTGGACTTTTCTACCAAATTCCAGACTCTTTGGTCCAACTGCCTATTCAACAGCTTCAGTTAGGTGTTAAAAGACCTCTCACACTTGACTTCCTCATGGCTATAAAGCAAGTCCGTCCTTCCTTGCAGTTCCTCAAATCATTACTTTGGTCATCTTAAACCCTTCTCTTTCCTTATAGCCCACATCTAACTGTCCAGAAAGCCCTGTCAGGTCCACCTGGGAAACACATTTCAAAGTATCTTCATCTCTGTGTCCATTACTTCTACACTGGTCCAAGCCACTGTCCCCTGTTGGCCAGGGGGTTGCAATCGCCTCCTAAATGATCTATGGTGTCCACTCTTTCACTCTCTTATTCAAAACCCTTGAGGAATTCTCGTCTCATTCACATAAAACTCAAAGTCCTTTCAAAGATCTCTAAGGCCCTACATGACCCAACCCCCTCACCCCACTGCCCATTACCTCCTAACCACCTCACTTCCCGCTCCCTTGCTCACTGTTGGAGCTGCACCAGCCTCTACTGTTCCTCCTGACCGGGCAGACTTCTACCTGGGGTCCCTGCACCAGCCCTCCTCCAGGGGCCCCTCTTCCTTATGATATCTGTGCCATGCCCCCCTCACCTTCAAGACTTGCCCCCAAGGCTGCCTTCTAAGCAAGATCCTCTGTGATGACCCTGCTGAAAGAACCCCTTTCTACCCTGGCCATTCCTGGCCCATCCCGTGCTGTCCCTTAATCACACTTAACACCACTGAACACTCTCTGTTTGATCTACCCTTTCTATGGACAGTTTCTGTCTACGAGATTGTAAACTCAGAGGGGGGAGGGATTTTTGTCGTGTTCCCTGCAATACCTGCAACTCCTAGAAAAGGTCCTGGCCCATAGCAAACACCCTGTGAATATATCATGAATGAATGAATAAGTGGGTCTGCTGTGAACCTCAGAGTTCACATTTTGACTCCCCAGCTCTTGGGCTTCCCCAGGGTAATACTTGTCATTGTGTGCAAGATCACACCTGCCTGCTGGCTGGGTCTGTCAGGGCAGCACCCATGTCCCACTCTCTTCCAGTGTGGACTGTCATCTATGGGCATCTTCATTGTCCTCTGTAATGGCCTGGGGAAACACTGGATTTTGGGGTTTCTCTCTACATCCTTCAGGTGGCTGGTTTTTTGCATTCTCTCCAGACTTTAGAGTTTAGAGTCAGATAGAGAGTATTGGTGTGACTACAGCACCTCAGCCATTACTGGGCTGGGAGTCATGCATGCCGCTTTTAAAAATTGCGATAACATTAATGTGGATCTCCCGTCATAACAAATTGTGAGTGTACAGTAGGTAAACTGCAGCACAGAGCTGCAGAGCAGGGCTCTGGAACAGGTTCATCTAGTGTCTGAAGGCAGGCACTATTCCTTAACTAGACTCATCATAAGCACAAATGACCAGAGATGATCAGTGTTCTCTGAAAAGATAGGATGTCTACCTTTGATTCAACCCCTCCCAAAGCTCATGGCATCTCCAAATCACCAGGAATTATTTCCACAGCAAGAGTAAACAAAACAAAGACAAGAGAGACAGACAGACAGACAGACAGACAGACAGACAGACACTCTGGTGTGGTCAAAAACCAAACCCAAACAGAATCTCTAACCTCATTAACCTTGAAATTGAGTAGAGGTAGGGGAAGCCCAAAAACAGATTAACGTTCTGAATGCCATTTGGGTCAAAAATCAGGTTGGAATTCTTGTAACCTTCAATTTACCTGGCAGCTTTTCAATAAATGTCAGCTGGGGAGAAATTCAATGGCAGTGATTTGCAGGCTCCTATAATCCCAGAGTAAATCTCCGTAAGTGAGGAGCTCTCCTTTAGGAAACAGGACTTTTCATGTCACCAATTAATTAAAACCCAGTGACCCCATCACATCCCCTTCTTGGCCCATTGTAATAATTACAACAGCCTCAAAATATTTCTTATAGGTCAATTACTCTATAGTGATCAGGCCTTGAGTCAACCACAATTAGAAGGATCATGTGCATGAAACATCTCTGACTTCTCCTTCAGCTGAGTATATGTATTCAGGCACTCTTGAAATTCTTTGCATGGAGTTGAGCCATACCTACCCTGCCATATTGCAATTAAGAGAGACTAATTTGGACCAGAGGAGCAATTTGTGAGCAAGCATCATGCACGAAATAATAGGAAACAGGTAAAAAGCTAGATTTTTTTTTTTTTTTGGTCTCTCAAGTCTGCTCACATATCCAGTAACAGGATGCCAAAATAAGATTGTCCAGAACAGGGAAAGACCCAACGTCCAGGGGAGGGGACACTGAGTTCACACAGGACCCACAAACCAGCTCTCCTCCTTGCCCAAGCCCACTTCCCGTGGATCCCATTTCACCAGTGAGTCCACCTGTGCATGTTCTGAGCAATGAAAATGCCTCTAGATAATGAGATCCGATGTGAGTCAGCACCAGGTCAGACACTCTGAGGAAAAAGACCACTAATTGACCTGAACTAATGGAATGAAAGGTGGCATCCGTTCTGGTGGCTGAGCCAGGCCACACTAATGAGCAGCTCTGCGGCTGGGTGATGGCCGTTTGGCTAGCTGGCCTTTGGCACCACGCACACACCACCACTGGGGAGAGGCTTGAGCACACAGGGAAACAGAGCACAGCTGGGGTTGGCGGACATGTTTTGAACCCAGGCCTGACATCCCAGCAGAGAAATCCCTACTTCAGCTCTGAACCTTTCAGAATAGTGCCTGCAAAGCCAGTGTCCTTGAAAACTCCAGTCTTTAGGCAACAGTTTGTCTTCTCTCTCTGAGGCAGGCTGGCTGGTTCACTCTCCTGAGAGATGCTAGGAGTCTGGGGACCACACTGAACAAAGAATGAGATCCTATTGGAAATGTGTGGGCTTCTGATGGGAACAGAACATTTGAAGTTAGAACTGTCCCAGGTGTCTTGCCATGAGTTTCAGCCCCAGGCAAGTTCACTGTGGATTCAGTGAGACCCAGGAATGACAATGGAACATTCTTGGGGTGAAAGGGTTTATTACCTGGCTTGTTCTCCCAGGGATAAGTTGAGCATTAGTATTACGTCTATATCCAACAGTCTGCAGGTTTCTATCTCCACCCAGAGCACTGGGCAGAGCTCTTTATATAGTGACTCAGTCAATAATAGCTTATTGCATATGGGTGTGGAAGTAGTAGCCTAGCAGCAGGCCAGTTACATCATCAAGTAATTTAGGGTCACATGAGGATCCTGACCATAAGAACGTCCATTTTCCTCACACAGGGCATCCAACTCGGCACACTCAGGAAGACATAAAAACAAGCTACTGTCTATACCCTGTCTCATTCTGCTGGAGTTTCACAAACTTATACTCTTCAGCTGGGTCTCTAAGTTTTGGATCATAACTCATTTATTCAAATACTCAATAAAATATAATTGAGCATCAGCCATGTGCCAAGCTCTGTTTTCCTTACTGAGGAGCAGAGGCAGGCAAGACAGAGGAGGTCCCTGGAGTTTATATTCTAGCAGAAGGAAATTATTAACAAGCAAATCAGATTATAAATAAGGCAACTATTAAATGGTGGGGTTGGCATCATTAATAACTTCCCCTAAATACCTCCGGCTTCCTATTTTCTGGATTTGGGAGAGGATTCCGTTTCTGGTCCAACGTGAGGTTGAGTGGAGCCAAGTGACCCATTGTGACCTACACATTCTGTGTCTCCCTCCCATGTAAGACTATGTCACTTCTAGAGTGAGCCTCCACTCCCAAGGCCAAGCCACCAGCTTTCAAGATGAAGTGCTGTCACGGTCACCTGAGAGATGACGATGGTCAGATTCCCCCAGCCAAACGTCAATGGGCTCAGAGTGCACATGAGAAATAAACCTTTGTTATTTTAAACCACAGGATTTGGGGTTTATTTGTTATCACAGCATAAACTAGCCCATCCTGACTGATGCAGATATGCAGAGATGAAGACAAAAATGCAATCAAGTGGAGGGGATGAGGGATCATTTAGACAGTCATGAAAGGAAGTCTTTCTGAGAAAAGATAGTTAAGAGCTGAGACTTAAGGGATGGTGGACAAGGATCAGTGTTCAAAACAAGGGGAAGAGCAGGGGTGAAGGCCCTAAGGTGGAAATGTTTGCCATGTTCAAGCACACACGTCCTACACACATGCATGTATGCATATACTCACATGCCCACCTGCACACATGTGCATGCACATACACATTCTTTTCATAAAACCCCATACATCCCAGCAAGGGGCAGAGCTTTCCAGAGACCAGCTGCAAATGTGGCCTCCCACTGGCTGCAGTGACCTAACCCCATTGGGTTCTCTATTAGCATAAATTAAAAGAAAGAAAAGAACAGGTAAGTGAAGGATGTCATGGTTCCACAGCTGGGCCAACTTCCTGTCTAAGCCAAGGCCCTGAGCTTGGGTGTTCTATGGCAGTGCCTCTCTGGGGACCTAGTACATGCAGAGCACTGTGCCAGGGGCCTTTGTTATCTAAGTCTCCCTTGGCCCTCTGATATGGGCTCTATCATTGCCAAATTAAACATGATGGGACAGCCTCAGAAATGCTGGGTGATTTGCCCACATGTCACAGTTAGGAAGCAGTAGTACCAGGATTCAAACCAAGATTCAGCTCCGAAGTCGCGACTAAAATTTGCTTGTTATGAAAGAGCTGGGACCTCATCAATTATACTGTTCACACTCTAAAGAAAGTCTGTGCTAACAAAAAGAGTCTTTGCAAAAGCACAGAAAGAAATGGGAGTGGAAGAAATTGAAAATTTGTCCTCTTTATAGAGGGAATTCTGAGCTAGTGGAATTAAGCTGTCATCGTGTAAAGAACACCTGTCTGGGAACGAAGGCCTAAGAGAACCCAGAACAGGTGCTGGAGGCAGGGAATTCTGTCATAGAAGGTCCTGGATCCAGCCAGTGAGCCGGATTCACCCCCAGACTGCCCCAGCAGGTGAGCCAAAGTTTCCTTTCTGATACTTGGTTAAGCTGATTTAAGCTGCTTCTGCTTGCAACTTAAAAAAAATTTTTTTAAATAATATGACAGCATTAAAGTCTATCATGAGGTGGATATGCATTATTTTATGATACACAAGTGGCATTATTTTACTTGCCTCATAATTTCAACTATGGTGACTTCCACTGGCATTTAACCATATCTCAACAGATATATGGGGAGAGCCGAATACAGCAATAAATCAACATCAAATGCCAGGGACACTTCCTTTCTTAAAGCCTAGTACTTTCTTCCCTGAGCAGCCTAATCCTTCCAGGAGGTAAACCCAGGTGCCAGCATGAAACTTCCCTGAAATGCCTGCATCACAAACACTTACAATGACACCCCTCCCAGCCCCATTCTACAAGCTCATCTTGAAATCCCAGTAGACCATTTTCCAGATTTTTTTTCTGTTTCAGAATCTAAGATAAGTGGCTAGCATGGTAGTTCAAACAAGAACCCACAGAGTTGAGGATAATGTAATTTCAAGAGGGCATGATGTTTTGTTACAACTTAAATGGAACAAAATGAATTAAGTTCCTCTAGCAGCCACTCAATCATCCTGCACTTCCCATGTCCCAGAAGGTCTCCTCAGCGACTGCAGGAAATTGAGATATTTTAAAAGGACTTTACATTAAATGGCCAAGTTACATTTATGAACTGCCACTAAAGGAATGCTCAATGTTCCTCCAATGCCAGCATTATTCAAGATGTAAAAACCTCAGTGCACACGTGATATTGTGGGAGTTGCTGTGTCCATCCTGCCGAGTATCCTCAGCAGGGGCCCAGTGCCCAGAAGAAATGAGCAGAGCCAGCACTCCTGCCCACTGCTTCCACAGAGAAGTCTGAGCACTACAGCCTGCTGGATCAACAGTAGTCCTGGCAGAAAGCAGGAAACCACTAACTGGTTGTTTAATGGGATGGTATTGGAAGAAGGGGTCACTGGCAGAGGCACAAGCAGATAAGAGAGTCAACAAGAGATGCTGAAGAACCCAGAGATGAGAAACTAGCTCCTTTTCTTGTACATTGGAAGTAAGTCAGAAAACCGTGAAAATGATATTGCAGGAGCATTGACCTGGCATCAAACCCCCAAGCTTCTGATGTAGTACTTATGGTCATACTGACAGCACATACTTTTACTATATGCTAGCTGTGTGACACATGGTCTTAGCCTTGATTTTCTTGACCATAAATGAAGGTACTGAATCCCTGATTTCTCATGTTCGGTCAAGCTCTAACTATGTCTGACTCCTCTGAATTCATCTGCAGGTGATATCTGAGATTGGATCACAAGAAAGCTCATGCAGAGAAACCCAGAGATTACCTGGCAAATGGTAATCACAATATATTGCTTTAGGGAAAAAGCCTCTCAGGATCAATGGCTGGCAAAAAATGCTAATTAGTACATATAAATACATACTGTAATAATTGGTATATATAAAACCAATTTCTTCAATTCAGTCTTGTTCCTAATAAGATCTTCTCAATGACTAAAATATCATCTAACAACAATGATAGTGCTGTCCCTTCTCTTCTAATTGTATAGGTCAGGTCTCTGTGCAGCAGAGATTCCCAAAACATAGTGGCTAAAACAGTAACAGGTTGCCTTGGGAACAGAAGCCAAGCAAACTCCAGAAAAAGAACTGCCCATCTGAGACCAATGAAAATTGCAGACACAGATAATTATATATTCAATAAATGGTTATCTTAGGGTGATTTGTCTCATAGCAAAAACTGTTACAGTATGTTTATAACTTGTTCCTTTCTCCATGTCTTCATGCCTTGGCTAGACTTTTCAGTACAAAGTCAGAGTAGTGGTACAAGGGCATTTCTTTTTTCCCGACTTTGATTTCCTATTAAATATAATGTTTAGTTTAGAGTTCTGGAAGATACTGCCTATCAAGTTAAGAAAGTTCCTTTCTATGTCAACTTTGCTAACAGTTTTGCATAAATTAAGAGCTAAAATAGAAACTGCTCTCATTCTGTAAGCATTGAGCAGCCCTTTCCAGACAAATGGAAAACTTCTCCCAGCAGACCATTTTGGGAACATATTGAACAGATTACCATGAGAGGAGACAAGACTGAGACACCGAAAAAATTAAATACTACAAGACAGCAGATGAATCTGAGAAGTATGAGCTCAAGTTCAATGTGAGTTCAAAGAAGATTGCGGGCTCTGCTTTTTTTTTAATTAAGGTATCATTGATAAACAATCTTATGAAGCTTTCACATGAGCAATATTGTGGTTTCAACATTCACCAATATTATTAAGTGACCCCCCCCACCCCATTGCAATCAATGTCCATCAGCATAGTAAGATGCTATAGAGTCATTACTGGTCTTCTCTGTGCCATACTGCCTTCCCCATGACCTACCTATGTTGTGTGTGGTGATCATAATGCCCCTTAATCCCCTTCTCCTTCCCCAACCCCTACCTTTTGGTAACCTCTAGTCCCATCTTGGAGTCTGTGAGTCTGCTGCTGTTTTGTTCCTTCAATTTTGTTTTTTGTTGTTATACTCCACAAATGAGTGAAATTATTTGATATTTGTCTTTCTCCACCTGTCTAATTTCACTAAGCATAATACCCTCTAGCACCATCCATATTGTTGCAAATGATAGGAGTTGTTTTCTTCTTATGGCCAAATAATATTCCATTGTGTATATGTTCCACATCTTCTTTATCCATTCATCTACTGATGGACACTTAGGTTGCTTCCATATCTTGACTATGGTAAATAGTGCTGCAATAAAATAGGGGTGCATATGTCTTTTTGAATCTGAGATCTTGTTTTCTTTGGGTAAATTCTTAAGAGTGGAATTCCTGGGTCAAATGGTATTTCTATTTTTACTTTTTTGAGGAACCTCCATATTGCTTTTCACAATGGTTGAACTAATTTTCATTCCTACCAACAGTGTAGGAGGGTTCCCCTTTCTCCTCATCCTCACCAACATTTGTTATTTCTTGTCTTTTGGATGTTGGCCATCCTAACTAGTGTGAGGTGATATCTTATTGTGGTTTAAATTTGCATTTCCCTGATAATTAGTTATGTGGAGCATCTTTTCATGTGACTATTGGCCATCTAAATTTCTTCTTTGGAGAAGTGTTCATTCAGATCCTCTGCCCAATTTTTAACAGGGTTATTTGTTTTTTGGGTGTTGAGGCATGTGAGCTCTTTACATATTTTGGATGTTAACTCGTTATCAGATAAGTCATTTACTAATATATTCTCCCATATTGTAGGATGCCTGTTTGTTCTGCTGATGGTGTCCTTTGCTGTACAGAAGCTTTTTAGTTTGATGTAGTCCCATTTGTTCATTTTTGCTTTTGTTTCCCTTGCCCAAGGAGATGTGTTCAGGAAAAAGTTGCTCATGTTTATATTGAAGAGATTTTTGCCTGTGTTTTATTCTAACAGTTTTATGGTTTCATGTTTTTTGGTTTATGGTTACATTTAGGTCTTTGATCCATTTCGAGTTTACTTTTATGTATGGGGTTAAACAATAATCCAGTTTCATTCTCTTACATGTAGCTGTCCAGTTCTGAACACCAGTTGTTGAAGAGGCTGTTATTTCCACATTGTACATCCATGGATCCTTTACTGAATATTCATTGGCACTATATGTGTGGGTTTATATCTCGGCTCTCTATTACATTCCATTGATTTATGGGTTTCTTCTTGTGCTACTACCAAATTGTTTTGATTACTGTGGCTTTGTAGTGGAGCTTGAAATTGGAGAGTATAATCCCCCCAGCTTTGTTCTTCCTTCTCAAGATTGCTTTGGCTATTCAGGGTCTTTTGTGGTCCAGTATGAATTTTAGAACTATTTGTTCTAGTTTGCCAAAGAATGCTGTTGGTATTGTGATAGGGATTCCATTGAATCTGTAGATACCTTTAGGCAGGATGGCCATTTTGACAATATTAATTCTTCCAATCCATGAACACAGGATGTGTTCCATTTATTGGTGTCTTCTTTAATTTCCCTCATGAGTGTCTTGTATTTTTCAGGGTATAAGTCTTTCACCTTCTTGATTAGGTTTATTCCCAGGTATTTTATTCTTATGCAATTGCAAGTGGAATTGTTTTCCTGATTTCTCTTTCTGTTAGTTCATTATTAGTGTATAAGAATGCAACAGATTTCTGTGTTTTGATTTTGTATCTTGCAACTTTGCTGAATTTAGATATTAGTTCTAGTAATTGTGGAGTGGATTCTTTAGAGATTTTTATGTACAGTATCATGTCATCTACAAAGAGTGAACAGTTTAACTTCTTCCTTAACAATCTGGATGCCATTTATTTCTTTGTGCTGTCTGATTGCTGTGGCTAGGACCTCCAGAATAATGTTGAATAAAAGTGGGGAGAGTGGGCATCTTTGTCTTGTTCCTGATCTTAAAGGAAAAGCTTTCAGTTTCTCACTGTTAAATATGATGTTGGCTGTGGGTTTGGCACATACAGCTTTTATTGTGTTGAGGTACTTGCCCTCTATACCCATTTTGTTCTGAGTTTTTATCATGAATGGATGTTGAATTTTGTCAAATGCTTTTTCAGCATCTATGGAGATGATCGTGTGATTTTTGTCCTTTTTGTTGATGTGGTGGATGATGTTGATGGATTTTCAAATATTGTACAATCCTTGCATCCCTGGAATAAATCCTACTTTATCATGATGTATGATCTTTATAATGTATTTTTGAATTCCATTTGCTAATATTATGTTAAGTATTTTTGCTTCTATATTCATCAGGGATATTGGCCTGTAACTTTCTTTTTTTGTGTGGTGTTTTTGCCTAGTTTTGGTATTAGAATGATGCTGGCCTCATAGAATGAGTTTGGAAGTATTCTCTCCTCTTCTACTTTTTGGAAAACTTTAAGGAGTATTGGTATGAGGTCTTCACTAAATGTTTGATAAAATTCAATGGTGAAGCCATCTAGTCCAGAGGTTTTGTTCTTAGCTAGTTTTTTTATTATTTTTTAAATTATTTTTATTTTTTTTGAAGAACATTATGTTTACTAGGCTCTCCCCTACTCCAACTCCCCCCCACAAACCCCATTATAGTCACTGTCCATCAGCATAGTAAGATGTTGTAGAATCATTACTTGTCTTCTCTGTGTTGCAAAGCCCTCCCCTTTCCCCCACACCACACCCCACATTATACATGCTAATCATAATACCCCCTTTCTTCTTACCTACCCTTATCCCTCCCTACCCTCCCATTCTCCCCAGTCTCTTTCCCTTTGGTAACTGTTAGTTCATTCGTGGGTTCTGTGCTTTAGCTGCTCTTTTGTTCCTTCAGTTTTTCTTTTGTTCTTATACTCCACGGATGAGTGAAATCATTTGGTATTTGTTTTTCTCTGCTTGGCTTATTTCACTGAGCATAATACCCTCTAGCTCCATCCATGTTGTTGCAAATGGTAGGATTTGTTTTCTTCTTATGGCTGTATGATATTCCATTGCGTATATGTACCGCATCTTCTTTATCCACTCATCTACTGATGGACACTTAGGTTGCTTCCATTTCATGGCTATTGTAAATAGTGCTGCGATAAACATAGGGGTGCATCTGTCTTTTTAAACTGGAGTGCTGCATCCTTAGGGAAAATTCCTAGAAGTGGAATTCCTGGGTCAAATGGTAAGTCTATTTTGAGCTTTTTGAGGAACCTCCATACTGCTTTCCACAATGGTTGAACTAATTTGCATTCCCACCAGCAGTGTGGGAGGGTTCCCCTTTCTCCACAACCTCGCCAACATTTATTGTTGCTTGTCTTTTGGATGATGGCCATCCTTACTGGTGTGAGGTGATATCTCATTGTGGTTTTAATTTGCATTTCTCTGATAACTAGCAATGTGGAGCATCTTTTCATGTGTCTGTGGGCCATCTGAATTTCTTCTTTGGAGAACTGTCTGTTCAGCTCCTCTGCCCATTTTTTAATTGGATTATTTGCTTTTAGTTTGTTGAGGAGCGTGAGCTCTTTATATATTTTGGATGTCAAGTCTTTATCAGATCCGTCATTTACGAAAATATTCTCCCATACTGTAGGGTACATTTTTGTTCTATTGATGGTGTCCTTTGCTGTACAGAAGCTTTTCAGCTTGATATAGTCCCACTTGTTCATTTTTGCTTTTTTTATCCTTGCCCGGGTAGATATGTTCATGAAGAAGTCACTAATGTTCACATCCAAGAGATTTTTGCCTATGTTTTTTTCTAAGAGTTTTATGGTTTCATGAATTACATTCAGGTCTTTGATCCATTTTGAATTTACTTTTGTGTATGGGGTTAGACAGTGATCCAGTTTCATTCTCTTACATGTAGCTATCCAGTTCTGCCAGCACCATCTGTTGAAGAGACTGTCATTTCCCCATTGTATGTCCATGGCTCCTTTATCATATATTAATTGACCATATATGTTTGGGTTAATGTCTGGAGTCTCTAATCTGTTCCACTGGTCTGTGGCTCTGTTCTTGTGCCTGTACCAAATTGTCTTGATTATTATGGCTTTGTAGTGGAGCTTGAAGTTGGGGAGTGAGATCTCTGCCACTTTATTCTTCTTTCTCAGGATTGCTTTGGCTATTCGGGGTCTTTGGTGTTTCCATAAGAATTTTTGAACCATTTATTCCAGTTCGTTGAAGAACATTGCTAGTAATTTGAGAGGGATTGCATCAAATCTGTATATTGCTTTGGGCAGGATAGCCATTTTGACGATATTAATTCTTCCTAGCCACAAGCATGGGATGAGTTTCCATTTGTTAGTGTCCTCTTTAACTTCTCTTAAGAGTGTCTTATAGTTGTCAGGGTATAGGTCTTTCACTTCTTTGGTTAGGTTTATTCCTAGGTATTTTATTCTTTTTGATGCATTTGTGAATGGAATTGTTTTCCTGATTTCTCTTTCTATTGGCTCATTGTTAGTGTATAGGAAAGCCACAGATTTCTATGTGTTAATTTTGTATCCTGCAACTTTGCTGTATTCCGATATCAGTTCTAGTAGTTTTGGAGTGGAGTCTTTTCGGTTTTTTATGTACAATATCGTGTCATCTGCAAATAGCAACAGTTTAACTTCTTCTTTACCAATCTGGATTCCTTGTATTTCTTTGTTTTGTCTAATTGCTGTGGCTAGGACCTCCAGTACTATGTTAAATAACAGTGGGGAGAGTGGGCATCCCTGTCTTGTTCCCGATCTCAGAGGAAAAGCTTTCAGCTTCTCACTGTTAAGTATGATGTTGGCTGTGAGTTTATCATATATGGTCTTTATTATGTTGAGGTACTTGTCCTCTATACCCATTTTGCTGAGAGTTTTTATCATGAATGGATGTTGAATTTTGTTGAATGCTTTTTCAGCATCTATGGAGATGATCATGTGGTTTTTGTCTTTCTTTTTGTTGATGTGGTGGATGATGTTGATGGATTTTCGAATGTTGTACCATCCTTGCATCCCTGGGATGAATCCCACTTGGTCGTGGTGTATGATCCTTTTGATATATTTTTGAATTCGGTTTGCTAATATTTTATTGAGTATTTTTGCATCTACGTTCATCAGGGATATTGGTCTGTAGTTTTCTTTTTTGGTGGAGTCTTTGCCTGGTTTTGGTATTAGGGTGATGTTGGCTTCATAGAATGAGTTTGGGAGTATTCCCTCATCTTCTATTTTTTGGAAAACTTTAAGAAGAATGGGTATTATATCTTCTCTGTATGTCTGATAAAATTCAGGTATATCCATCTGGCCTGGGTGTTTTTTTTCTTGTGTAGTTTTTTGATTACCGCTTCAATTTCTTTGCTGGTAATTGGTTTGTTTAGATTTCGTGTTTCTTCCTTGGTCAGTCTTGGAAGGTTGTATTTTTCTAAGAAGTTGTCCATTTCTTCTAGGTTTCCCAGCTTCTTAGCATATAGGTTTTCATAGTAGTCTCTAATAATTCTTTGTATTTCTGTTGGGTCCGTCGTGATGTTTCCTTTCTCATTTCTGATTCTGTTGATGTGTGTTGATTCTCTTTTTCTCTTAATAAGTCTGGCTTGAGGCTTATCTATTTTGTTTATTTTCTCAAAGAACCAGCTCTTGGTTTCATTGATTTTTTTCTATTGTTTTATTCTTCTCAATTTTGTTTATTTCTTCTCTGATCTTTATTATGTCCCTCCTTCTGCTGACTTAAGGCCTCATTTGTTCGTCTTTTTCCAATTTTGATAACTGTGACATTAGACTATTCATTTGGATTTGTTCTTTCTTCTTTAAATATACCTGGATTGCTATATACTTTCCTCTTAAGACTGCTTTCACTGCGTCCCACAGAAGTTGGGGCTTTGTGTTGTTGTCATTTATTTCCATATATTGCTGGATCTCCATTTTAATTTGGTCATTGATCCATTGACTATTTAGACACATGTTGTTAAGCCTCCATGTGTTTGTGAGCCTTTTTGCTTTTTTGGTACAATTTATTTCTAGTTTCATACCTTTGTGGTCTGAAAAGTTGGTTGGAAGGATTTCAATATTTTGGAATTTACTGAGGCTCTTTTTGTGGCCTAGTATGTGGTCTATTCTGGAGAATGTTCCATGTGCACTTGAGAAGAATGTGTATCCTGTTGCTTTTGGGTGTAGAGTTCTATAGATGTCTATTAGGTCCATCTGTTCTAGTGTGTTGTTCAGTGCCTCTGTGTCCTTACTTATTTTCTGTCTGGTGAATCTGTCCTTTGGAGTGAATGGTGTGTTGAAGTCTCCTAAAATGAATGCATTGCAGTCTATTTCCTCCTTTAGTTCTGTTAGTATTTGTTTCACATATGCTGGTGCTCTTGTGTTGGGTGCATCTATATGTATAATGGTTATATCCTCTTGTTGGACTGAGCCCTTTATCATTATGTAATGTCCTTCTTTATCTCTTGTTACTTTCTTTGTTTTGAAGTCTATTTTGTCTGATACTAGTACTGCAACTCCTGCTTTTTTCTCCCTATTGTTTGCATGAAATATCTTTTTCCATCCTTTGACTTTTAGTCTGTGCATGTCTTTGGGTTTGAGGTGAATTTCTTGTAAGCAGCATATAGATGGGTCTTGTGTTTTTATCCATTCAGTGACTCTTATGTCTTTTGATTGGTGCATTCAGTCCATTTACATTTAGGGTGATTATCGATAGGTATGTACTTATTGCCATTGCAGGCTTTAAATTTGTGGTTACCAAAGGTTCCAGGTTACTTTCCTTACTATCTAAGAGTCTAACTTAACTCACTTAGTATGCTGTTTCATACACAATCTAAAGGTTCTTTTCTATTTCTCCTCCTTTTTCTTCCTCCTTCATTCTTTATATATTAGGTATCAGATTCTATACTTTTTCTCTATCCCATGATTGGCTTTGGGGATAGTCAATTGAATTTTGCATTTGCCTTGCAATCAGCTGCTCCACCCTCCCTACCATGATTTTACTACCTCTGGTGACAGCTATTCGACCCTAGGAACACTTCCATCTATAGCAGTCCCTCCAAAATAGACTGCAGAGATGGTTTGTGGGAGGTAAACTCTCTCAGCTTTTGCTTATCTGGAAACTGTTTAATCCCTCCTTCAAATTTAAATGATAATCTTGCCAGATAAAGTAATCTTGGTTCCAGGCCCTTCTTCTTCATGGCATTAAATACATCATGCCACTCCCTTCTGGCCTGTAAGGTTTCTGATGAGAAGTCTGATGTTAGCCTGATGGGCTTTCCTTTGTATGTGATCTTATTTCTGCCTCTGGCTGCTTTTAACAGTCTGTCCTTATCTTTGATCTTTCCCATTTTAATTACTATGTGTCTTGCTGTTGTCTTCCTTGGGTCCCTTGTGTAGGGGGATCTGTGGATCTCCATGGCCTGAGAGACTATCTCCTTCCCCAGATTGGGGAAGTTTTCAGCAACTACCTCCTCAAAGACACTTTCTATCCCTTTTTCTCTCTCTTCTTCTTCTGGTATCCCTATAATGCGAATATTGTTCCGCTTGGATTGGTCACACAGTTCTCTCAATATTCTTTCATTTTTAGAGATCCTTTTTTCTCTCTGTGCCTCAGCTTCTTTGTATTCCTCTTCTCTAGTTTCTATTTCATTGATTGTCTCCTCCACCGAATCCAACCTGCTGTTAATGCCCTGCATCATGTTCTTTAACAATTGAATCTCTGACCTGAATTCATTCCTGAGTTCTTGGATGTCTTTCTGTACCTCCATTAGGATGTTGATTATTTTTATTTTGAACTCCCTTTCAGGAAGAGTCACATAACATTTGAATCTTTCTCGGGAGTTGTATTAACAATTTTACTCTGGACAAGGTTCCTTTGGCATTTCATGTTTGTATATGGCACCCTCTCTTGTCCAGAAGCTCTATTCTGGAACTGCTGAGCCCCTGAAGTGATGTCGGGGGTCGCAGGGGAGTGGTACTGGTGCCTGGGGGGAGGAAAGAGCTGTTCCCCACCTCCTGGCTGCTGTGCCTGTCTCCACTGCCTGAGCCAGTGGACCAGGCACATAGGTATAAGTTTTTGCCCCAGAGCAGCCAGATATGGATCCCTGCTTTCCACAAGCAGCCAGAATCCCAGTCTCCCCAGGAACTCTGCCTGTATTAACTTTCCAACCCGGTAGTCATATGAGTCTCATGAAAGCACCATGAAATGTAGGTTTGTGCTCCCAGTGCAGATCTCCGGAGCGAGGTATTCGGCAGTCCCAAGCCTTCCACTCCCTCCCTGCTCCGTTTTTCTTCCTCCTGCCAGTGAGCTGGGGTGGGGGTGGGGCTCCGGTCCCGTGGAGCCACAGCTCTGGTACGTTACCCTGTTCCCTGAAGTCTGCTCTTTTCTCCAGGTGTGTGCAGTCTGACGCGTCCTCTTTCCTGTTGCTCTCTCAGGATTAGTTGCACCAATTAAATTTTCTAATTGTATCCAGTTTTAGGAGGAAGCCTCTGTCTCTCCTCTCATGCCACCATCTTTAATCCTCCTTAGGTAGTTTTTTTATTATAGATTCAATTTCATTGCTGGTAATTGATCTGTTCAGATTTTCTGTTTCTTCCTGGGTCAGTCTTGGAAGGTTGTATTTTTCTAGAAAGTTGTGCATTTCTTCCAGGTTATCCAATTTGTTGGCATATAATTTTCCATAGTATTCTCTAACAGTTCTTTGTACTTACATGGTGATTTTTCCTTTCTCATTTCTGATTCTGTTTATGTATGTATACTTTCTTTTTTTCTTGGTAAGTCTGACTAGGGGTTTATCTGTTTTATTTATTTTCTTGAAGAACCAGCTCCTGGTTTCATTGATTCATTCTACTGTTTTTTTCTTCTCAATTTGATTTATTTCTGCTCTGATCTTTATTATGTCCCTCCTCTACTGACTTTGGATCTCAGTTATTCTTCTTTTTCTAGTTTCCTTAATTGTTCATTTGGTATTGTTCTTCTTTCTTGAGGTAAGCCTGTATTGCAATATATTTTCCTCTTAGAACTGCCTTCACTGCATCCCACATGTTTTGGAGTGTTGCGTTGTTGTTTCATTTGTCTCCATATATTGTTTGATCTCTGTTTTTATTTGGTCATTGATCCACTTATTATTTAGGAGCATGTTGTTAAGCCTACATGTGTTTGTGGGCTTTTTTGTTTTCTTTGCATAATTTATTTCTAGTTTCATACTTTTGTGGTCTGAGAAGCTGGTTGGCAAAATTTCAATCTTTTGGAATTTACTGAGGCTCTTTTTGTGGCCTAGTATGTGATCTGTTCTGTAAAGCATTCCATGTACACTTGAGAAGAATGTGTATCCTGCTGCTTTTGGGTGAAGTGTTCTGTAGATGTCTGTTAGGTCTATCTGTTCTATGTGTTGTTCAGTGCTTCTGTCTCCTTACTTATTTTGTCTTCTTGATCTGTCTTTTGGAGTCTGTGGTGTGTGGAACTCTCCTAAAATGAATGCATGGCATTCTATTTACCCCTCTAACTCTGTTAGTATTTGTTTCACATATGTAGGTGTTCCTGTGTTGGGTACATAGATATTTATAATATTTATAAAGTCCAACAAGAGAATATAATGGTTATATCCTCTTGTTATGTAGGTGCTCCTGTGTTGGGTGCATAGATATTTATAATATTTATAAATATCTGACCCCTTTATGATTATATAATGTCCTTCTTTGTCTCTTGTTACTTTCTTTGTCTTGAAATCTATATTATTTGATACAAGTACTGCTAGTCCTGCTTTTTCTTCCTATTACTTGCATAAAATATCTTTTTCCATCCCTTAACTCTTAGTCTGTGTATGTCTTTGGGTTTGAAGTGAGTCTCTTGTAGGCAGCGTATACATGGGTCTTGTTTTTTTCCATTCTGTAACTCTATGTCTTTTGATTAGTGTGTTCAGTCCATTTACATTTAGGGGGATTATTGATAAATATGTACTTATTGCCATTGCAGGCTTTAGATTTGTGGTTACCAAAGGTTCAAGGGCAGCTTCCTTACTATCTAACAGTCTAACTTAACTAGTTTATTATACTATTTCAAACACAATCTAAAGGTTTTTTTCTTTTCTCCATTCTTCTTTTTCTTCCTCCTCCACTCTTTATACATTAGGTGTCATATTCTATATTCTTTGTGTATCTCTTGACTGACTTTGTGAGTAGTTGATTTAATTTTCCATTTGCTTAGTAATTAATTGGTCTACTTCCTTTACTATTTTTTCTTTTTTCCTCTGGAGACAGCTATTTAGCCTTAGGAGCACTTCTACCTATAGCAGTCCCTCCAAAATACACTGTAGAGACAGTCTGTGGGAGGTAAATTCCCTCAACTTTTGCTTATCTGGAAATTATTTAATCCCTCCTTCAAATTTAAATGATAACCTTTCCAGGTAGAGTATTCTTTGTTCAAGGCCCCTCTGTTTCATTGCATTAAGTATATCATGCCACTCCCTTCTGCCTGTAAGATTTCTTCTGAGAAGTCAACTGATAGCCTTATGGGTTTTCCTTTGTATATGATCTTTTTTCTCTCTCTGTCTGCTTTTAATACTCTCTCCTAGTCCTTGATCTTTGCCATATTGATTATTACATATTGGTGTTGTCTTCCTAGGGTTCCTCATGTTGGGAGATCTCTGCACTTCTATGACTTGAGAGACTATTTCCTTCCCCAGATTGGGGAATTTTTCATCAATTATTGCCTCAAAGAAACTTTTTATCCCCTTTACTCTCTCTTTTTCTTCTGGTACCCATACAATGCAAATATTATTCCATTTTGATTGGTCACACAGTTCTCTTATATTCTTTCATTCCAAAAGATCCTTTTTTCTCTCTGTGCCTCAGCTTCTTTGTTTTCCTGTTCTCTAATTTCTATTTCATTTATGGTCTCCTCTACCTTATCTAATCTACTTTTAAATCCCTCCATTGTATGTTTCGTTTCAGTTACTGTATTTTTCAAAGTTTCTATCTCTTTTTGAAGTCCTCCCTGAGATTTTGAATGTTTTTCTGTAGCTCCATGAGCATATTTATGATTTTTATTTTGAAATATTTATCAAGATGGATGATTTCAGTTTCACTTAGCCCTCTTTCTGGCACCTGAATTTTGTTTTGCATATTTTTTGCCATTTCATTTTTCTAGTGACTCCTATGGAATAACTTTGTGTAGGTGGCACCCTCTAGTGCCAAGAAGGTCTACTCTCTGGAGCTGCTGAGCACCTCAACCTGCCCTTTCTCCTGAGCAGCAAGCTCTGTGTAATCTTTGCCCCTTTAGCATCACTTTAGCTGTTGGGAAGTCTTTCGATGTGCCCACCTTTCTTTTTTTCCAGAGCACCCAGTTGTGCATACCTGTTCTCCAGAAGGAGCTGGAATCTCAGTTTCTCCAAGTTTTCTACCTGTCTTTGTTTTCCGACCCCACTAATCTCCAGAGCACCATGTAATGTGGGTTCATGCTCCTGGAGCAGATCTCCAGGGGTGGGTATTTAGCAGCCTTGGGCTTCTGTTCCTTCCCTGCTCCATTTCTCTTCCTTGAGAGAGGGCTTGGGTCCCACCAGATCACAGCTTTGCTACTTTACCCTTTTCTGTGAGGTCTTCTCTTTTCCCCAAATGTAGGCAGTCTGTTCTGCAGTTTTCAAGTTGCTCTTTCAGGATTAGTTGTAGTTGCTGTATTTTGTGTTATATGTGGTTTTGGGAAGAGGTTTCTGCCTCACTTCTCATGCTGCCATCTTTTCCTCCCTCTCTAAAGAGGTTTTAGGCTTTTTTTCTTTAATTGAAAAAGAAAAAAAAATCAATTTGGTGAAAGCAAAGCAAGAGAAGATGACACACTGTAAAGGTAGAAAATGGCAAAACATGTTTTACCAGTCATATGAAAGCGATACTGCACATTCAGCCATGTCTTCTTCATGGCCACAGAGGAAAGTCACATCTTCTAGGTACCCTTGAAGCTTTGTTTCTGACCATTTAAATGTGGGTAAGGGATATGTTAAGCCACTTCCAGGCCCGGCCTTTGAAAACATGCTATGAGATCTTTCAGGATTTCCATGGAATCCTCAAGGATGGCACAGCCACAAGCATAGCTTCCAGATGGCACAAGCACCAGAAAGAGGTAGCCAGGGTCCCTGACCACTACTTGAACTTGGATGTAGCTACTTAAATGTAGCTCAGAAACTCCATCCAGGCCTCACTGGATTGTGTTATGCCACTGAGATATAAGGTTATTTCTTATAGCAGCTAACACTAGTTATACTAACTAACACAAAAAGCTCCTGATGATACAGTTTGGAGAATCCAATATCTTGAATACACAAATGCATTCCTTAGTGACTGGCCACTCTGTGCTAGACTCACTGGCCTGCAATTGCGGCCTTCAGCTTCCTAGTTTCAAAGACAGCCTTTATTTTTGGAGCTAAGGAAGAAAGACCTCTTTTGCATTTCCCGTGAAATGTGATGCACTTATTGTAATAAACCTACTTCCACCAAGGCTGTTGAATAATGGCATCATGAAAGGTAGGCTAAATAGTATTTCAGAGTAAAAGGTAGAGAAATGATTGAAGCTGTCTGTTCCCAAATCAACTGGAGATTCAGCAGCCTCCTCCTATGGCTTCAACGCCAATTTTAAAATAACAGCAACAATCCAGTAAGGAAAATTAGAACAAGGCTGCTCAGGCTGCACACCTTTGCAGATCTTCAGATTGTTGCATTACTGCTCAATCCCCATAACTTTGGTGAGGAGTGTGACACAAGCAAGATCCATCAAAACTGACCCCATCACGAAGGATGAAGATGCTAAATCAGTCAAAAGAAAATTCGGACACTCAATAATTATGCACATTTGTCTTCTGACACACCAGGAAATAGAAATTTGATAGTGACCACACCCTCTGAGGGTTCTTACAGCACCCAAAAGCTTCATATTTATAGGACAATAGTACCCAAGGCAAAATGATGTTCTGGAGGGTGCAGAGGTTCAACAGTAATTGTCACAGTGTGGCAGGCCTCTGGTATCAATTCTCAAGATATTCAAACATACTGCCAAAATGCATTGACAGCCCATGATCTTCAGGCCCAGAATTTGTTACATCTGCAGCCGGCTGATCTAAGACTTACCACCCTGTCTAATAAAACCTCAGAGACATGTTTCTTGTTCAAACTATCCTGACTTACCTAAGGTCACACAGCCAGTAGATGGCAGGGTCAAGATTTGTTCCCAAGCTGTTTAATACCATGGTTACTCTCTTTTCATAATCAATACACTGAAACACAGTATAATGTACAGATGCTACACCACACAAATAATATGATACAATTAATAGCACAGTATAATAAAACCAGGCTCCACCTAATTTTATACCCATGCCCTCTTCACTGAGAAAATATTCTGTCTCCTCACCATCTTCTTCCTGTTCCATATTTTTCTTAAACTGGACAGATCTCAGCACTTAGAGAATGCAACATAATCTAGACACAAATTACATTCCTTCCAGGAGTAATTTCATTTTCTGTACCACCACTACTCTGCCCATAACTGTCCTAAGAGACATACACACATACACACATACACACAACTATTTTCCTAGTCCTGGGCAATTCTAATATTCTTGCCAGTACTTAAACTGAATGACAAGTAGATTCTTCAGATGAAAGCTAGAAGGACAGAAGAGATGACAGCAAGGCTAACTATGGACCATAACTAGTCCTCAGAATTGCAGATGGGGAGAAACAAACTTAGACTAGCTCCATTTGCAGTGAGTGGACCAAATCAAGAAGCCTTAAGATGGCTGGGTGGGGCCTTTACTTCCAGCCCAACTTAACCTGACCTCACTATATTTAATGTTTAAAATTCAGAAAATTCCAAAACTCTCCCAGAGAAGAGACCAAAAGCTGATAATTCACTCAACAGAAGAAGCTAGAATAGCTTCAAAGAACTCTCAAATGGGATCTCGGGTACAATTTTTGGTAAACAAATAGTAATTGTTCGATTTGATAAAGATGTTCTGAGCACCACTAAATGCCAAGTAGTGGGTCTGGAGTAACAGGTAAGAAGAGAACTCAGGCCTAGTTCTAGCACTTGCGAAGGTCACAGAGAAGTATGGAGAATTTGTCCCAGCTACGTGTGTCGCAGTGCACTAATATTTGTCATCCTCATAAAAGTGTACAGGTAGCACAGAAAACTTGGCAATTAACGCTACTGGAAGGGGGAGATGGCAGAATGAGAGTGTAGGACAAACAGCCCTTTGTCAAGAAGAAAACACCACTAAGGCAGCTCACTTTACCCTCCCACTTTGCAACAACCAAAAATACGGGCATACAGTTCAAAGAGAAGGCAATTTTATGGAACCTTAATTAATCAGAGTGCTCAAGTGAGAGATAACCAGTTAAATTTAAGTGGGAAATTTTTAAAGCCTTTTTTTCTTCTTTGATGAATAATTTCTTGACACTGCCCTGAGACTATCTCCTGGCCTTTTTAAAGACAGTCTAGTGACCTTAACTGATGCTTTCCTTTCTGTCAAAGCCCCCTCCACCTCATGGTCTCAAAGCCATCCTCCTGACTTTCAGCAGTGAATCAGGCAGGGATTTTTGGTTGTAAGTGACAGACACTGGCAAAACTTAGGCAGAATTGGTCAGATTTGTTGGAGGACACCAGGTAGCTCCTTGGTTTAAAAAAAAAAAAAGCTGAAAAACTAGGTCTCAGAAACAATAGGTCTCAGGACAACTCTAGGGGTCTGAGCAGCATAACAAATTCACAGCCTCCTCTGCTGCCCAAGTGAAATGAATATGCTCATGCTGTCTCATCCAGCCTGGCTTCAATCCGCTCAAGACCCAAAGTCCAAGGAGAGCCTCTGGTTGGCTGACCATTGGTCATGTCCTTACCCCATGGTCAGTGCAGGGTAAGATATCTTCACGGACAGCCCCAACCATGCTCTTAATAAGAGAAAGGAAGCCCCCAAAAGGAAATAGAGGAGTTGTGCTAAAGGGAGCTGGCATGGATGCAGGTGGCCCCTCCCAGTGATGTTCTCACTACACAGTCATGCCCAGAGAGTAGAGGATATCACCCAGCAAGAGGTGATATTCTCACAGGGTGTGAGAGCACACTTTCTGGGGGTGTCTGCTCAGCTCACAGCCCACTTCCCTGAGAAAGACTCTTGGAAGGTTTGGACTCCAGCAGCTGTTTGTGCTGGGTGACCTTCCCCACCCCCACACCTGGCCCTAACTGACTGGACCAGGGCACTGTGGGATCATGGCAAGCCAGCCCATGGGCTAGTGAAGAGCCAATCAGATTTTCTTTTGATAAACTGAGTTTAAAGATGCAGAGGGTAAGCTTGAGAGATGAGACAACACTGAAGGCAGAACTTTAAAATAAGTTGCCAAGAATTCCTTTCTTAGAGGGTTTTGGAAATACGCTTTATTTTTACCTCCCAGGGGCCCTGCCATTCAGCGGACCCCCGAGTTTCAGGAGCTCACCCAGCATTCTCCCAATAAACTCCCTTTACAGTTCATGCCTGAGTTTCTATTCTTCCCAAAGCAACAGTCTCTCTAGTCCAAGATAAAAACTTCACCAAGACCACAACTAACAGGAAGACAGGTACCAAAATATCCAGTGCTTCTCTTTGCAAAAAAAATGACTCAGTCAATTAACATGACCAAACTGCCTTTACGTATACTTTAAAAGAAAGCAAATTATAAATCCAAAGTGCCTGGATAAAAATGTTTGAACTATATCCCCTAAGACATCAATAGTTAATCCATAACTAAAGTTGGAAGAATAGAAAAGTCTCAATATCAGTGTCACAGTGGGAAGAGAAAAAAATTTATGTTCTTGGGGGAAAAAAAATGAAGCAATTTTCTTGAGAAAAAAAGTCAGGTGATGGAAGAATTAAGTATCTTAACTAAAAAGGCTCTTCAGAATTTTTCTCTCATAAGGAAAAGGGTGGATTGAGCAAGACAGAGAGAATCTTCATGGTAAATCAGAATAATTGCATTACTTGGCTGTCTTCGCGGCTCAGTTTTCACCCAATAAATTTTTTAAATTATGATAAGATCAGTTTCGAGTTTGAATCTTTTCATAATCCACTCAGGCACCTTTAAGTGAAAGTGAAATATATTGTACTCTAAGAAAGGGATATATATTCAGGTTTGATTCAAAACCCAGTGAGAAGTCAAGTGTGCAGGCAATGAAGACATAAATTATCATTTGTGTGGAGCTGACGGAAGCCCAGTTCTAATAGAGCTGGCATTAAATCAGGACAGCAGTAATGCTTTCCTGAGCCTCATTGCGAGGACCCAGACATCTTCTCCTGAAGGACACTCAGCACTCCACATGTAATGGGTTGCCATCTACTAACAACCACAGATTTGAGTGGAGAGGGAGGTACCACTTCAGGATGTTTCACTCAAATCATTGCTCAACACCTGAGCCTCAGCAACACGAAAGAATCTCAGACTTCTGAGCTCCCACAGAGCTGCATCTTCAAGAAAGGCCAGCTTACACAGCACCACTTCCTGGAAGACCTGTCCCAGTTCAGGCCTGAGAATTAAGCTATATGCTAATATTACTGTTTTCAAAAGTCAATCCTGGAAAGAGTTTGGCAGTTCCTCAATGAGCCAGCAATTCTTCTCCTGGGGAATCTACCGCCCCCAAAGAAGAAAACAGGGGCTCTGACAGATACTTGTACACAGATGTTCATAGCAGCCAACGTGTAGAGACAACCCACATGTTCATCAACAAATGAATGGATAAACATATTGTGGTTTGTTCACGCAAAAGAATATGATGCAGCCATAAAAAGGAAGGAAGTACTGACATTGCTACAGTGTGAATGAACCTCAGAAACACTCCACTAAGTGAAAGAAGCCAAACATGAAAGGTCACATGTGGTATGGTTCCATGTCCAGGAAACATCCAGAACAGGTACATCCAAAGAGACAGAGAGCAGGTTGGTGGTTATCCAGGACAGGGGTAGAGAAATGGGGAGCAGGTGCTTAAAACTACTGGAACTAGACAGAGACAGTGGTGGTACAACACCACTAACTACAGTGCTGTAGGCCACTGACATATTCATGTTAAATGGTTATTTTGTTGTGTGAATTTTACCTCAATAAAAATAACAATTTGGTTATTACTGATGTCATTGGCTCAACAGAAGGATTTTCTGATGGCTCTTGCAACTCTCCCCTATGAGGCTGGAGTCTGTACCCACATCTCAGTATCAGTCCCCAAGAGGACGGCAGGCCCACGCTCTGCACAGGGACGGGACTCCAGCCCTGCTGCAAGGAGAGACGCTCCACTTGACAAAGTCCCCCGGAATGGACACAGTGGACCAGCCAGAAAGATGAGCCTGCTGCACACGGATGAGCTCCGCCCTCACCTGCACACAGCAGCTCAGCCACCGCCCGGCATCTCCGACTCCCAGGAGCTGGCAGAGCCCCAAGGACAGTGGCTGGGGGGGACAGCCTCAGGCTTGCCTAGAGCCACTGGCGCCCACTGCATCCAGCAAAGCCCACAGAGACTGTGTCCTCCCTCAGCCGTACCTCAGGGAGGATGGATGCTTGGAGAAGCAAGGAAGGCAGGAGGGCTGAGCAGGGAAGTGGCTCCCAGAGAAAGGTGCAGACCCACAGACAAATCAGCTAACTGGAGGGGGCACCAGTCACCCCATGTATGATCACGGCATCTGGACTTGTTCCTCACCCTCGTGTTCAAACTGACATCAATGTGGAACTTTTCTTTGCAACCTCTCCTGGCTATTTCTTTTCCCTAGTTGTGAATACCAACTAAACATGCCACTGAGACATGTTGTGTAAAGAAACTGGGTTCATTGGCTCAGGACACTTTAAGAAAGACTGCTTTGAGCCATGCATTATTTGAATGCTCCAAAAAGAAGCAGGCACTGAAATGGAGTTGGGGATTCAAAAGCGCCATTGAGAGTGATACTGGTGAGGGATGGAGGAGGATGGGCAGCATTGGGTTGGGCTAGTCTCACCATCTGCAAAGGTCTCACCCAGCCCAGCACAGAGATCTAAGCAAAGACCACCTGGCAGAGGGATGGCAGGCCCCAGGGTTGCTGCTATCCATCGGTGGTCTGCCTGGGAAAAGAATGACCTTGACTCAGGTCCCCAGCTGAGGGGGACCCTGAGGGTGGTAACAGCTGGAGGGAAGAGCACATTCTTTCCCGAAGGGAGACGAGCAGCACCTCGATGCTGCCACAGATGCATGTGTGTAAACCACAACACAGGAGTCCAGCTCGGCCAAGGGTGACCCCAGCTACCACCAGCAAATGGGATTTTCAAGCTGCATATATGTTTCAAAAATGGCTGCTGGAAAGCAAAACAAATTGTATTTTAAAGTTGGGGAGCTACACAGCCTCCCTGCCTTGCTGCAGCACACTGTTGGACAATGTCTCCTGGAGCAAATCTTTCTTCACAACACACTGGAGAACCTTCTGGGGCCCGTGGATGAAGGCTTTGACTATGAAGCACAGGGAATAAGTTCTCTTGATTCCAGCACACTGCACACAATTCTCTCATGGAAATAGAGAAAGAATGCCTTTATTTTATAAGTGAACACATGTCCCAATAGTTTCAGTTGAAGGATTTCTTCTGAAATGGCACAAAATAAAATCCAGCAGCTTATCATTTCAAGGTCAGACACACGGGATGGGAAGCCAGGAGGCTGAGTTTTAGTGGAGGCTGCACTGCCTCATGTCCAACTTCAAAGCTTCTGCATGACAAAGGAAACAGCCCACAGAGTGAAAAGACAGCCTACAGAATGGGAGAGGATATTTGCAAACCATCCATCTGATAATATAAACTATATATCCTGGGTTAATATCCATAATACATAAAGAATTCCTACAACTCCGTAACAAAAAAAAATTCCATTTACAAAGTGAGCAGAGGACTTGAATAGATATTTCATCAAATAGGGATGGAGGGTGGGGAGGGTGGTTCCCCTAACACACAGTACAGGTGGGATTGCCGGGAAAATGAAGGCTAGATGCTGGACAGGGTAAAAGCAGTCACCCTGTGCCTGCCCTGAATCATATGAACACCCAACAGAAAAGAAGCAGTTAAATTATAGTAACACCCTGGACAGACACTTGCAGCAACTAAAGAGGTATTTATGAACACTGAGGCAACACAGAAGCTTCTTAGGACAGAATGGTTACTGGAAAAGGAGACATGACATAAAAGCACATCACTTTATGTAGAAATGCACACGTGCACAGGTGTGGACTGAAGAGACGGTCAACAGCTTTCTACGTTTACCTACCGCACACCAGGCATTGAGCAAGCTACGTTCCACATGCCGAGTCATGGTAAGAACATGAAAAAGAAAGAAAATGGGGTCATCGTTTAGAGAGATAGGACTGTGGGTCCATATCTTCTGTGCTATCTACTGTTTAGGTGGATTATGCTGTTGTATAACTAAGAATCATTCAATCATTAAGGAAAGAGGAGTCAAACAACATCCAGGATCCATACTGCTCCCCTGTTAATTGTAGTAGAAATTTCACCAGATACAAACAAGCGGACCTTCTCATAGCCTTTATCAGAGCTCTTAGTTTATGCTTAGCTTTTCTTTTCATTAGATACCTGGTAGTTGGTTAGAAACTAACTGTGGAGTGAATAAAATCCATCTATTCATCAACCTGCTGCATTTATTATTACCTCCTCCTCAGCCAGGCAGCCCAGAGCCCCCACATCAACTCCTTGCCTCCCCTTTCATACACTACATGCCAAACAAATCAAACTATTTGCAAGTCCTGGAATATACACTGGGCTTTCCCACCGCCCAGCTCTGGCTCATACTGTTCCTTCTATCTGAAATTAATTTTCCCTGCCATCACCACCACATGTCAAAATCTACTCATCTTTCAAAAATGCACCAAATAAGACTCTTCAGTGCAAGGGACAGAAAACACAACTAACATGGCTTAAGCAAAAACAGACAGACATTCACACCTACGAGGATGGCTTTAATTTTTAAAAAAACAGACAAGAAGTTAAAGGTCAAAAGGCCAGGGGCAACTTGGCCTGGAATGTTTGAGTGTTCTGCAAGGGTATCAGCATAACCCATGACTCTGCTGTCAGCCCTGGCAATCAGACTACGACCCAGCCCACCTCGAGGACAGGGCAGGTGGTACAAGTCCACACCCCTAAGACTTTTTTGGATGTTCTCGAAAAATCTTCAACTGCCTATAAAACCCCCTAGACAACACACCACTACAGACTCTCTTGTCCCCTCCTGGCATGAGCTGGGAGCTCTGTCCTTTCACTTTATCTCTAGATAAAAGCCTGTACCTTGCTCTCCTTAAAAAAAAAAAACCAAACAAGAACAAGTGGTGGGGTGGTTTGGAGAAACTGAAACCATCAGACATTGCTGCTGGGAATGTAAATTGGTGTGGTTGCTGTAGAAAACAGTTTGGAAGTTCCTCAGAAAGTTAAACATAACAAGTAAACTGAGGCAACTTTGTGGCCCTGCTGATGGCAATACATTTTCATACAATGGGCCATCAGGAACAAGGAACCCTTCAGTTGGGGCCAGGATTAGGGCACACAATTTAAGAAGGTATCAAAAAACTCAAATATCAAGATAAATGTTTGGAAGATGGTTGACCAGGTGTCCTGATGAGTGGGTTGACCAGATGCCTCCACCCCAACCTTGTACACAGAGGAAGCTAGGTTAACCAGATGGACCACTGAACAGCTAGCCTGAGAAAATTACAATAATATACGGTGGGTAGTGTTCACTGGAAATGAGAGTGAGAGCAGAGTCTGTCCACCCAGGTGGGACTCCCTGAGCCTATGGGCCGCAGGGTGGTGGGAAGCCAGGTCCAGGACTGCCTGGAATGATGTGAACTAGACTCTAAGGGTCCTTCCTGTTAACTCTTCACCAATGCAATGAGTTGTACAGAACATTTTCACTGTGTAGTTCACTTCCAGATACCAGGTAGACACGCAAAGGCATAATGCGTTTATTACAAGAGTCAGTGCCTTACCTGCTGAAAGCATTAATTATGTAGTAGCTGCCTTGTTCTCCTAATCGACTTCATCAATTAGAATAGTATCAACACTAGTTAGAAGTGCCAGCACTTTCCATCATGAGAACTTGCGGAAAATAATAGGTGAATTACAACCTTAAATTGCATATTCTTTTCAGGCAATTTCTGGTCACTGGGAGAGGAGTAAGAAATATGAATCTACTGGTCAGTAACGGCAGGAGACTGGCAGAGATGATCCAGGGCAATTCCCAGACTGAATTTCACATGGTAAAGTCACAGTCCATGAAACAAAGGGCCGGGGGAGGAGGGGGGTTTAACACATAAATAGTAAGGTGATTTGCACAGACAGCGTAACCTCTGAAAGGACACAAAAATTGGGCCAGCGACCATAAGTAGATAGAGATGACACAAGCTGGTCTGGAAGAGCAGCAGGACAAGTTTGAAATGCCTGGGACATAAGTCTCTGCATTTCAGAGCTGGATGGCACTTGAGGACCCGCCTGCATGGCTATGCATTTGCTCTTGCCTGAAAAACTCTTCCTCCAAATTGTGCAGGTCTGGCTCTTTTTCTTTATCCCATATCACCATTTCCTGATGTCACGGTTCTCAGAGGGAATTTCCCTAATGCCCTCCTTCAAGGACAGCCCCCCCAACTCCCCACTTGTCTCTGTTACGTTTTTATTGGTATCATAGAACGATCGATCACTCACTCACATTACCTCATTAATATGTGCTTGTCATCTGTCTTACTATAGAATATGAACCCCTGGTGATCAGGAATTCTGTCTAACCCTATTTCTTGCTATATCGTAGTACCTACAACAGTCCCTGACACACAGTAGCCACTCATATAATATTTGAGTAGATGAGTGAGCCCACTTATGTTACATATTAGTAAAATGAGGCCATCAATGTTAAGTAACTTGTCCAAGGCCATCCAGCTACCTAGTGGCAGAGCTAGGATTCAAACGTAGGGCCCAAACTCAGGCTGTTGGTGGGCTCAATCTTTATGATTCCTGGATAGAGTCCTGACACTTGCGGTTCTCGATGCAGGGATTATACCCAATGCTGATGATTTGGAGACACAAAGAGACAGCAAAGATGGCATAGTTTTACACAGTCAAGTCTTGAAACCCAAGAAGAGATTAACATCCCAACTTTTCCAAAACATAAGAGTTGCACCTCCAAAAGACAGTTTGCAAATGTTCCTCTTTCACAAATGACATTAGTAAATTAGAAAATCATTTCAAACCAAAGGGCACCACAGAGTGTAGCCCGTCAAAGTGAGCAAAGTCTTATTAATGAGATACAGTGACATGGAAAACACCACAATTCTTTTTCCCAGCACAACTACTGTAATTAAGCCAGAGCGTGTCTGTGTTATTTAGCAAAATAAACAATTAGCCTGCACCCTTGAGGCTGATTGCTAATTTCAGCATTGGGCTAATGCTCTTGCAGTCTGGTTTGGAAACCCATTCCAGAACCCAGGCTTGCAACAAGCGAGTAACTCACACCTGGTAATTACAGTGGACACCAGTTGCCTGGTGTACGTCAAGCCACGCAATGCAAATGGCAGCTGGTACATGTTCAGCCGGCTTTAATTGTGAAGAGGGGAAAGGGAAGCCATGGCTGCTTTCAGCCCATCCCTCAATCCAAAAGCTAAAGATGAAGGTGGCCTGCCCCAAGCAGACATTTGACATTCTGGACCA